>NC_033795.1:59544849-59569515 GCF_001876935.1 Asparagus officinalis
TCTTGAGAAACAAACACGAAAATCGTCTATCAATTCTTGTTTTAGTGGGACTTTGCCTGTGCCGGGAACGCTTTGGTTCGTGGACCGCCGATTCACAGATCGTGAAGAGGGGGCTTATGATTCTAACTTCGTTATCGAAGTAGAAATTGAAACGATATCTTATCGAAGTAAGATAGTCGTTCTTCTTAAAATCAAGTCGAAGCTTAATTTCAAGGCGTTGCAAGAAAAGAACTCAAATCTGCTCTCTCTCTGCTCTGGAATGCTCTAACAAATGCTCGATCCTCGTCAGAAGTGACCCTAGGGGGGTATTTATAGCCTCAAGGGTCAGTAACTGCAAAAACTTAACAATCGAAGAAGTCAGTACGGCGAGACAGTGTTTACTGTCTCGCTGGGCGAGACAGCGTTTGCTGTCTCGACCCGCGAGACAGTAAATTTGCTGTCTCGCTCAGCGAGACAGTAAATGCTGTCTCGGAAAATGGCAGTTTCTCGCTGTAACTATTCTCTCACGTTTCAAACTCCGTTATTTTGGCAGTTATCCACGTGATTTTCGCCCATGATGTTTCCCACGTCCCTTGGCAGTTAATGGACACGTGTAGGGCAGTTACAAATGTAGTTTTGACTATTTCAACACTGTCTCGCTGGCGAGACAGCAAAGACTGTCTCGCTGGCGAGACAGCAAAGACTGTCTCGCTGGCGAGACAGCAAAGACTGTCTCGCTGGCGAGACAGTTCATACTTGTTTTGATTTTTCCAAAACAGTATGAAATCCTTTCTTGTGAATTTTTGAGTGATCTTCTCTATGCTTGGGATATCTATTAGCATTTTTTGACGCCTACAGTAGAGAGATGGGTTTCGATTGGGTTGAGAATATGAGTTAAGGGATGAAAGAGATAATCGGTTCATATTATTTCTCTGGTGGGTTTTAAAGAAAGAGAGAGCAGAAGATTAAAGAGGGAAGGAACAACAGAAGGGGAGACAGATAATTGTGTAAACATGTAGACCCTTCATCGAGACACACTCAAATAGTTCCTCTGATTAACATTTCTCAATTAGACGACATTAAACTACTGTGGTTGGTGAGTTTGAGTCTCGCTAAATTGATAAATAATGTCAACAACTTTATGCTTTCGAATCCACATAATAATAGTAGTAGTTATTGCCAAAAAATACCAATTCCTGTAATATAGAACTGATTTCAATTAGGCTATCAGAATGATTAATATTTTTAAACAGAAGTAGACAAAAAATATACAATACTAGGTGGGGTGTTCTTTGCTCTTGATAGCATAATATATCATCACTTTTATACTGCGAGACACGGGATAGTCTTGAGACTTCCTAATGCAAAATTTTCTACACAAATTATCCATATAATAAAAAAATAATAACAAGCTAAAAGTCTTCTAAACTGAAATGCAAAGGATCCAAAACTAATGTATTTAGATCTGAATTTATATTGAAAATAAGCTCTCAACAAAATATTGTATATTATTGCTGAAGCCGTGGCCCCAAAAGGAAACGAGGACTATATTTGAATCCAGATTTGAATACTAACTTTCCAAATGCCCAAATCTTAAATTCTCGCTGGGCGAGACAGTATTTGCTGTCTCGCTCAGCGAGACAGTATTTGCTGTCTCGCTCAGCGAGACAGGGGGTATAAAATCGCGAACTTAGGTTTTTTAGGGTTTTTCACGTCGGATTTTGGCGATTTTTCGAGCGATTCTTGGGTGATTTTCGAGCGATTTTCGACCAGTTTTTCACCTCTTCTTCTCCTATTCGTTTCTGATTTGGGTTGGGCTTTGTTTGGGGAGATTCCACTTGGATTTGGTAAGTTTGATTTCCCTCTTTTCTTCAAAACCTTGATTTTCTTCAACTGGGACTGTGCATGCATTGTTTCGGCCATACTTTGTGACATTTTGGTCGATTTCATGCTTAAAATCTTGACTTTTTTCATTGGGTCTCCTTGTAGATCATTTGCTCATTATGTCGCCGCGTAGAGCTCGAGGAAAGGGAATCCGACCGACTGTTCAGAGCCCTGAGGAGGCTGCCCCTGCTGCACCCTCACGTGGAGGTATATTTCTTTCACCTTTTCACGAATTTAAATACTGTATTTCGTCAATTCCATATGTATGTTCCTATATTTGCTTGCAGATCCTCGTTTGTATCCTTTGAGGTACCTTCGAGAAGAGCCGGTATCCTCCTTTGAGGGGATCGACGCTTAAAAGTGTTTGTTTTGCTTTGACAAAACACACTTCATAATACACAGGGGCGATTTTATATCATCCCATATGTATTGAAAGGTTTTGGTATGCCGTTATAATGCCCGCATACCTCCTTTATACATATGGTGGATAGAAAATCGTCACACCTGTTATGAGATAACGACTATATCTTATAGAGTGAGATATACCACTTTTCTCTAAAATTTTAGGATGACACTTACACAATTTATGTGTATGCCTCTTTTATCAGTCTGATTCCCTTCCTCCATCTTTAATGCTGATGCGGTTACGGGTCAGAGTAGCATGACCCATTCTTATTATGAGGGAATTCCGTTAATTGCATCATCTCCCCAGTTTAAATCTGATTATAGCGAAAATGATAGAGAATTAATCCAGCGAGGTAGTTGTCGTGTTCTACGACGATTAATCACAGATGCGCCCTTGATCTCGGAGCAAGACTCGAATCAATGCATAAGGAAGCCGGATTTCTTGTTTGGTGATTCGGTGAAAGATCCGAAGATTGCTTTCTGCCAGCCTGCGCAATGGTTGCACCAGAGTGGATCATCATTCTTATATCTGCCTTTTATCCCTCGGGATCATTCACTGTTAATGTTCAGGAACCTATCAGTTGGACGAGAGATGTTCTGGAAATTAACCGAAAACCACGAGCACATTCATTGTGGTTTCATTGGAAAGGAAGCAACTCCAGGTTCCAGTGAAAGAGCTCATGTGAGAGGACTTCATCCGGGTGTCTTAGGACAAGACAATATTCCTCAGAACGAAAAGATAGTGCAAGCCAACACTGTGAAGAACCGGTTAGCGGCAGCAGGAAAAAGATTGCCCAGAGAGACTTTCAGGTGTTATGGATGGGTCCATTATTCTGGGAACAAGTGGTGGTGGACCAGGATGACCCAATATGTGTTGAAACGTTTTGGGCGAGAATTAGCAGGATTAGGGTTGGATGTCCCGATTCGTGCCACCATGCATGGCTTGCAGAGCAGTGTAAGTCATTTCCTTTGTTTGTTCGAGATCTACAACCCGGACACCAATACATTCTTTACCAAGAACGGGGAACTTGGACTACCACTGCATGAAATGATGCAAGTGTCTGCTTTGCCTATGGGCGATGTCCCATATCAAGAGTTCTTTCCGACCACCAATCAGCTGATTAAGATGAAAGATAGCTCGACTGCGACCTATGACACTCTATGGGAATTGACCTGTCATTATCATATAGCCATGGCCGAGATGGAGCCCAAAGCCAGAAAGAAGTCTCCTCAAGTCAGTTTAAAACAATTCGCTGATTATCTCTTCAAGAATCTGGATGTCCGTTCGGCAGATGTGTGCGGATTGTCTCCCTTGAGTACGGATGAAATTAACCGTTTGTTAGAGAAAACCAACGCGCATTCTTATACTTCGCGCTCAGAAGATGGATTTTTGCACGGCACTAAATTCCGCTCTTATCTGTGGCAAGCTGGTGTTCCGATTAGCTCTACTGCTCTGCTGGCGGGGTTTCTAGCTTTATGGTTAAAGAGATGTGTAGTTCCCCACCAATCCGCAGATGCGATGCCAATGGAAGTGTTGTATTCGGCCGTCCAGCTGGCTGCAGGTCGTAAATTATCTTTGCTTCCCGCTATGGTGGCCGATATTCATAGTGGATTACGGCAATTAATCTCCGTGTTTACTCAGGAGAAAAAGAAACCCTCTGCCAGTCTGTCCGTTCCGAAGCTGGAGCTACCTTATACTTATCTGATGACCTGGTTAGTACTTCATCGACCAGATTTAATGGAAGCTCCTGAGACGGCAAATTCTAGCATTCCTTTGTTGCAGAGTCTCGAGAATTGCAAATGGATCAGGCATCGAGAACCCGACATAACGAGGCAGTTTAAAATTCACAAGTGTTGGGAATTCTTCCCCTGCTTCCCTCAGTTCTCCGGTACCTACAATACTACTTTAGTAGATGCTGAAGACCCGAGGCAGAATCGCACCATCTTGGATGTCGGGTGCTTCAGATGGTTGATGAACATTCGTCCCGGATATCTGTTGTTCAGGATAAGGTTCAGGATAAGGGATGTTTGCCACATCGAACCCTATCTTCCATGTCGATTCGCCCGTCAGTTCGGGTATGATCAGATATACATCGGCAACCCGAATCGTCACCTCAGCTTTCGAGGTGGACTTATCGACGGGGCGAGAGCTTGGTTTTGGAGCATTGCCGGCTGCACCAATGTTGAATTTGATCTCCCCTTAGAGACGCCGCCTCTACGGATGACTTTCCTCTTTTGCAAATGGCTGATAGCCACCAATATTGCCACTCGACGTAGAAGGATATCAGACTCGGAGGAAGAAATAGCTCCCCGGCAAGCAGCAGAACTGCCTCGCGAAGCTGTGATGTCGCCTCGAGGAAAAGAGGCTGCTGAATCATCAAGGAAAGGAAAGGAACCGGCTCTCCCAGCTGATAGTGAAGAGGAGTTTGATAGTGAAGCAACCGAAACTTCAGAAGGGGAAGACGAGAATGAATCAAGTTCTGAGGAAGTATCTGGCCTTCCCGATTCATTCTTTGATAGAGGACTTGTAAGGCCTTCTGTCGCTCCGACCCAACCACAAGCTGCTCCAAAGAAACGTAAGGAAAGAGTCGTCATGGAACATCCTAACCGGATGACGGTAGAAGTTCTTAGTTGCGACGAAGAGGATGAAGAGGATATGGTGCCTCTCATTCGTCGGCAAATATCTCGAACTTCTACTCAAGCTCAAACTCAAGTTTCTCCCCGAGCTGAGTTACGCACCAAACATCGTCATGAAGGTTCTGATGCACGCCCTCTGAAGAAACAGAAGAAAGCTGTTTCTAAACCGCGCGTTCATCTTCCTGCTGTAGAAGAGGCGTCTGGTCGTAGTGCCTCTTCTGATGAGCAAGGTAGCAATTTGTTTTTATAGCTTTTACACTTTTTTGATGTTCAAACTTATTTCATGTTCAACTTCTGCAGGGAGTCGAGAGGAAGGAGAATTGCCAGCTGATGCTGCTTCTCCCGGAGGTATGGAAATTGAGGAAACAAACTTCGTCCAACAAATGCATGATGCTCCGAAGGAAGGATCGGCTGATGTTCCACCAACTCCTGACGTTGATCCATCAGCTGCGGACACAGGTACTGATCTTTCTCCTCTCGGAAGAGAAATCCGAGAAATGAATGAGTCGGACCGTGTGCCTCCTCTAATGACCTGTGCGCTTTCTCTCCTTTTAGTCAAATTAAAAGAAGCAGGTACCAGTAGTGGAGCTCTCGAATCAGCCCCGACCAATGAAGGTAAAATCGATCTTTGTCTTGGGCAGATTCGTCTAAATTTACATGTTATTTATGGTTCCTCATGTTCTTTAGACATCCCGATGCACGAGCCTATTGAAGGAGAAGCTACCCATGCCACCAAAGTCGATGATTTTAATAATTTCGACTTTAATATCTCAGAGGACGACCATCAACAAATCCTTGATTCTCTGTTAGAGAAAGCCTCTGATGCAACTATCGGCTCAGATGTTGGAATTGGTTCAACGGAAGCCGGTCCTTCTGAGAGTAAGACTTTGGTTCTGTGAACTCCACATATATATATACGTATATATTTTGACTTGATTAATCATATAAGTGTCTGAATTATAGGACCAACTGCTGGAGCTGATACTACTATAATCACTGGAACGTCTGATCGGCCAGAGGGTAGCGAACTCGTGCCATGGGCAGGAACTGAGGTTGATTTGCAATCATCAGTTCTTGAGCCTCAACCTTCTACTCCTATGGACCCTATGATGATAGAAGTCACTGTCACTCCCCAGATTAGTCCGGTCGCAACAAAAGCGAGACCAACTGAAGGCGTTGGTACGTCGGCTGATGTTATGCCTATTGCTGGTACATTTTACCCATAATTTTGTTTCAAATTTTGGGTTAACATCTCATTATGCTCATTGTAACTCCTTCGTTTGTAGAATCAACTCTTAAAGAGCCTCTTAGCTTGGACCCGCCGTCTTCTGAAGCTTTAATTGAAAAAGCCTCTGATGTAGCGGGTGCATCAACAGCTACCATTCCTGAATCAACCTTGGTTGTTCCGGAAATCAGGTTACCATCCTCGGGTGAACTAAGTCATGCTGAAGGTTCTTCCATCGAACTTGGTATGTCTTAGTTTGTTGTTTTGTATGTATATATATGTCCTGTACTGACCTATTTGCCTTCATCGCAGTTCCTTCATCATCATTATCAGATCGCATCCGAGCTTTGTTAGCAGACGAGGATCCGGATAAAGCCGGCATTTGCTCTGATCTCGACGGCTTCATCTCCTTTTTGAATTCTATGGTTGATCGTATTCTCTCCAAAGGATCGCGATTTGAGAGTTTTAAGAAACCTCTTGACCTTATGGTTAAAGAGATGTGTAGTTCCCCATCAATCCGCAGATGCGATGCCAATGGAAGTGTTGTATCCGGCCGTCCAGCTGGCTACAGGTCGCAAATTATCTTTGCTTCCCGCTATGGTGGCCGATATTCATAGTGGATTGCGGCAACTAATCTCCGCATTTACCCAGGAGAAAAAGAAACCTTCCGCCAGCCTGTCCGTTCCGAAGCTGGAGCTGCCCTATACTTACTTAATGGCCTGGTTGGTACTTCATCGACCAGATTTAATGGAGGCTCCTGATACGGTAGATCTCAGTGTCCCTCTGTTGCAAAATCTCGAGAATTGCAAATGGAGCAAACATCGAGAGCCGGACATAACGAGGCAGTTTAAAATTCACAAATGTTGGGAATTTTTTCCTTGCTTCCCTCAGTTCTCCGGTACTTACAACACTACCTTAGTGGATGCTGAAGACCCAAGGCAGAATCGTACCATCTTGGATGTCGGGTGCTTCAGATGGTTGATGAATATTCGACCTGGATATCTGTTGTTCAGGATAAGGGATGTTTGCCACATCGAACCCTATCTTCCATGTCGATTCGCCCGTCAGTTCGGGTATGATCAGATATACATCGGCAACCCGAATCGTCACCTCAGCTTTCGAGGTGGACTTATCGACGGGGCGAGAGCTTGGTTTTGGAGCATTGCCGGCTGCACCAATGTTGAATTTGATCTCCCCTTAGAGACGCCGCCTCTACGGATGACTTTCCTCTTTTGCAAATGGCTGATAGCCACCAATATTGCCACTCGACGTAGGAGGATATCAGACTCAGAGGAGGAAATAGCTCCACGACAAGCAACAGAACCGCCTCGTGAAGCTGTGATGTCGCCTCGAGGAAAAGAGGCTGCTGAATCATCAAGGAAAGGAAAGGAACCGGCTCTCCCAGTTGATAGTGAAGAGGAGTTTGATAGTGAAGCAACCGAAACTTCAGAAGGGGAAGACGAGAATGAATCAAGTTCTGAGGAAGTATCTGGCCTTCCCGATTCATTCTTTGATAGAGGACTTGTAAGGCCTTCTGTCGCTCCGACCCAACCACAAGCTGCTCCAAAGAAACGTAAGGAAAGAGTCGTCATGGAACATCCTAACCGGATGACGGTAGAAGTTCTTAGTTGCGACGAAGAGGATGAAGAGGATATGGTGCCTCTCATTCGTCGGCAAATATCTCGAACTTCTACTCAAGCTCAAACTCAAGTTTCTCCCCGAGCTGAGTTACGCACCAAACATCGTCATGAAGGTTCTGGTGCACGCCCTCTGAAGAAACAGAAGAAAGCTGTTTCTAAACCGCGCGTTCATCTTCCTGCTGTAGAAGAGACATCCGGTCGTAGTGTTTCTTCTGATGAACAAGGTAGCGATTTGTTTTTATAGCTTTTACACTTTTTTGATGTTCAAACTTATTTCATGTTCAACTTCTGCAGGGAGTCGAGAGGAAGGAGAATTGCCAGCTGATGCTGCTTCTCCCGGAGGTATGGAAATTGAGGAAACAAGCTTCGTCCAACAAATGCATGATGCTCTGAAGGAAGGATCGGCTGATGTTCCACCCACTCCTGACGTTGATCCATCAGCTGCGGACACAGGTACTGATCTTTCTCCTCTCGGAAGAGAAATCCGAGAAATGAATGAGTCGGACCGTGTGCCTCCTCTAATGACCTGTGCGCTTTCTCTCCTTTTAGTCAAATTAAAAGAAGCAGGTACCAGTAGTGGAGCTCTCGAATCAGCCCCGACCAACGAAGGTAAAATTAATTGTCTTTTTGAGCAAATTCGTCTAAATTTATGTGTCATTTACGACTCAACACATTTTGTAGATGTCACAATGCACGAATCTGTTGGAGGAGAGACCACGCATACAACAGAGGTCGAGGAATTCAATGAACATCACCTCGATTTCAATCTCTCTGAAGGCGACCATGAGTATATCTCCGACTTATTATCGGGGAAAACTCCTGGTGCAGCCACGGAATCCAGTGTTGGAGTCGGTTCAACAGAAGCAGGTCCTTCTGAAAGTAAGACCTTTATTCTGTAAACTCCATATATGCATACATATATATTTTAACTTGATTAACCATATAAGTATTTGAATTATAGGACCAGTTACTGGAACTGATACTACTATCATCACCGAAACATCTGAACAACCGGAGGGTAGTGAACTCGTGCCATGGGCAGGAACTGAGGTTGATTTGCAATCATCAGTTCTTGAACCTCAACCTTCTACTCCTATGGACCCCATGATGATAGAAGTCACTGTCACTCCCCAGATTAGTCCAGTTGCAACAAAAGCGAGACCAACTGAAGAAGTTGGTACATCGGCCGATGTTGTGACTAGAATTGGTGAGTTTCATTTATCGTTTGTTTCAAGCTCGGATTATCATTATGCTCATTGTAATCCTCCTGTTTGTAGAATCTCCTCTTAAAGAGTCTCTTAGTTTGGACCCGCCGTCCTCTGAGACTTTAGTTGAAAAAGTCCCTGATGTAGCGGGTGCATCAACAGCTACCATTCCTGAACCAATCTTGACTGTTCAGGAATCCAGATTATCATCCTTGAGCGAACCAAGTCATGCTGAAGGTTCTTCCGTCGAATTTGGTATGCTTTAGTTTGTTGTCTTGTATGCATATATATATACTGTACTGACTTATTTGACTTTCTCGCAGTTCCTTCATCATTATCAACTCAAATCCAAGCGTTATTGGTTGATGACGATCCGGACAAGTCTGTTATCTGCTCTAATCTCCAAGGCTTCATCTCCTTTTTGAACTCTATGGTCGATCGCATTCTCTTCAAAAGATCGTATTTTGAGAATTATAAAAAATCTTTTGAGCGTTTTATATCAGGGTTCAGAGAGGAAGGGTATAACGACTTAGCCGATTCAGTCACCGCTTATTTGGTTGATTTGAGGCAACATATTGAACTTCTGCAAACTCTTCGCACCAAAGGCGTACCTTTTTACATCGCTTCTCATATGGAATCCAGGCTGCAAGCGTGGCGTGATTCTCAAGAATCTGCCAACTCCGAACTCCAACAGTTAAGAGCCCACAGTCATCAGCTTAGGGTGAATATTGGCAAAAGGACACAAGCCAAGGTCAACCTACGCCGAGATATAAAATCGAGTCGAGCGGAAATAGCTCGCTTAGAGGAGGAACTTGCAATGGCCAAGGATGCTCTTGATGTCTTGGAGTCTGAGTTGACGCAGGAAATTCATGTTGAGGAAGACCTGTTACAGCAACTGAACTTTCAAGATAAAATAATTGCTGAAAAGGAACAAGAGGTCGCCGCGCTTCAAAGTGTTGATGAAGAAGCTTTCAAAATTAAATTGACGGCTGAGCTTGAACAGACTTATGCGTTAGAGCTGTCAAAACTTGAAAATCAAATTAGTCAATATAAACTCTTGTAATCGGAGAACATTATATTTTTGTTTGTAGCTTTGTTTGAAAATTCTTGGTCAATATAGTGAACCTTTTTGCTCATTATATTGAATCTTTTTGCTCATTGAGGTTTTTTATTATGATTACTCATTCTTATTTAGAATAAATAACCATAATACTTATAGGATTTTTGGCAAATCCTCAGCCATCAACGGATTTGATATACCTTTACCGATTACCGTTTGAATCGGGCTAGTATGTGAATTATCTAAGTCCGTTTCACATATAACGTTGCGCTAAAAGAATTAAACTCTTTTAGACTTTGAACTACACTGTTGAATATGTAGGCTACATGTGTTAGATGTAGGCTTATCTCTAATAAGGGATAGAGATAACATCCCCCATGTGTGAACAACATGGATTTCAAAGTGTGAATAGGTTGCATTTCCTATATAGGACAACGAACCCAAAATCGGAGAGAAAAAGAATTGTATATTCCATTTCTCAATCTCTTGTTTGTTGGTAGAGATAAACCCATACTCGGAGAGGAAGAATTTTATATTCTATCTCCTGGTCTCTTGTTTGTTGGTAGAGATGAACCCAGAATCGGAGAGGAAGAATTTTATATTCTATCTCCTGGTCTCTTGTTTGTTGGTAGAGATAAACCCAGAATCGGAGAGGGAGAATTTTATATTCTATCTCCTGATGAAAAGGAAACTCACAGTGGAATCTCCACTTAGAGAAAATAGGTTGGTTTGAATAACCCTAACTGTCATAAGGTTTGATTACTCAATTCAAAAGTAAACCTTTCGTTCGCAAAAATGAATCGAAAGGAGATTTTGGTTGTGGTCCTAACTGTAGTAAGGTTTGACCAAGTGGGAATTTTGAGACGATCCTAACTGTAGGAAGGTTTGATCGCTCAATTTGTGGACCTCTCGTTCATGGAACGAATCGAGAGGGGATTTTGGCTTTGGTCCTAACTGTTTAAAGGTTTGACCAAGTGAGGAATAGGAGTAGGGTGCAAATAACAATGAGTTTGTTGATTTGCACAAACTAATCGGTGGGAAATTTTGATTTTAAACATAAGAATTTGACACGAAATAATCTGTCGACTGATACATACTGATGATCGTTGATCAATCCGACCGATGGGGGTTTCATAGCGTGAGATTACAAATCATCAAATCTCATCTTCCATGATTATATTACAAGGTTTTGCTGAGGAAAGATTAACTATCATTAAATCTCATCTCAACAAAAGTTGTAAAAGAACAATGAATTATTCAAATGACCAGCTTCTCATTTAAAATAGTGAACTGATCTCGGGTTATCCTGAAATATCCTATATAGGATTCTCTAGGAACTTCCCGCTTTACACAGGTTATCCTGAATATATTACGGATAATATTTTTTCAGGAACTTCCCATTTATTGGCATCATCAATTTGTTGCCATCTTGGGTAACCAGGCGATATGCACCGTTCGAATAGACTGTTTCTATCACAAACGGTCCTTCCCATTTAGGTTCAAATTTGCCTTTCTTCTTAGAAGTGAGAATCATAGGTCTTCGAACGGCGAGAACTAGATCTCCTTCTTTAAAGCTTCGTCGTCGGACCTTTTTATCGAAAGCCCGAGAAATTCTAGCTTGATAAAACTCGATTTGTTGTTGAGCTTCCAAGCGTTTCTCATCTAACATCTCTAATTCCTCGAGACGTTTCTGATGATGTTCTTCCGTCGTCATTCCCGTTACGAGAGCGATACGGAGAGAAGGAATCTGCACTTCCAATGGAAGAACGGCTTCACACCCATACGTTAAAGCATACGGGGTGGCTCCGGTAGGCGTGCGGACGGTCGTACGATAAGCCCAGAGAGCTTCGCCGAGTTTGTCATCCCAATCTCGCTTATTGGTTTTCACCAATTTTGCCAGGATTTTGATGATAGTCTTGTTAAAAGCTTCGGCCAATCCGTTAGCTGTAGGATTATAAGCAGTCGACGAAACGTCTTTAATCCCGAATTTACCGCAGAACTTGATGAATGCGTTGCTCACGAACTGAGGACCGTTGTCGTGCACTATTCGCCTTGGCACACCGTACCGATATATGATATGGTGTTTGATAAATTTGATGACATTGGTCGTCTTTACTTCTCTAAGTGGAACTGCTTCTGCCCATTTCGAGAAATAATCGGTGATTGCCAGAATGAAACGGTCCCCTTTAACCGAAGGTGGAAAAATAGGACCTACTATATCCATTCCCCAAGTTTCAAACGGCCACGATGTCGCCGAAGGATGCAGATATTCAGGGGGTATGTGCATATAATTTGCATGCAATTGACACACTACACATTGTCGTGCGTAATCGACTGCGTCTTTCACCATAGTTGGCCAATAATATCCGATTCTCCTAAGTCGGTCGCAGAGTTTAGGACCGGGCTGATGTGCACCGCATATCCCATTATGTGCCTCTTTGAGTGCTTGTTCCGCTTCTTTACTGGATAGACAACGAAGTAAAAGACCATCATAAGCTCGTCGATACAACGTTTGCGATGTGGCATTGTAATAAAATCTCGGCGCTCTTCGCCGAATCGATTCCCTTTCTCTTACATCTTCAGGTAATATACCATGTAAGACGTAGTCAATAATAGGAAAACGCCAATCTCGAACTTCGGGTTCAACTCCAGTTGAGTATACCTCTTTAGCATTCGAATCGTAGATTGGAACAATAAGCTGATGAGTCCTCACTGTAATTAATTGCTCTGTTTCGGGAGGTTGAGCCAAGGATACTGACAATGCTGCCAATGCATCCGCGTATGTATTTTGGAGACGCGGAACGTACTCGATGAAAAATTCTTCAAACGAGCTTGCTATTTCGATGGCCACCTGGTGGTATGGAATCAGGTCTCGATTTCTGACTTCATACTCTCCTCGTATTTGATTAACCACCAGTTGAGAATCTCCAAAAGCTTCAAGGTATTCGACCCCCAGCTCTTTGGCGAAATTAAGTCCGATTATTAATGCATTGTATTCAGCCACGTTATTAGAGCATGGTTCAGTCAGTGAATATGCTCTAGGCAAGACGTGCTTTTCCGGGGAAACTAAAACGACCCCCACTCCTGAGGAGATTTTAGAACATCCGGGTGCACTTGCCACGTTGGTTGATCGGGAAGCCCCATCGAAGTACAATTGCCACACTTGTTGATGTGAGGTGGTATTAACTTCGTGAGTTTCATCTGGCAGGTCGTCGTACAATTCGACTACATCCTTCGTAGGGTTTTCTGCCAGAAGGTCGCAAATAGCTCGTCCTTTAACAGATTTCTGCTGTTTGAAGTACAAGTCATATTGCGATAAGAGTAAAGCCCATCTGGCCAAACGCCAATTCATGGAAGCCGGTTGGGTCATGAACACTCGGACGGGATTTATGTTGGAAATGACATAAATCGTCTGTCCGACTAAATAATGTCGCATTTTCTGAATCGCGAATACCAAAGCGAGGCATTCCTTCTCAATCATCGGATAACGAGACTCAGCTCCTACCAATGTACGACTCAGATAATACACAGCTTGCTCGTGACCGTTATCGTCGTCTTGTGCAAGTAAGGCACTTAACGAATGGCTCGTCGCTTTGACATAAATCAAAAACGGCTTGCCCGATTTCGGTGCAACGAGAATAGGTGGATTCGCTAGATATTTCTTGATATCTTCGAATGCCTTCTGACATGCTTCATCCCAAATGAACGACACGCCTTTCTTTGCGAGTTTGGAAAACGGTTGACATTTTCCGGACAAGTTCGATATAAACCGACGGATATATGCTAATCGACCTTGCAATCCTCTGAGTTCTTTAAGATTTCTTGGAGGCTGCAGTTCGTTTATCGCCTTCACCTTATCAGGATCAATATGAATACCTTTTGTGGTGACGACGAATCCAAGAAATTTGCCGCTCGACATTCCCAGGAAGGATTTAGTCGGGTTCATTTTCAGCTGATGAGTTCTCATAAGCTCGAACATTGTCTTTAGATCGTTAATGTGGTCATTTTTATCACGACTCTTAACGACTAGGTCATCAACGTAGCATTCGACTGTCTTCCTAAGGTGTTCTTGAAAGATCTTCGTCATCGCCCGTTGATACGTAGCACCGGCGTTCTTCAAACCGAAAGGCATAACGGTATAACAAAAGACGCCAAGAGGTGTTCTGAAAGCTGTATGCTTTTCATCATCCGGATGCATCTTGATTTGATTATACCCAGAAAATCCATCCATGAACGACATTCTTTCAAACCCGCATGTGTTGTCGATAATGACGTCCGTAATCGGTAGGGGAAAATCATCCTTGGGGCATGCTGTATTCAGATCTCTGAAGTCAATACAGATTCTGATTTTTCCGTTCTTTTTGAGGACTGGAACGATATTGGCCAACCATTCAGGATGTTGTTCCTCTCTGACAAAACCCGAGTCAATTAGCTTCTTAACTTCAGCTTCTATTGCCTCCATAATTTGCGGACGAAACCGTCTTTGTTGTTGCTTGACAGGTTTAGCATCCGATTTTATGTTAAGGGTATGCATTGCTACATTTGGGTCGAGTCCTGGCATATCTTCGTAGTTCCATGCGAAAACGTCGATATACTCTTTAACGAGGGCAATTAATTCCTCTTTTTCATCTGGTGGAAGATCACCGCTGATAAATATAGGCTTCGGATTATTTTCGTCACCCATATTAACTTGAACTACTTTATCCTCGGTAGGAGGTTCTCTTTGCTCAAATCGATCACCGTATTGGATATTCATGTAATGCATCCATGGATCTTCCCATGTCGCCCGGGTTTTTCTTCGTCCGAATTACTGTCCAAGAAATGATCTGGAGTAGGGGATGATTCTCCTTTTCCAAAGACTATCTCTTTTTCACCCCCTGTCTTTGCGGGGAGGATCACAGTTGTTCCAGATGAGCTTTGAAGGTGTTTCGTCGCCGTACAAGACGAACGAAGTGGCATATGTAGACTAGAGTCGTCATGCAATTTCTGAATTACGTCATCTAGACAATACGAGTACTCTAAATCATGATTTATTATTTCATCAGCAAGCTGCTAGTTACAACTTTCGTCTGACGATTCATCACCGTCAAGATTGATTACAAGAGGTTCAATGTCATTTAGTACAAGATCTTCACTATAATCGAGCCCGGCTTCGGTATCAGCTTCTTCTCCGTTGTCCGTGCCATGGGCCGATGGTTCAGTTTCGGACTCAGCACCATAAAGAAGGGAGTCAGTAAAGTAGTTTTCTAACCCCTTGAATGGTTGCTTATCCGCGACCACCGTCTTGACCTCCTCATTAGTGTCGACATATTTCAAACACTGATGGAGGGTGGAGGGAACTATAAGATTACCGTGGATCCATGGGCGACCCAACAGTAAGTTATAGGAAGTCTCCGCATCGATCACATAGCAGGTGACTTCAGACTTCAGATCTCCGAGTTGACACTTCACCCGGATTTTTCCCAACGGTCGTGACCCGCTTGTGTTGAAACCATAGATAACCGTTCCAGTGGAGGCTAACTTGCTGGCGGGAATTCCGAGGTGGTACATCAAACGAAGTGGCATGATACTAACAGCGGAACCCGGATCGACTTGGATCCGGTTAACCATGCTTGAACCGATATATCCAGTAAAATATAACGGTCTATCATGCTTTGAATTCCTGACTTGCATGTCTTCTTTTGTGAAAGCAATGCAAGGAAATTTGGTGGCTGCTAGATTGCAGTGCTGCACTGATGACTCTGGCTCTTCAGGAGCTGGCTTGACCTGAGTTAAGAATACTTCAGAATCAGCCAAAGCTTCTTGTAAAGCTTCTCTGGTTTCTTTTGAGAGGCGCAGCAACTCGTACAATGTGATTCTTGCTGGGATATTAGCCAGCTGAGCCATAACGTCGAAACGATATGGTGCGTTCGAGCTTTCCGGTTTGTCTCGTCCAATCGGTCGACTAAAACGAGACTGCTTCGGAATTTGAACCTCTCTGTGTTGAGGTTCTTTTTCTTTTTGCTTAACAACTTTCTGAGGTTTTTCAGCTGCTACTGGTGGAGTTATGGCTACCCCCAGCTCCGTAAGAGTTTTGGCATTTGGATCTGAGGTTTCCGGATACCTATAATGGTACTCGTTTCCACTTCTTGTAGCAAAAACTTCCTGTTCTCCATCAGAAAGTGATAAAGCTGCTATATCCTCATCGTTCTTCTCGGGAATCGCCGAGGCTCCATAGCAGGACTTCTCCTTTCCCTTGCCTTTTGACTTCTTCTTTGATGTGGGTGTCGTCCACTGTTCATCTTCAAGCAAATCCGGATGAACCCAAAGGATTTCGCCGTTGGGGGCTGTGTGAGATACGAGCCCCTTCTGGCGCTGTCCATGAGGGTCATCGTTGATGGTTTGCATCTTGACCTTTGATACTGGCTCGGCTTGAAACCAGGACAAAGGAACCGATCCGAAGCTAATAGAGACCGCGTTTGCGCCTACCTTCTTCTCCTTTGGCTTCGGTGTCACAATACCAACATCAATCAATGTTTGAATTTTATCCTTTAAAACATAACATGTCTTAGTAGGATGGTGGACCCTTCTGTGATATGCACAATACTTTGGGTCATTGATCTTCGTTGCTTCTTCTTGGTTTGTGACCGGTGGAAGCTTGATCTTGTTGTTCTCTAACAAGTATTTGAAGATGACCGGAACTTCATCATCTTTGAAAGAGTATTCCTTTGGGAATCTGGGCTCAGAATTCTTAAACTGCTTCGAAGGCTGTTGATTCTGGTTTGGCGCCAACTGGAAGGATGATTGTTGCGGTTGTTGCGGTGGCTGTTGTGACGTCTGATGTGCGTCCACAGCGGCTACAGACCCTCTTCCTCTGCCTCGAGGGTTAAAGTTCTGCTTTTGATTTTGATTCTGATTATTAGCTGGTGGCAAACCTCGCTCCAAATTCTTTCTCTTGAGGAAGCGTTCAGCTTGTTCACCTCTTACTTTCATCTCTTTCCAAGTTTTAGAGGGAACAACCCCCACCACTTCTAATACATCCAAGGACAGATTATTATGACATGTTTGCAGAATAAATTCCTCAGTGAGTGGATCTCTGCAGTTCACCGCTTTGTCCCGGAATCGTTTGACAAAGACATCAACCGATTCCCCATCCTTCTGCTTCTCATCCAACAACGTGCCGATCGAGACTTCCGTGTCGTCGTCGAAGAAATTGGTGAGGAATAACTCTTCCATGTCTGCCCAGCTAGTGATACTCCCAGGCTTAAGGCGTCGGTACCAATCGAAGGCAGGCCCGCGAAGGGTTCCTACGAATGACCGGACCATCAGGGCTTCGTTCCCAGATATTGCGCCGAGATGCGACTTGAAATAGATCAAGTGCTGAGTTGGTGAACCCCTGCCATCAAAAGGAGTAAAGTTAATCAAATTAAATTTCTGGGGATAAGGAATCAGGTCCCACTCCCTCGGGTACGGGTATGGGATGCCCGTTTTCTTCACTTCTTGAGCCGTCATCAAAGCGTTGACTTTGCTCTCAAGATCGTGCATCTTCTTGTCCTCTTCCTCGCTTTTCTTCAAATAGATCTGTGGAGGTTGAGTGGCTGACTTGGTCGGATCGCTTCCGGAGTTGTCTTTATCTGGAGGAGGATCTTCAAATATTGTCTCATCCTCTTCATTACGCCGGCTGGATTCCGCCTTCTGGCTCGACTCCGGTTGGTGTTGCTGCACCTGCAAATCTCGCATCTGCTGCATAGTCAACTCCATTTCGGTTTTGAACTCAGCTCTAATTTCTTCGCGTTGTTTAGCCAACGCTTCTTGCAGCATTTGAGCTAGTTGATCCGGCGTGATCGCGAATGATTCTCTGGCTCGTCCAACACTGGATGCAGTATCGTCCGATGCAATAGCGGAACAAGTATCCGACAATTCTTCATCTGAAGATAAACCCTCGTGCATTCTCCTGTAATCTCGACGTAAGTTGGCTCTTCTTTGTAACCGCGCCATCCTTTGAGAAAGACCCCGCTCAACTCTCCCTCCCGGAGAGAAATCAGGGTCGTAGTTAACTGACTTTTGCTTTCCTTTATTGGTCATGTTGATAGTGACCTCAGGAAGCTCATCTTGTCGGATTACAGATTTCGTTTTGTTGAAACGTCTTGTTTTGGGTCTTGACGCTTCATTGGACAATCTTTGAAATACGGAGACTCTTGTTGAATTATTCTTAGAGCATCCGCATTCTGTCAACACTGCTTTAATGAGTCTCTCGCAAGCGCAATGAGACTCATTTTCTCTGACAACTCTCTTTCTTGAGTTATCTTTCTGATAGTACAGCTCATCATTATTGTGATTCGAGCAACCTATCTTTCGCTTTTGAACTTTGTTAACATGCACAGGACGACTGGTCGTCGCCTCTGAGCGATCCAAAGTTGAATGTTTAAATCCACCCCCTTGCGGGTGTGGAGTTTTCAGAGGTCCTAAACGAGAGTGAACTGGTATTCTCTCGTTTTGGACTTGTGCAGTTCTGACAGGAGGGTGTTTACGACCCCCTGCATATGAAACCATTAATGGTTTATTTGCCGGACATGGTTGTTCCTTGACTGGGGCTTTGCCTCGATCATCAACTGAAGGACCAAGGCGATCTGCCATTGTTATCTTGAACTTGGACAAATCTGGGCTAACCCAGGGTTCTACTGGTGTTGCAGTAGACGGGCCCGGAACAGATGCTTGTGGTGTCTTTGGCATCCAGACTTTACGATTCTTCGGTGGCCTTTCAGTCACCGCCTCTTTCTTGGTTTCTTGCGCTCGTTGACGAAGAGCGCGAGCGTGGGCAGCCTTCGCCTTACGCCTTTGTATCCGTTCTTTAAGGGTTGAACGGGCCCTTTTGACGAGAGTCCATTCCTCCGTCGTAAGCTTTGCAGAAATATGATTATCTTGCCATTGAGGCAACTGGGTCATTTTCTGTTTTCTCGACTTTAGGTCCGCATAGTAATGGACCCCGTCGGTTTGTTGCATGGCCTTAGCCAATTGTCGAGCACGGCGCTGACGCTGTCTCTGACGAGCTCTTTTCGTCAGCACCGGTGAGCTATTGATCAACGACTCCGTAACTGGTGTAGAGTCGTTTTGAGCAGGGACGTTGCAAGGAGATTCCTTAACAACGATCGAGCCAGAATCTTTGTCTGCGGCCTCCGTTGGAATTGCAGACTTGAAATTTTTCGAAATCTTCCTATATTTGCGAGACGAGGAAGATTTCGCGGATGAGGATGATAAATACTCCTCAAACTTCGCCTGATCGAATTCGTATTCGATCTCTTCATTGATGATGATCTTGATCGGTTGCGACACCGCGGTCTCGGCAGCGAGACCGCTGGCTCCCACTGTGGTCGCCAGCTTGTTTGGTTCAAAAGTCGCTGCTGTGGAATTCATTATAACTTTGTTCGATTACAACAAATTCGAAAGAATAATCTTTTTATAAGACTTTTTCTACACAACAAAACAAAAATTACAACTCTTGAGAAACAAACACGAAAATCGTCTATCAATTCTCGTTTTCGTGGGACTTTGCCTGTGCCGGGAACGCTTTGGTTCGTGGACCGCCGATTCACAGATCGTGAAGAGGGGGCTTATGATTCTAACTTCGTTATCGAAGTAGAAATTGAAACGATATCTTATCGAAGTAAGATAGTCGTTCTTCTTAAAATCAAGTCGAAGCTTAATTTCAAGGCGTTGCAAGAAAAGAACTCAAATCTCTGCTCTCTCTGCTCTGGAATGCTCTAACAAATGCTCGATCCTCGTCAGAAGTGACCCTAGGGGGGTATTTATAGCCTCAAGGGTCAGTAACTGCAAAAACTTAACAATCGAAGAAGTCAGTACGGCGAGACAGTGTTTACTGTCTCGCTGGGCGAGACAGCGTTTGCTGTCTCGACCCGCGAGACAGTAAATTTGCTGTCTCGCTCAGCGAGACAGTAAATGCTGTCTCGGAAAATGGCAGTTTCTCGCTGTAACTGTTCTCTCACGTTTCAAACTCCGTTATTTTGGCAGTTATCCACGTGATTTTCGCCCATGATGTTTCCCACGTCCCTTGGCAGTTAATGGACACGTGTAGGGCAGTTACAAATGTAGTTTTGACTATTTCAACACTGTCTCGCCGGCGAGACAGCAAAGACTGTCTCGTTAGCGAGACAGTTCATACTTGTTTTGATTTTTCCAAAACAGTATGAAATCCTTTCTTGTGAATTTTTGAGTGATCTTCTCTATGCTTGGGATATCTATTAGCATTTTTTGACGCCTACACTTACGAAGAAGGGTGTACAGTTCATATGGAGCATGGAGTGCCAGAAGGCCTTTGATATTTTGAAGACTAAGTTGACTACAGCACCGGTTTTGACTATTCCGAGCAACGACAGGACATTCGTCGTATATACAGATGCGTCGTTGGTAGGCTTGGGAGGTGTATTGATGCAGACTCAGAGGGTAGTAGCTTATATCTCACGGCAGTTGAGGGTGCATGAGAAGAACTATCCCACTCATGATTTGGAGTTGGCAGCAGTGGTATTTGCACTAAAGTCATGGAGACACTACCTGTATGGAGTGCAGTTTGAGTTATTCACAGACCATCAAAGTCTGAAGTACCTCTTTTCCCAGAAGGAACTCAACCAGAGACAGAGGAGATGGATTGAGTTTATTAAGGACTATGAGTTCGCGATCCAGTATCATCCGGGGAAGGCGAATGTTATGGCAGATGCTTTAAGTAGGAAGCGTCGACCTCGGATTTCGGCCTTGAGATGTTCACTACATCGGGACCTTATCACTCTTAGCCAGTTTGATTTTAGACCCAAGATTGGAGGAACCAGTGCATTTTTGGGAGCTGTGACAGTGCAGCCATCTTAGAGTGACAGAGTTGTCAGAGCTCAGTTGGGAGACTCTTGGATTCAAATCCGAAAGGAGGAGATTTCCAAAGAGCCTAAGACTGATTGGACCATTGGAGCTGATGGAGGCCTACGGATGAAGGGTAGATTAGTTATGCCAGCCAGTGCAGAGCTGAAGAGAGAGTTATTTGATGAGGCACACCGTGCTCGGTACACAGTGCATCCAGGAACCACCAAGATGTACAAGGACTTGAAGAGACATTTCTGGTGGAGCGGTATGCGTAGAGAGATTGCAGACTATGTGGCTAGATGTTTTACCTATCAGCAGGTGAAGGCAGAGCATCAGAGACCGACAGGGACACTTCAGCCTTTACCCATTCCAGAGTGGAAGTGGGCAGACATTTCCATGGATTTTATTGTGGGGTTGCCGAAGTCGAAGAAGGGGAATGATTCTGTTTGGGTGATAGTGGACCGGTTGATGAAGTCAGCACATTTTATTCTAGTAAGGACCACTTATACAGCCGAGGCTTATGCGAGGATCTTCATTCGGGAGATAGTTCGACTTCATGGAGTTACGGACACGATCGTATTGGATCGAGGATCGGTTTTCACTTCATATTTTTGGAGGAGTTTCCAGGACTCATTTGGCAGCAGGCTATCTTATAGCAGCGTATTCCACCCCCAGACGGATGGTCAGACGGAGAGGGTGAATCTTGTGTTGGAGGATATGTTGCGGGCATGTGTCATTGACTTCCAAGGCAGCTGGGAGGGTCATATTCCATTGGTAGAATTCGCTTATAACAACAGTTATCAGGCGACGATCGGTATGGCTCCATATGAGGCATTGTACGGGAGACCCTGTAGATCACCGATATGTTGGGCAGAGCCAGAGGACAGCTTGATGCTTGGGCCAGAGCTTGTGAGGCAGACTACCGAGAAGGTAGCATTGATCAGGGAGCGGATTCTAGCCGCTCAAAGTCGGCAGAAGAGTTATGCAGATAAGAGGCAAAGACCCTTGGAGTTTCAGGTGGGAGACTCAGTCATGCTAAAGGTATCGCCTATGAAAGGCGTACAGCGATTTGGGCGACGAGGGAAGCTTGCGCCAAGATACATTGGACCATTTCAGATTCTGGAGCGTGTCGGAGTTGTGTCATACAGACTAGATCTTCCAGCATCGATGTCTAGTATACACAATGTATTTCATGTTTCTATGCTCAAGAAACACTTGCATGATGAGGAGCAGCAACGAGTATTGGATGCACCAGAGATTGAGCTTCAGGAGGATTTGACTACTATTGAGATTCCGGTTTGTATACTGTCCAGGGAGGACAAGATACTCAGGAATAAGGTGATTCCCTTAGTGAAAGTTCAGTGGAACCGAGGAGGCATTGAGGAGATTTCTTGGGAGCGCGAAGAGGACATGCGTCGCGACTACCCACACTTGGTTGAGCAGGTAAATTAATTCTTATTATGTTATATATCTTACTTTATGTTTATATCTTTGGTTATGTTTATATTTAACGCTAGAATGAAGATATTTTCGCTTAATTTTTAACCTTTTGGAACACATGGTATATGTATGGGGGGTTCCTTGTTTGGATTTTTCGCCCGATGTACTAGTTCCACTAGATTAGGATTTAAGCGAGAATATTATCATTTTAGATCGTTAAGTGTAAATATCTCTATATGTTATCTAGTAGTTCATATTTTGACATATTTCTATATATATATATATATATATATATATATATATATATATATATATCAGATGAATGTAATTATCTGTGTTTGAGAACCCATCAAGTGTTTCTATGTGAGAGAAATCGAGTGAAATGACCAGCATGTTAAATGCCTAGCAGCAGGCATTTTTCTGCTGCGCGGTCGACCGAAGCGGTCGACCGTGGCGGTCGACCGCATCGGTCGACCACACAACGGTCAGAGTGTTTTCTCAGGATCGGGTTCAAACGGGTTCGGGTCGGGTTTGGTAATTGGTATATAGGCTAATGATCCGAGACAACCCTCTTTGCATCTGAAATCACTAACCCTAGCCCCCCCTCTCTTCTCTAAAACCCTAATCCTCCTTGTTTGGTGATTTGGGAGAAGTTCTTGAGGAGTTGCAGCAGTTTTTGGTGGGATTCAGCGAAGGGAAACATTCTCCTTCAGATCCAGAGATCCATTGCTCACCTGAGGAGAGTATCATCTCGCCCAATCCCTCACCCCTATTTTTCTATGGTTTTCTTTTGATTTTTATGAGTTTTTGATGAGCCCAAATGGTATTTTCGTATAAAACTGAGTTCTCTATAATATAGATTATAAGAATCAATGGTTTTGGGTTATAAAAGTTCACCAATGTTTTGTTTAATAAAGATCTAGATCTGAAATTTGCCTAAACAAGAGATAAATCATTTTTACTATTTTTAAAACGTTTTTGATTTGTTTCTCATGTATTTAGAATATTGGAAATGTAGATTTCAGGCTTGGGATTAGCTGTTTATCTTCTGTAGTATTTTTGAAACATTAGAACTCCTGTTATCGTAGAGAAATGTCAAATTTTATTTCAGGTTTCGAGCTGACAGAAACTCAGATTTGGGTTTCTGTTCGCTTGGCGGTCGACCGGGGCGGTCGACCGCTGGGCTCGCTGTTTCACTATTTCACAGTCCTCGTGTTGGACTATAATCCATAGAAGTCCTCGTGTTGGACTATAATCCATAGAAGTCCTCGTGTTGGACTATAATCCATAGAAGTCCTCGTGTTGGACTATAATCCATAGAAGTCCTCGTGTTGGACTATAATCCATAGAAGTCCTCGTGTTGGACTTTAATCCATTTCAGTCCTCGTGTTGGACATTTGCCACTTATTTTGTGAGTTGGAAACTGCCATATATAGTTCCTGTTTCGGACATAGTTCTTAACCCTGCATATGACTATCTCACAGCAGTTCACGACATGATAATTATGTAGATTTTGACATAACACTTATGTAGGTTTTGACATGATATTCATGTAAGTAATAACATGATACTCATGTTGGCTATGTCACAGCATTGTATTTATGCTCTGGTGTTTGTCGTATTTCTTTTATTATTGTTTCCTGTACTAGAATCTCGGGTTTGGTGTTTAGGGATTTACAACTTGAGATACGAGGTATATACATGAGGGTTTCCTTGTTTGGATTATTTCGCTCGACGTACTTATGTTCGCGTTGTAAATTCCTAAATACTAAAATCCTCTTTAGTGAGATCAATGATTTTAGATCTATTATGTATTATCTATATTTTCTTATACAACGAGCCCTGATCCCTTGGGGTTGGTTGTGATGTTACTCGCTAGCGCTTTGACGCTCGTTGTCCCTCCCCCTTTCAGGTAACGAGCCAGGAGCCCGGAGAGTCGCAGGTTGATGGCGATGCATTTTAGCTTCAGCTGTCTAGCTAGTTATATATATATATTCTTTTGGAGTTCCACAGTAGACTTGTGTTTAGACATTTGAGAGTCTTGTTCTAGAAGTTGTAAAGGCTGTGTGCCTTATTTCCTTCTTGTCAAATATTTGTATTTGAGACTTGTTGAGTATTCCAGTTTATCTACTCAGATCTTGACTATATGTTTTTGTTTGTTGGATGATGAGACATTAAGTTGATTATTATCATTTCATCAGTCTTCTTGTATTATCTTTTACTTGCTTTTGTACCTACACATGTTGTTGACTCTACTAGATAGATGTTATTTGTGATGGTGAAACATGTTGTTGCACGGTGTGGTGCATGGCAGGTTTGACATTCTTGGTTTCACCTTGGACTGCA
>NC_033795.1:59570515-59571948 GCF_001876935.1 Asparagus officinalis
GCCACCTCAGGGTGGCTCGGCATGAGCCGAGCCACCTTGAGGTGGCCGACGGCTTGAGT
Organism: Asparagus officinalis; assembly: GCF_001876935.1. Classification (NCBI taxonomy): domain Eukaryota; kingdom Viridiplantae; phylum Streptophyta; class Magnoliopsida; order Asparagales; family Asparagaceae; genus Asparagus; species Asparagus officinalis. The sequence continues at coordinate 59,570,575 of NC_033795.1, forward strand.
TCTGGCCACACGTGCACACGGGCACGGGCACAGTGACGAGAGCCTATAAATAGGCCAAGGGGTTCTTCATTTTAGGGGGTTGGAAATTTTGGAGGCGAAGCTCTGCCGGATTCAAGACTCGAAACTTAAAAAAGATTGGAGCTTTGGGACTTCGGGGACTCACTCTTCCAGATCTGGTGCTCAGCGATCGTCAACGCCAAAAAAGGCAGGTGTTCGAGAGGACCGGATCTCAGATCTACGCAGACGTACTCCGGATCTAAGCTTGGTCTTAGATCCCGAGACTTGGACGATTGTTTCCTTGGTGAATCAATCCTCCCCGGCTATTATTTCCTTTGTGGAATAATACCCGTCGTACTGCTTAGATCTGATCGGATCTAGATCTCACGGTGGTCCACGGATAAACCCCGGCGCAGGCAAAGAACCCACACAAAGCGAGAGACCGCAAAACAGGATCTTGCGATTCGTTTGACAAATAAGGAGAAAGTTGTAATTTTCTTTATTTCTTTTGTTATTTGATTTTCGTTGTAACCGGATCTAAAAAAAGACCGGATCTTTGTAATCGATAAACTATTACAAGAATTGGCAATGGAATCAATAACAAAGAAAGTCACGATTTTTCCCGCGAACACCCTTGAGCACAGACGCCAAAGTACAGCAAGCTTTTCTTCACGATGGCTAGAAGTGGGAGCTAGAGAAGCCATGGAAAAGTTCCTTCTTTACAAAGTTCGACGATTTTGAAGATGAAAGATCTGTGAGAAAATCCTCTCAGCCCTTAGGATATTTATATGCCTCCAAAGAAGCATGCAGAAGAACTCGAGAGGCGCAATCTTGAAGCGACCAAGAAAGATCCACTATTAGAATCTGAAACAGATTACTCGAAATACCAACCGTCGCTTGTGCACATTATTCCACGCTAATAAATCGGTAATGAAGCACCACCCGTTCTGCCCATGACGCTTCGTCTCCTCCGAAAAAGTGGTTCAAGATATCAGTTCGTGAGAGATGATGGTTAGCAGAATGATACGGGTGTATCTTCTCTTCAGGAGCTTAGCGATCCTCATGGGAGCTTGAGGATAGGTGATTCTCATGGTATCTTGAGAATAGTGTAGAGGAGTCATGGACATAGTTGTTAGAAGCAGCGAAGTTGAAGGATTCGTCGGAACACGAGAAAAATAGTTTTACTATTTCACGGTCGACCGCGAGTGTCATGGCGGTCGACCACGAACATGCAAAGCTCTGAGGATTCAGTTGAATTGAGTCACGGTCGACCGTGATGGGTGCGGCGGGCGATCGCCAAAACCCTGTAACCCAGACTGCTCTCTATCGTTGGTTACGGTCGACCGCGACGGGTTCGACGGTCGACCTCCAAAACCC
>NC_033795.1:59571958-59610954 GCF_001876935.1 Asparagus officinalis
CTGGCTTTACGGTCGACCGCGAGTTGGGTTTTGGGCCTGGGCTGCTTTTCCTGTACTGTTTAGGATTTTTATTTTGTATAAATAGAAACACGATTTTTCTAGGGAAAAAAGGGAGATTACTCAGATTGTAATCAGAAAAGAGATCAGGGAGATTACTCAGATTGTAATCAGAAAAGAGATCATGGAGGTTATTCTTTGATCTAGAGAGATTATGAGAGAGAGAATTGTAATCCAATTGATTCTCATAATCTAGAGAAGGTGTTCTTTGATCTAGAGAGATTATGAGAGAGAGAATTGTAATCCAATTGATTCTCATAATCTAGAGAAGGTATTTTCCTTCGCCCAAATTATTATATTGTGTTCTTCTGTCATTTTCTTCTCAACCCACTCTTGATAATTCCGCGATCAAGAGTACTCGCTCGGTAACACGAACTAAGTTGGTATCAGAGCACCTAGATCCTGTGGATGGGAAACCTGTGAATGGTCCTTACTCGCTCACAGTACAAGAAACTTAGCGAGATCCTTATTTTATTGGAAGGAGTCCATAAATTAAGGAATGAGAAGATGACTGAAGCAGATAATTCAGCAAGACTTGATGCCATGGAGAAGCAGATCGAGACGACTGGGATGACTCTCACTCAACTCGTGGGTCTCATCAACGGAGTAGACAAAAAGGAGGAATCTTCTTCGAAGGGTAAGAAGAAACTCATCGAATCCGACGAAGAGAGCGAGAAATTTGATTCAGATAGGGAGACTAAGATTGTTAAGACTATTGGACATCAAGGGGGTAAGAATAATTATCAGAATCTGAAGATTGACTTCAAGGTTGAGATTCCTGTTTATGATGGGAGTATTAATGTGGAGAAGCTTGATAATTGGATCGAACGTATGGAGATGTATTTCACTCTCTACGGATATTCGTCTAAGGAGAAGATAGTGTTCGCGACGTTGAAGCTTTCGGGGCACGCGTTGACGTGATGGAAATCCTATTGCAAATAGGAGAAGAAGGCGGTGTCGTGGAACAAGTTCAAGGAGCTACTTCGGAAACAATTCTATCCAGTGGGGTTCCTTGAGGAGCATTGGTACAAGTGGTATGGCTTGCGCCAAAAGTTTAATCAGACCATTCAGGAGTACACGACGGAGTTCCAGCAGCAGGCGATGGTTCTAAACATCGCAACAGAGGAATACTCCATCTTCATGAAGTACATGGCGGGTCAGAATGATTACATCCGGAAAGAGATGAAGCTATTTTCGGTTGAGATGATCGCAGAGGCGAGCGTGAAGGCCATTGCTATTGAGGGCAGGCAGAAGAAGGGCAACGAGACAAAGGGGGATTCTAAACCATCGGGGAGTAAGATGGGTGGCTCTCAATCTAAAGATGAGAAGAAGAAGGGTGACTCGGGGAAGGCAGAATTGACATGCAATCACTGCAAACAGACAGGGCACGTGGTTGATCGTTGCTGGAATAAGTATCCTCATCTGAAGCCGAAAGGATTGAAGAAGAAGGAGGGGAAGAAGGCTTACGTGATAGCACAGGTTCCGAAGGAGGTTCCCAGGATGACTGAACCCAACAGCAGTCTTAACTTTATGGCAGGAAAGCAGGCCACTAAAGAAGATGACGACCCGAGGGAGCAGCTCTTTGTTCTGAAGTTGCAGGTCAAGACCAGTTTGGTGGATGCTATTGTAGATACAGGGAGTCAGAAAAATCTGATATCTGAGGCATTAGTGCAGAAGCTGGGATTGAAGATGGTGAAGCATCTGAAGCCCTATCCGTTAGGGTGGATTCAGAAGCAGACGGGATTGAGTGTGATGAATCAGTGTTCATTCAGATTTGCATTTCATGAGTCGTATATTGACGAGGTCACATGCGACGTGGTTTCATTGATGTTTGCCAAGTTATTTTGGGCAATCCTTATTTGTGGGATAGATACACAGTATATGATCAGCGGGCCCAAAAGTATACGTTCACTAAGGATGGCGAGCAATACATTTTTCGTTCAGCATCTCTTCCACAAGAGACGAGCTTGGTGATGGTGACTCAGGCTAAGAGGTTGGTGAATGCGGGCAGGAAGTTCGTTTTGGTGTTCATTCGGCCTTATGAAGAGCACCTGAGTAGGATATGCTTGTCTACCTTGAGCAAGCTTCAGGAGGGAGATATTGACAGGTTAAAGGCCAACTATGCGGACTTGTTTTCGGAGATCACGGGACTACCACCACGTCGAGGTGTAGAGCATGAGATTATATTGACCGGGGAGAGTTTCTTGCCAAACATAGGACTATACCGCACATCAGTATAGGAGTCCGAGGAGATCAAGAAGCAGGTCCAAGAGCTCTTGGAGACGGGAGTGATTGTGCCGAGTTGTTCACCTTGCGGGTCGCCAGTGTTATTGTTGCCCAAAAAGGATGGAGGCTGGCGCATGTGCGTGGATTACCGGACATAATCTTCGGGATCTCCGCCTGAAGCCTCTCCAGCAGAACTAAAGGCCCTGTGACCTTCTGCATCAAGTCGGCGGGTCTTGCCCTGAGCCCTCTGTGACCGAGCACCGTCCCAGATCGCATGAGAATCAATCTGAGAGGCTTCTTCAGCCATCAACTCTTCGATAGGCTTCACAGGGACAGTCTTATTAGCTGCTAGCAACCACTTGCAGCTCAAGAGCTGCTGGCGCGGGTTCCCAACATAAAGCTGGTCATAACCGAACTGGCGGGCGAATCGGCAAGGTAGATATGGCTCTATAAAACACTGATTCCCCACCCGGAAAGTCAGGTAACCCGGCCTAATGTTCACTAGCCAATTAAAGCAGCCCATATCCAAATAAGTCATATACTCCCTCGGCTTCTCCTCATCAATCAAACACTCGCCGTACCGGCTGGAGAACTGTGGAAAGCAAGTGGAGAATGCCCAGCACTTGTGGACTTGTAGCTGACGCCTGATATCGGGGAATCCTCGGCCCTCCCACTCGCCATTCTCAAGCAGCTGTAGAAAGGGAACAGACTGGTCTATGGCATTCGGTACCGACATCACATCGGAACGATGAAGGACGAACCAAGCCATCAAATAAATATACGGAAGCTCCACCTTAATGGTAGGAATCTGAGTCGGTTTGTCACTATCTCTCCGTGTAAAAGCACCAGAAATCTGTCGAAGCCCTCGATGAATGTTAGCCACCATCACCGGAAGAAGCGAAAGTTCCTTCTTGTAGGCAAGCTGAACTGCAGGATAGAGCACTTCCAGTGGCAGAGCGTCACCAGACTGATACGGGACCACACATTTCTTCAACCAGATGGCGAGATAACCGGCAAGGAGAGTCATCGGACGAATCGGTGCGGTCGCATGATATAAGAACGATCTGAATTTAGTCCCTGCAGGAAAGCCACTCTCAGGACTGCTAATGGTATAGGATTGGGCGTTAGTCTTCTTCAGCAGCTCATTAACCTCTGAAGGAGTCAGCGGTGCCAGTTCACAAATAGATTGGCCAGAATGGCTCTCCAGATTCCTGAACAAATATGATGCGAACTGCTTCAGGCTCACATTTGCTTTGGTCCTCTTCGCTAGGGGCTTAGACTGCGCCAAAGCAATGTGATAATGACAAGTGAGGTCCCATAAGGTCTCGTAGCGGTCGGGCATGCGATCCTTCAGCTGACTCAACTCATGGTTGGAGGGAAAGTACTCCTGGTATAACATCTGTCCCATGGGCAAACCAGAAATCTTGTGCATCTCATGTAGAGCCAAGCCCAACTCTCCGTGCCTGGTCAGAAAAGTGTTGGAATCTGGATTATAAAGCTCGCATAGGGCAAAGAAATGCTTCGCGCTTGTAGGCAAGCCATGCATGGTGGCCCGAATGGCTGCATAAAGGCCGCAAGCATGTAACTCCTCGCTCCATCGGCTCAAGACGTACTTCGTCATACGAGCCCACCAAAACCTGTCCAAAGAATGGACCCAACCATAGAATCTGTGGCGCGGTGCAGGCATCTCCCGTCCTAAGATAGCGAGGCGATTCCTCAAAGTAGAAGCAGTGGCGAGGAACTCGTTACGAGGCGGAGTATCTAGCCCCAGTACTCCAGGACGCAGTCCAACAATGTGATCCCTGCTCGAACCAGGAACTGCCTGATGAGTAACATAGCCGCAGTGGACACTCTCATGCTCCTCTGTCAAACGCCACGACATCTCCCGTTTCACAGCCTGGCGCCTGAGCTCAGTCAAAGAACGGTGTCGAGGAATCTTCGGCAAATACATAAAACGACTGCCAGTCTGGTAAAGCCACTGCTCAGCTTCAATAAATGCTGCATCGGGATCTCTGGTAGAGTCGCCAAACAAGAAGTCAGTCTTCCTGAGAGACTGAACGGAACCGGCATCCTTCACGAGAGGCGCATCTGTAATCAGTTGACGAAGGGCTTGATGTCCACCTTCCCTCACCACTTGAGCAACTTCCGGCGACGTGCCCGGACCAAACTGAGAAGTAAGCGGAATGGGCGAAAAGTCATCAGACGTCGAATAATATTCGTCACGACGTCCATTCACCGCATGCGATGAAAAGGCTCCGGAAGGATACTCCACTGAAAACAAGCAGTTAAGTATTTGTTAATTTCAGATATAAAAGGAAATTGAACTCATCTTACAAATTGGTAAGATAGAGTCATTACCTTATAAAGGGCGAGACGATTTGGCCACATTGCGCATTTATAAGATAGGGTATATCGACAATATATCCCTGCCTTATAAAGCACGATGCAGCGTCAAAACGCCCCCTTTATTATGAGATGTGGTTTTGACCAAGCAAAACCCATCTTTAAAGCGTCGATCCTCACCAAGGAGAATCAAGGCTTTTCCCGATCGCCTCACCAAGGAGAGCAAAATGGGGTAAAAGGACTAATTTGCAAATTCTCAGAAGAAGAGGGTTAATTTGCAAAATTTCCATAAAGCGTCGATCCTCACCAAGGAGAACCAAGGCCTTTCCCGGTTGCCTCACCAAGGAGAACAACGGGGGGTAAAATGGACCAATTTGCAAATATCCAGAAAAAAGAGGACTAATTTGTAAATTTTCGAAAAAAAAAAATTGCTCACCAGCATATGAGGGAAGCGCGCCATCAGCCGATGCAGCAGGAAAACGACCTCTCGAGACTCGCGACATAATGGCCTACAAAAGAAATCAAGAGGTCAGATCTAAAAAAAAAAAAAAAGATCACATTTTTATCCCCTAAAAGATAAGCTCGAGGCGCCAAATTATAATCCGAACCCTCACCCGTGGTCCCACAAATTCATAAATTGAATAAAGCATAAAAAATGTTGAAATTATGAAAGATATACCTGAGGGAAAGCTCGAAGATCCAATAAAAATTAGATCTTGAAAAGTGCTCGAACCACGCGCTCGAGGGGCCTGAGAGAAATTTCAAAAATGGCAGTTTCGAAGGATTTTTCAGTCAAGGATCAAAAGGAGTACTAGATCTAAGACGAATATCAAGTTTTTAAGGAGATCGGACGCTCGAGGGAAGAGAAAAGCAAAAAAGGAGGCAAGGGGGGGCCGGCCCTAGGTGGAGAAAAAGAAAAAGAAAAAGACCCCTTTTTATAGGGTGAACCGGGTTGAACCAAACCGAACCGAACCGGACCGGACCGGTTTTGAACCAGAATCCAAATTGAAGCCGAACCGAGCATCGAAACGACTTCAAATCGAGCGACGATTCAACCCATCACTTACTCACTCTTCTCCCACATGTTCGGAAGAGTCGGAGGATTTTTTGAACCGATTTACTGCCTTTTTTCGCTCATTTTAAGCCGGTTCAGCGCATTTGGACACAGAAACACTCCGAAAAGTATACGAGTATAAACTGCTTCTTAAAACACTCCAATAAAGTATACGAGTATAAACTGTTCCCTAAATTTTGTTGAGAAGTTCCTGGAGAATGTTTTATAAATATTCTTAAGGATAACTCAACAACACTACGCCGGACAACGCGTTGCAAATAAAGACTCGACGCCAACAATCGATGTTTAGCTAAAAGATCAGGAATCAACTCCAAGTTTAAAATTCCGACAACGGTCAGACAATAAATGCAGCACCGGAACTCTTACAGATATTCGACAAAGCACCGAATAGCCTGGAAGATTGAAGGAATCAAGAACGGAGATCATTCCAAGGTCCCGTTACACCGACTGAAGGTGGGGACAATCATATCCAAAGTATTCCAGACTCTTCTATAAAAGAACGAGACTGAAATACTTTGGAGGGGGTATCTGTAGGCATATAAAACTACTTATAGGTCCCTTAGCACAGCTCGGCACAAACCGACGAACCAACGAGGCGACGAGATCGACGAATCGCACGCAAGCAACGGAATACATCCATTCACGTGCGGGATCAAGCCAAGTGTTCGAAGAGTCAACGAGTCATCCAACCAAGAGCATACTCGGACGAACCACGATCGAATCAAGATCGGTCTCGGACTCGAACTCAGAAGTGGATTTTACTGCCTAATCAGGAATCAGACTTACTGGCCAAATCAGTCAACAAATCGAAACAGAACGAATCACAGAAAGAACCGAAACAACGGAAAACAACCAAACCCACCACCTAGAGGGCTCGGCCGAAGCCGAGCCACCTTCAGGTGGCCTCGGCCCAAGCCGAGCCACCTCAAGTGGCTCGGCCAACACCGAGCCACCTTGGGGTGGCTCGGTGGCCGAGCCACCTTGAGGTGGCTCGGTGGCCGAGCCACCTCAAGAGTGGCTCGGCAAAGGCCGAGCCACCTCAAGGTGGCTCGGCATTGCCGAGCACCTTGAGGTGGGCTCTACAGCCGAGCCACCTCAAGGTGGCTCGCGCCAGAGCCGAGCACCCTGAGGTGGCCGGCTCAATCTGTGCCTAGGTACAGATCTGGGTGCCTTAAATAGGCCAAGGGTTGTTCATTTGAGAGGTGGAACTTCAAGAGCCGAAACTCTGCCGGATTGAAGAGTGAACTCGAGCTTGAAGACCCTGAAGACTTACACATTCGGATCTGATCCTCGGCGAGCATCCACGTCAGAAAAGGCAGGATTTCGAGAGGAAGAAAGAACAGATCTGAGATCTACACGAGATCACACTCCGGATCTAAGCTTGCGTCTTAGATCCCGAGATTTGGACGATTGTTTCCTTGGTGAATCAATCCTCCCGGCCTTTATTCCCTTCGTGGAATAATACCGTATATCGTGTTAGATCCGACCGGATCTAGATCGCGCGTGGTGCGTCACGGATTTAACCCCGGCGCAGGCCAAAGACCCACAAAGCGAGCCCGACGCAAAACAGGAGCTCGCATTTTGTTCACAGAGGAAATTGTAATTTTTACTTTTTTCTTTGATTTAGTTGTAACCGGATCTATAAAGACCGGAACTTTGTAACGCGATGACAATTATTTCAATGAAAAGAAAACAGTTTTCCCGCGAACAAACACTTCGTGAGATTGTCCGGCGCTAGATACCGTATTGTCAGAAGCGACTGCAGAGTTAGCATCTGATACTCAATCATCGAGGATAACCCTCTCTGCATTCTTTGGTAGTCCTGCGGTCTAGTGGTCCCTAATCGCAACCGGGTTAGACGCATGAGATATAAGCGGTCAGAGCTAGAAGGTCGAATCGGACTTTCCCTTATCAGCCATATTTATTGTGACTTCCGGGAGTTCGTCACCTTGAACAACGATCTCTTTTTACGGAGACGCTTTGTTTGGACTTAGTCATTCGTTTGAGATCCTCCGGTTCCGAGACTCGTTCATTATCCCCAGCACCGATACTACATCATCGATCAGATGACCGGAGCAACCTATCGTGTGTTGACATGACTCCCCTGGTATAACGTTGTCATCGTCAGATGAATACGTTTCTTTCAGGGGATTTGGCCTCTTTATTTAGCATTTTAGAGTCACGTGTTTAGAACACGGCTTTTGGAGCGCAGATCTCAACAGGTCTTGGTTTTTGGATACACACCCCCAGGCGGGCGGAAATTGGAGTTTTCCCTTTATGAGAAGGCTTGAAATTGTTACGAGGGCTGTGCGACCCCAGCTCGACGAGTCGCTCGGGTGTTCAGTCACCGAACCCAAGGTTCTTCGATCAGAACTTTGTCTCGATCCTTGTGCAAAGGACCCAGGCAGATCGACTATCCTCACCTTGAATCGGACAAATCCACGCTGTCACGGTGCCCGCCGGAGGTACGGAACTCGAAGGATCGACGAACATGTGCATAAACGTCTTCTGTCTTTACCCTGGCGCGGGTCACACTTGAGTGACCCGCGGGTTGGAGGGTCGGGATCCAGGTGTACCCGCAAAGTGGAGGGTCGGTTTGGGTGCCCGCAAAGTGGAAAGTCGGCATCAAGTGACCTGCGAATTGGCGAGCGGATCTGGGTGACCTGCGAATCGGCGGGTCGAATTGGAGTGACCTGCAAATGGCGCGGTGGATTCGGAGTGACCTGCAAATCGGCGGGTCGGATTGGAGTTGACCTGCAAATTGGCGGGCTCGGATTTTGAAGTGATATGCAAATTGGTGGGTCGGATTGAAGTGACTTGCAAATTGGCCGGATCGGATCGGAGCAGTGACCTTGGCAAATCGGCGGTCGATTTGGAAGTGACCTGCAAATCGGCGGGTCGGATGAGCCGGCCTGCAAATCGGACGGGTCGGATTGAAGCGGCTCGCAAAATTCGGCGGGCTCGGATTGAAGTGACCTGCAAATGGCGGGCTCGGATCAGAGTGACCCGCACGCTGGCGGGTCGGATTCAAGTGACCCGCGATTCTCGATCTTTTCGGCTGCCGTTTTGGATTTTGGCCTCCAAGTTTGATGCAGTCTTGGTTGTTTCTTAGCTATGTCCTTCTTCTGCATCTTTTGTGCTTTTTGCACAAGAATTCGCGTGCGCGCAAGCGCGCGGCGCTTTTGAATTCGCTCCTCCAGAGTTGAACGGATCTTTTTGATTTGGATCCATTCATTTGCTATTGGTTTGGAGGGGAGGACATCTGTCCGCTGTTGGGGTGCTTGGCGTTGCCTAATTTTCAGATCCGCCTCGTAACGGATCCCGTCAATTGACTCCAAGGCTCTAGCGAGTTGGCGCGCACAGCGTTGGCGCTGTCTTTGACGAGCTCTCTTCGATAAAGTGGGCGCGCCTTCTGTACTCAACTCCTTGATTGAGGAGGAGTTTAGATCTGCAGATCCGGACTCATTGGAGGCTGGAAGGACGTTGTAAGGTTCAGCTACCGCAACAACGGGGGCGTTGATCTTCCTTCACTTGCGAGAGGCGGAGGATCTGGAGGAGGAGGACGACAGATATTCCTCGAACTTCAGTTGGTCGAACTCGTATTCGACCACTTCTTCAACCGGGATGCAGATCCGAGGTTGTGACACGACAGCTCCGACAGTGAAGCTGTTGGCTCCCACTGTGGTCGCAAGTTTGTTTGCGTCAAAAATTGTTGTATTCATTGCGGTATTCATTACAACTTTAGTCGTTACAATGAAAACAAAAAGATTGTCTTTTTATAAGACTTTAAACGCAGGGAGATCGTTTATCGGTCTTCTGCTTGCGTGGGATCTTTGCCTGTGCCGGGGTTTATCCGTGGACCGCCTTTGATCTGGATCCGGTTGATGAAAAATTTGGCAGAGCTTCGTCTTCACCGAGGAAGTATTTGATTTGAAGCGCTGAGATCGACCAAGCGAAATCAGGGCTCTTCTAGAGATTAAGACCAAGCCTAATCTCAAGGGACTGACGGGAACGGGCGTCGGATCTCTCGAACTCTCCTTCTTTATGCCGAAGAACTCGCCAAGATCTGTCAACCCTCGCTGAAATTCGTGCTCCTTTGACTCCACAATCCGGCAGCACCTCCTCATCTTGATAATCAATCGCCCCTCAGAAATGAGCACCCGAGCTCGTATTTATAAACTTCAGAAGCGGTTATTTGGATGAGAACAAGTGATTTGGCTCTATCTTCAGTTAATAACTGATTAACCATGCTAGGGGATGATATCAAGTCAGTTTGGATGCTCAGGAACGACCAAATCCCGAGAAAAACCGTCAAAAACCGAACTGGGGTCGAAACAGCGCGCGCAGGAAAAATCCGACCCGCGGTTACTGTAGCGCGGGTCGGAAAATTCCGACCCGCTGTTACTGTAGCGCGGGTCAGTTTGAGATATCTGAGGTATTTTAGCCATAACTCTTTCGTACGACCTCCGATTAGGCTGATTCAAGATGCGTTGGAAAGCTAACGAAGAGATCTACAACTTTTATGTTTTGAGATTTTTTAGATTCAAATCGCAGTATAGTCAAAACTTCACTTCTTTGTGCGGTCAAATTACTGTAGCAGAATTCCGACCTGCTACTGTAGCAGAATTTCGACCCGCTACTGTAGCAGAATTCTGACCTGCTACTGTAGCAGAATTCCGACCCGTGGGTACTGTAACAGCCTTAACTCACTCATCCGACCTCGGAATGAGGCGATTCAAGATGCGTTGGAAAGCCAACGAGGAGATCTACAGGCTCCCATAATTGAATCATATGTGGAATAAATAGGACACGAGGGGTGCTCCGCCTTTTGTAAATGACGTGGGGCTCCCGATCAGCTCTCGTTTCCGTTATTCCGAAGTTCCGTTGCTTCGTATGACCCATCGACTCACTTTTGTAAATGACGTGGGGCTTCTCATGATCCGTTTAGGCTATCTGGTGTACCGCTTGAGGGAGAAGTGTATCATTGAGCCTTACACACCTTCTAGATTCGCCAGACAATTCAGATATGATCAACTTTATGTCGGTAATCCCAATCTGGCATTGGCCCAAATCGGGAATCTGTACGAAGGGGCTCGTGCGTGGTTCTTCTTCTCTGCCAGAGGGACTCATGCATACTTTACCATACCCAATTCACCGCCTGGTTGTTCTACCGTTGCGGACTTTCACGACTGGTTTGATGAAGTTTCTCGAATCCTAGAATATGATATTCATACTTCATGCATAAGTGAGATTCGGGAATTGTATAAATCGAGAAGTCATTTTGCCAAGAGTCGTTTACCAGGAATAGAGGAGTATCTTTCCTGTGAACGAGAGGCGGCCGGAACAGTTGAAGCCTCACTGGAGTTGCCTACCATTGAGCCTTCTGGGGAAGAGGTTCATGCAGGGACTGAAGAAGGGTTGCCAACTGCGGATTCTCCCGAAGATAAGGTGGCTGAGGGAATTCCTGCTCCTGAAGATAAGGTGGCTGAGGGAACTCCTGCTCCTGAAGATAAGGTGGCTGAGGGAACTCCTGTAGAGACCCCTACTCTCGAACTTCGTTCTTTGAGATCGGGGAAGAGGGCCCTTACTGCGCCATAGGAAGGTGAATATGACAGGAGAACTCGCAAGAGAAAGGCCGTCCCCGCCAAGAACTCCAAGAGGGCTAAATTGATGGGGGATGCGATGAAGTCTGCATCTGTCGGACTTCCCGAGAACAGAGAGGCTGTCGCACCTCAAGCTGCTTCTCCCGCCCTTGAAACTACAACAGATGAGCAGGAACCGGCTACCTCAGGTTCAGTGCCGAATACGACCGAAAAGTTATCACCTGAAGCTGCGCACACCTCTACTCGCACTGACTATGAGAATTGCTTTATTTATCCGCCGACTGCTCCACCCCCAAGCTCGAAAACTTTAAAGAAGCTCATTGAACAATTAGAGTACTGGATGCAATTGACTATCGATGTCGTTAGTCTCGAGGACGTGAGTTTCAAAGTCTTTGAACCTCATCTGCTGGGGTGTCTCGCTAAGATTAAGGACCAGGGGAATGCATTGTGGACTGAACATTGTCGCGAGAGCATTATTATTCTGGAATATGAATTGGAATTCCTTTCAATGTTGCAGCGTGACGACATAGGGCCAGAAGTGGATCAGGCTCTTTCTCAGGCCAAAGCTTTAAAAACACAACACCAAGAGGCCCTCCAGAAAAGTCTGTCTGAGACAGAATCTCGTATCGCTAAACTGCGTGATGAGCATTTCCAAGTCCAAGGGGACATGGGCAATTTTGCCGTGGGTCTACGGGATACTGCAGCAGAACTCACTCGTGCTGGTGTTGGGATACCTCAGATAAATGCTCAGCTAGCTGGTGATATGGAAGTTTTCAAAGGGTTAATTACTTACTGCGATGGGCTTTTCAAAGGGTATTGCGATGAACTTATGGCTGCCAAAAAGATCAGGCGCGAGATTACAGAAGCAGCACCAAATGAAGAAGAGCTCAAAAACAAGATAACAGAGGAAATCAAAAAGACGTGAGGAGAAAATATTGGCTTTGAAGTATAAGATCAAGTCTTTTAGGCTGATGGGCCCCAACACTTAGGATTTGAATTGCTTTTAGCGGAGGGAATAAGTTTGTATCATTTTCATTTCAATTATCTTCGTTTTGTATCCAGATTAACAATATTGAATGAGAATGATATCATTTTGGCTTTCATCATCTCTTTTTGTTGAAATCTGATTTAGGACAATGAAAAATAATGCAAATGCTATCGAAATTCTCTTCATTGATTATTTAGAATAATTCCGTAAAATTTTAATCGTCAGAGGTGTAGTGTTAACATGACGAAATACAAGATAGAATTACACTATGAATAGGCAACCCCCAGCCTGATTTAGCTGGGTTTAGGGGGCCACATGATTTATGGGAAATATCTCTTAAGGAATTTCCCATTGATTGGCATCATGAGCCTGTCTCCTTTTTGATTGATGAGGCGGTTCGCTCCGTTTGAATAGACTGATTCTACTACGAAGGGCCCTTCCCATTTAGGATTAAACTTCCCTTTGGTTTTGTGAGTCATTACCATGGGTCGTCTGTTGACCAAAACTAAGTCACCTTTCTTGAAAATCCGTTCCTTGACCTTTTTGTTATAGGCTTTGGAAATACGGGCTTGATATAGCTCAATCTACTGCTGAGCTTGAAGTCGTTTGTCGTCAAAGGCTTCAAGTTCTTGCAGACGCCGCTGATGTTTTTCTTCTTCTGTGAGTCTAGTTGTAATAACCACTCTCAGAGAAGGGATCTGGATTTCCAATGGTAACACAGCTTCGCAGCCGTATACCAAAGAGAATGGTGTAGCTCTTGTAGCGGTCCTCACCGTCGTGCGGTAAGCCCACAAACATTCACCAAGTCTTTCATCCCAATCACGCCGGCTCTTGGAAACAAACTTTTTGAGAAGCTTCACTATGGTTTTGTTGAAGGCTTCTGCAAGACCATTTTTTGGCGGATAATATGCCGTAGATGCGACACTTTGGATTCTGAATTTGTCACAAAATCTCTGAAACCCAAAGCTGACGATTGTGTCCCGTTGTCGTGAACTATTCGCCTCGGGACTCCAAAGCGGTAGATGACGTGATGTTTGATGAACTTGATTACATTTGAAGTCTTGACTTCTTTTAATGGGATTGCCTCCGCCCATTTGGAGAAATAGTCGGTCACAGCTAGAATGAACCGGTGTCCTTTGGACGTCGGAGGGGAAATTGGTCCCACAATATCCATACCCCACATTTTGAAGGGCCAGGACGCCGATGTGGGGTGTAAATTCCCTGGTGCTTGGTGGATAAAATCCCTATGAATCTGGCACACGTGACAACGTTTAGCGTAGTTAACTGCATCTGAGAACATCTTTGGCCAATAATAGCCGATTCGTCGGAGGCGATCTCCTAATTTAGCTCCCGGCTGATAAGCCCCACACATTTCGTCGTGAGCTTCTTTGAGGGCCTCTCTTACTTCTTTCCGAGAGAGACATCGAAGCAAAATTCCATCATGTGACTTACGATACAGGACTTGAGAGACTGCATCATAATAGAATCGGAGGGCCTTTCGTTTGATAGAGGCCGCTTCCTTAGGGTCATCGGGCAGAATTCCGTACAGGACGTAATCGATATATGGGAATCTCCAATCCCTAGATTCGAACTCTATAGAGGTTGTACAGACTTCCCCTGTCGTTGTTTTGTCTGGACTTTCCTCCGTAGGAATCTTAGAAAAGTATAGTTTCCATCCCGCGACTGGAATCATTGCTTCAGCCTCCGGTGGCAATGCGAATGAAGTTGCCAAGGAGGCTAAAGCATCTGCGTACGCATTCTGAGCTCGTGGTACATATTCGATAAAGAAACCTTCAAACTTTTGAGCTTGCTCTAGCACCGCGAAGTAATATGGGATCAAATCCTCATGACGTACTTCGTATTCCCCTCGGACTTGATTAACGATGAGCTGAGAGTCACCGTAGGCCTCGAGGTGCTGAATATTAAGTTCTTCAGCAAATTGCATTCCTAATAGCAGAGCATTATACTCGGCTACATTGTTGGTGCAAGGTTCGATTAGGGAAAACCCCCTTGGGATTACGTGACCGTTTGGAGAGATTAATACTACTCCTACTCCTGCGGTGATTTCTCCATGAGGGTTGGCTCTAGACGCGCCGTCGAAGAATAACTTCCACACTTGCATAGCTTCCTGGGCGACGCAAGCTTCAGCGACTTTGTCAGGTAATTCTTCATACAACTTAGACGTTCCCGATACTGGGTGGTCGGCTAAGAAATCTGCCAGTGCTTGGCCTTTGACCGCCTTTTGAGGCATGAATTGCATGTCGTATTGTGACAAGAGAATGGCCTACTTTGCGAGTCGGCAGTTTAGAGACGATGGTTTCGTCATCAGAACTCTCAAGGGATTCACCTTAGAGATGACCTGAATCGTTTGTCCAACTAGGTAATGTCGCATCTTTTGAATTACGAATACCAAGGCGAGACATTCTTTTTCGACCGAACTAGGTAATGTCGCATCTTTTGAATTACGAATACCAAGGCGAGACATTCTTTTTCGACCGGATTATATCGGTGTTCAGCTCCCATCATAGTCCTGCTTTTCGACCGGATTATATCGGTGTTCAGCTCCCATCATAGTCCTGCTCAGGTAATAGATGGCTTGCTCTTCACCTTGATCATTGTTCTGGGCTAACAAAGCCCCAAGAGAATGGTCCATGGCTCTCACGTACAACAGGAATAGTTTTCCTGATATCGGGGCCACGAGAACTGGCGGTTGAGTGAGATATCTCTTAATCTCCTCGAATGCCTTTTGACACTCTCCATCCCAGACAAAGGATACTCCTTTCTTCATGAGCTTAGAGAAGGGTTGGCAACGCCCTGATAGATTCGATATAAATCTTCGGATGTAGGCCAGTCTACCTTGCAACCCTCTGAGCTCTTTGAGATTCTTCGGAGGCGGCATGTCTTGGATGGCACGCACTTTCTCTGGATCAAGAGAAATTCCCTTGGA
This sequence comes from Asparagus officinalis, assembly GCF_001876935.1. NCBI lineage: Eukaryota > Viridiplantae > Streptophyta > Magnoliopsida > Asparagales > Asparagaceae > Asparagus > Asparagus officinalis. Next base: position 59,587,198 of record NC_033795.1, read on the forward strand.
GGTAACAATAAATCCCAGGAGTTTTCCGCTTGGTACTCCGAGAAACGATTTTGTCGGGTTCATCTTCAGCTGATGTGCTCGCATAATCTCGAACATTATCTTCAGATCTGTAAGATGATCACCTTTACACTGGCTCTTTACTGCTATATCATCAACGTAGCACTCGATCTTCTTTCGTAGGTGCTCGTGAAAGATCATGTTCATTGCACGTTGATAAGTTGCACCTGCGTTTTTCAGACCGAAGGGCATTACCGTGTAGCAATACACCCCCAGTGGTGTTCTAAAAGCAGTATGTTTCTCGTCTTCCGAGTGCATCTTGATCTGATTGTATCCGGAGAATCCGTCCATGAAAGACATCCTTTCATATCCGCAGGTGTTGTCGATCATAACATCTGTGATAGGAAGCGAGAATTCGTCCTTTGGACAGGCTGCATTAAGGTCACGAAAGTCGATGCATATACGGACCTTACCGTTTTTCTTGGGCACTGGGACGATGTTGGCCACCCAGTCCGGATGTTGTTCTTCCCTAACGAAACCTGAGTCTATAAGCTTTTTAACTTCTGACTCAATTGATTCCATGATCTCCGGACGAAACCTGCGTTGTTGTTGTTTAACGGGTTTTGCATCCGGATCGATGTTAAGACGGTGCATGGCAACCTTCGGGTCAAGGCCAGGCATATCTTCATAATTCCAAGCGAAGACATCTATATATTCTCTGATGAGAGATATAAGGTCCTCTTTTTCGGATGGTGATAAGTCTTCGGCTATAAAAATAGGCTTGGGGTTAGATTCATCTCCCATGTTGACTTGGATCACTTTATCTTCGGTGGGTGGTTCGCGATGTTCGAAGCACATATCCCACAAGAAGTTGAGGCGTTTGATCCAAGGGTCATTGATTGATTTGATTAATCCTTCATCACCCCCTGCGCCTTCATCTAGATGACTAGTTGAAACCATGTTCACTGTCAGATTTTTAAAGAAGGGTCCGACACTGATGTCAGATTCCCAAGAAGACGTTCCGGATGAATGGTTCTGATGCAGATAGTTACTGATTTCATTTTCTGAGGCAGGGGGAGTTGTGACATAACCTAAGCCTCTTCCAGTTTTTTGATAATAATCCGGAGGTTTTCCTTCAGGGGTAAGAGACATTCGGATCGGTGTTCGTCTTCCTTTCTCGAAGTTCAAACCCTGTTTCTCATTAAAGTTATACCCCATTCATTTCATTAAATGTATAGAATTGGGTTCATGATAATGGAATTGGGGAACTCCGTCATCTTCCTCTGAACTTCCTCGTTTGAGTGGTTCAGGTTTGATTTTACCAAAACAGATAGGCTTCTGCCCTTTCCTTTTGGATGGGACTTTGAAGAAAGCCTTCCGTGCATCTTCTACTTCTTCATCTGAAGCGAAGGATGACTGAATTGGCAAGGTGAACGATGCCTCTGTGTACAGTACGTGCCATGGGTTGGTACCTGCATTAAGATCATTCTCTATTTGTTCATTTTTAGAGGAGACATCAGACAAGTACGCCAAAATAAAATCTTCATTAATGCACCACTCGCCCTCGCTCGGTATATTATTATTACTCTCATCCTGACCCATTACATCAAAATTTAACTCCCATGGACAATCTTCATCAGGATCTGGTTCAATATCAGCTTCGTTACCGCTGTCCACATCTTCTTTCTCCTGGGACTCCAGATAGAAGACGGAATCGGTGTGGAAGTTTTCTACTCCTCAGAAGGGGTATTTTTCCGCAATTAAGGTTCGGACTTCCCCCTCGTCATTGGCGTACTTCATGACTTGATGCAGTGTAGATGGGACAATACGGTTTGCATGTATCCATGGTCGTCCTAGCAAAAGATTATAGGACGAGTCCGCATCTATGATGTAACAATTCACTTCGGACTTAAGATCTCCGATCTGGCATCTGAGCTTGATCTTTCCCAGGGGCCGAGTGCTATTAGCGTTGAACCCGAAGTTGGTAGTCTGAGTAGTGTTCAGTCAATGCATAGGAATTCCTAAGACCTGCATGACCCTATAAGGCATGATGCTGAGTGCTGAGCCTGGGTCTACTTGGACACGACTGATTTCGGAGGATCCGATATACCCCGTGTAGTACAGTGGTCTGTCGTGCTTGTGTTTGACCTGCATGTCTTCCTGTGTGAATGATATGCAGGGTAAACTCCTCGCCGCTTGCAGACATTGCCGACAAGTTTGATCTTCAGAAGCTTCGGGAATTGGAGTGACTTGGGTGATGAAGCTCTCCGTATTCCTTAAGGCTTCGATCAGAGCTTCCTTGGTAGTTTTGGACAGCCTCAAAAGTTCATATAGAGTAATTATGGCCGGTATGTTGGCCAACTACGCCATAACATTGAACTGGAAGGGAGCGCTTGATTCTCCAGACTCCTGGTGGAGGTTTTTGTTGAATCGAAGCTCCTTTTGTTTTCCTTTATCAACTGGCTTTTTCGGGACAGAACCCCCAGCGTCTTGGGGTTGTTCCTCATTCTCTTGAGCCTGACCGTAGTCCCTCAAGTAAGCTTTTCCTGACCGAGTGCCAGGGTTGTCTCCTGGGTATGCTGCCAGGGCGATCCTCTCCTCTTCTGAATCAGTAAGAGGTTTGAGGTGATCATCATTTTCAATAATGGAGGGGCTAATCATATTGGAAGACTTACCCTTGCCTCCCTTCTTTTTGGACAAGGTGTTCGTCCATTGTTAATCTCCTAGTAGATCAGGGTGGACCCACATGATTTCCCCTTTTGGGGTGGTGAGGGGTACCAACCCCCTGTCTTTCTGGCTATGCAAGTCAGCGTTATTCAAGTGCATTTCTCCCTTACGAATGGGAATAACGCCATTCGTAGTTACTACTGGAGGAAAATCACCGAATTGGACCGCTACCATATTAGTGGATACGGTCTTTTGCTCGGGTTTCAAAGTGAGCACATTAGCATTTACCAAATTCTACAAAATGTCTTTGAAGACATAGCATTTTCTGGTAGGATGTCCAAGAAACCTGTGATAACGGTAATAGTTGGGGTCATCGACCTTCCCTGCTTCATCAAGCTTCCTGACTTCAGGCAACTGCAGTTTGTTATTCTTTCGGAGCAATTGGAATAAGGTATCCACATGCTCCTCTTTAAACGAATACTGCTTGGGCACTCTTTGTTGATTTGGCGCCTTGCCTTGCTTAGTAGGTGGTGGCACTCGCGTGTAGTCAGCTGCTAAAGTCTCCTTTCCCTTAGACCGCTGGGCGTTGTTCTGGTTGTGTTGCTGCTGCGGCTTGGGTTGCGGCTCTTCTTCAGCTTTAACTCGCGCCACTATCTCTTCAGCTTGTTCTCCTTGTGAAACTAGTTGTCTCCAGGAGCGACACTCCGCTACCCTCATCTGAGCAAGGAGCTGGGTCTGCAAGTTGTGCCTGCAAGTTTCATCCAAAGTTGATTGGGTCATACCTGAAGGGCATCGCAACGCCATGCTGCAGAATCTCTCCACATAGGTCTTGATGGATTCTCCCTTCTTCTGTTGAGTGGCGAGAAGAGTCGGGACTGAGACCTCTGTGTCATCTTCGAAGAACCTGGCCAAGAATAACCTTTCTAGGTCTACCCATTTCTGAATAGATCCGGCAGGCAGTTTCATGAACCATTCGAAAGCGAAACCCTTGAGGGTACCGATGAATAGCCTGGTCAAGATGGCGTCGTTTGCTACCACATCTCCAGTTTAGGATTTGAAATAGTAAATGTGCTGATTCGGCAATCCTGTGCCATCAAATGGTTGCAAGGTAGGGGCCTTAAACTTTGGCGGGTAGGGAGCCGTATCCCACTCAGCAGGGTAAGGCCGCACTACTCCTTCTTCACGGAGCTCGCTTCTATTGGTAATTGCGTTGAGGCGAGCCTCCAGTTCATCCACTTTAGCGGACTGGGGATGCAGCTCTTTTTCCACCTCTTTCTCATTTTTAGAAAATGAATCCAAGTTGTGAGTCTCACGATCTGAATGTTCGTGCACTTTCTGCTTTCCCTTTGACATAGTTCTCCGGGAAGACTCGGGCTTTTGGCCTTTTTCAGCGAGAAGCCGACCCAACATCTCCTTTAATTGGAGAAGTGTCTCCTATTGCGTCTGGAGCATGACATGATGTTCGTCCACTCTTTTAGCTATGTCCTCGGGGTTTCCCGCCATGTAAGCAGAAACCTCTTGTGCTCCGACAGAGCTTGAAGATTGAGATTCGGCTATCGCCGAATGTTCATCACTTGTTGTAATGCCTTTGGCTAATTTTTGATAGTTAACCGGGCGAATAGCTCCTGTCCGAGTCCGAGTATTCCGATATACTCCTTTGAATTGGTCACAAATTTCCCTAACAGTTGGGGAATGACTTCTTTGCGACCCGTCGGAATCGGAATGCGAGGCTTTTCCTCTGCCGATCATGTTGATGGTGACCTCGGGGTATTCCGCTTCAGCTGTCTTCTTTTTGTATCGGCGTTGTCGTTTGGCGGGCCTAACGATATTCGTCAACCTGTCGAACACAGACTGCCGAGGTGTGGATGCACAACAATGGCATTCTGACAAGACTGCCGATATAAGCCTCTCACATTAGCATGAGTGAGCTGCTTGTGCTGTTGGTTTTCCTCTCGACAATAATTCCCGCAGATCAGGAACTTGGGAGGAAACTTTTCCCGGGTGTGGAGGCGGAGATGGAACCCCCTTCCCTTGGATGGGTGAAACTGGTTCTTGTCGAACGTGGATCTTGAAACCACGCTGACTTTTTTGAACCTGGCGGACCTCTTGAAGATCGCGTTCTTGAAGAACAACGCTAGGGTCGCGTTCTTGAAGAATAACGTGAGGGTCGCGTTTAGTTTTGTAAAGATTAGGCCGAGGCCTACGTTTAAATGATGAAACAGACCCCTGAGGGTCATGTTTTGGTTGAACGCGCCCCTGAGGGTCACGTTTAGTTGGTGGAACAGACTTCTGATAGTCATGTTCTTTTTTAACGCGTACGTGAGAGCCGCGTTTGTCTTTGGCAGCTTCCTTCTGAGGGCTGCGTTTTGAAGTAACAACGCACCATTCAGGGTCGCGTTTTAGCTGTATCAGCCAAGGATCGTAGTCGGGCTCATTGCCACGAAGCGAACGTTCTATTTTTGGAACGCTAGGCTCGGGCAAAATTTCAGAAACGCGATCTTCACGTTGGGCCAACATTCGGCTTTCACGCAAGTGTGCTCGTCGTATGGATCTTCTCCGTCTGCGAGCGGCGTTCTTCTTGGCTTGTTTCAAAGCCTTAGCAGCAGCGTCGTTAACGTTTACGGAGCTTGTCTCCTCTATATGCCGTTTGTGGCCTAAAGCACGTCGTGCTGACGTGGATGTGGGCTTTTTAGCCATCAAAGCTAGTTTAAGCTCCTGGACGAAGGAGAGGGCTTTCTTCGGCATTTCAACAACAGAGTTGATCTCCTTGGAGATCTTGCGGACATCGCGTTTAGCCCTGGGGCTAAGCGATCCCGAGGATAATGCCTCCTCGTACTTTGCTTGATCAAACTCTACGACGAGAGTTTCTACAGTCGTTCCCATGAGATGGACGTCGGACTGCGCCACCACTTCTTCATCGGAAAAGCTAGTCCCCAGCGGAGTCGCCATCTTTTGTATGTTGGAAAAATTGCAATGAAAAGAACAAAATAAAATTGACTTGTATTTCTTTGATTTCGATTACAATCTGATTACAAAAGAGAGGAAAACGCATTTGGTTTTCCCCTTTGTTTAAAACTGGGTTCTTTAAGGTAGCGATGGAGTACCTCCTTCGATTGTTCGCGTCGACTTTGCTCTCCGTTGACGATTCAAGCGTCTTTTATCTCGTGGGAACGATGAACTTCTGTGGAAAGTTTTATGAGTAACTCTTGAACGAGTTTAAGAACTCTGAACGAGTTAGAACTCTATGGATAAAGTTGTTAGAACCAAAAATTCGGTTAATGATCAAGCAAATATTCTGTTGTTGAAGAATCATCTTAGATTTGATCTTCTGAATTTGATTCAAATCTTCTATCTCCAAGGAATTCGCCTCTCCTGCCTCTCTGTGTGGTTGAGATTCTGAAGAATCCTCTCTGCTGCCTCTTCGTATAAAAAAGCCAGCCCTTAACTCAGTTGAGTTTGTTGAGTTTTTATAGGTGGATAAGAGGTTGTAACTGCCCTCTAAATCCGCTCCTAAGTGGGCGTGATTTTCTCAGATCGTGGGAAACAGTTCTGAAACCGTTCAACTCGTATTCGAACTAGTCAAACGCCAAATCTGGCGTTCAGAACCCAACGTCGCCTCTTAGAATTAAGACGCGAGGTTGGGTGTTGGCTGAACACCAATGAACGCGAGGGTCGGTGTTGGCTGAACACCAATGAACGCGAGGGTCGCTCACGTTTGGCTTGTTATAGCTTGGAAACGCGGGGGTCGGTGTTGGCTGAACACCAATGAACGCGAGGGTCACTCACGTTTGGCTTGTTATAGCTCGGAAACGCGGGGGTCGCCTGCTTTTCCAAAATTATGATGCGAGGATGACTTCCGCGTTTTAGAAGAGATTAGTTGATCTGTAACCTCTTCTAAGAGCGTTGCAAGGACCGTTGTTTAGTAATCCTAGCTTTAGCTGTTGTGTAATGTGAAAGTCATCAGATTGTAACATTCACTCTAGATTATGAAGACTGCTGAATAGAGTTTTCATCAGTTGTCGAAAGTATCGTTGAATTATAACTCTTCTCGATCTATGTGAAAAGTCCTCTATTTGCAGGTTTCGCTCGTCGGCATGAAAACTATTTGATTGTAGTTTCCATTGTTGGAACTTGACGGGAATCAAACATCCATAGTGACTTTTAGACGAATATTTGCCCACAGCTCTCTACCAAGCAACTCACCAACTAAGTCCAACCTTTTATTTCTAAAATCATTACACTGCTCATCAGCATCTCTAATAGTTGCTAATATTAGTCATGCTGTTGTCGCAGCCATCAAGATCAATCATCTCAGAAATGAGGCCGTGTTTGTAGCGGTTGTAGAGTTGCAGATACAGCGATTAGAAAGTCGTCTGATCGTAACTTCCATATTAGGGGCTTGATGAGGATCAGCTATCTATTGTGATTTTTTAGATAGCCTACAAGCATGGAGACGAGCCAGTTAGTGTACTATTAGGAGCCTATTTCAAACTTTTAGCTGACCTTTCACCAAAGATAGTTGAAGCTAGAGAGTTGATGTCGAAGACTCCATATGCAAACGTAGGTTGTAGTTTGATATACGTCAAGGTTTGTACGAGGTTGGATTTATCACAGGCAGTGAGCATGGTTTCTAGATACATGCATGACCTAGGTCTGGGTCATTGGGATGCCGTGAGATAGATTTTGAGGTACATTTGAGGTACTCTCAATGTTAGTTTGGATTTTGAGCAGGACACTAGCGGTGAGCAACTATGTATTGGATACATAAATTCGGATTACGCTGGAGAGTTGGATAAATACCGGTCTACTACGAAATATGTGTTTACTTTGATCTGTGCATCGGTGTGTTGGAGATGTACCTTACAGTCTACGATAGCTTTGTCGACGACGGAGGCAGAGTATATGGCGATTATGGAGGCTGTTAAGGAGGCGATTTGGCTTCGAAGACTTTTAGAGGATCTTGGTGTTAAATAGTGATCTGTCACCATTTATTGTGATAGCATGAGTGCTATCTATTTAGCGAAGAATCAGGTCTTTCATGTGAGGATGAACATATCAATGTTCGTTATCACATCGTTCGAGATGTTCTTGAAGATGGGGATGTGGAGCTTGTGAAGGTCCACACAAAAGATAATCCAGCAGATATACTCACAAAGATGGTTCCGTGCAACAAGTTTGATCATTGTAGAAACTTGTTACAAATTCGTGATTGTTAAGGATATTCGCAGCTATTTGGATGAACTACGGGCGGCTTGATCCCTTAGGAGAGGGGGTATGTAGGCAACCACATTGATGTAGCCAGATTTAGTGAGATGATGCAGTGGTGCTCATGTTGGTGTCGGCTAAGTTTTGAAAAAACTTTGATAAGGTGGAGAATTGTAGGAAAAGCGGTGAAAATCAGAAAGTTCGAGTTGAAAAAACAGCTTTAGTAACCCTCGGGTCGGTCGACCAAGGATGCAAGGGCGGTCGACCGACGCAATCGTTAGAAAAATAGGATACAAGAATTCTTGGATCGGTCCACCGAAAGTAAAGGTCCGGTCGACCTAAAACATGCACTATTACAGGGTGAGAAATTGAGTTTTTGGCCGGTTGACCGTTTGACAATGACCGGTCGACCGCGGTGCGGTTATGGGCCAGTTTCGTTTTTCCCAGTTGGTTTTGGATTGGTGTTTAATATAAATACAAACACGCTTTTAGGATTTCTTTAGTAGGTAAAGGAGTGACTTTTGAGCACTTTGAGAGGGAGATATTGTGAGGGACTTGAGAGTTTTGGTTAGGGTTATATTTGAGTGATTTTGTGAGTTGTAACCCATTGTATTTCTCCTCTATATATTGAAATCTCCCCATCCTCACCCCGTGGACGTAGGCAACTACCGAACCACGTAATTCTTATGTTTGGTTTGATTTGTGTCGTATTTTGGTGAATTGCACTCATAAATTGGTTTGATTCTCTTCTCTCATCGCTCACCGACTGGTTTTTTTATCGAGCACGCTTTCGTATGGTACACAATAATTACCTGTGGAATCGAGGACATGAGACTCAGGGATGATAGGCTGCCATATCATAACAAGCCGAGAAAATAGAAGTCGTGACCATTAGACTCGGGGACATGCAAAGAGAGTGGTGAAACTGGAGCCATCACCAGCAGGCCGCAATGGAATGAAAATATGCAAGGGGGTGTAACGAAGCAGATGCTGACGCAAGATACAAAGTGAAACTTAAAGCATCAAAAACTCGCCAGCAGCAAAATCAATGACATTGATTTTCCGCTCAAGAGATTAAGAAGACGGCATTCCTTGTCCATTACCACGAGAATGAGAATCGCAATCCCTATCTGGCGAAGTTTAATCTGATCAACTTCACGTCGTTTGATGGGAAGGGTTCACCACTCAGCATTTGATTTACTTCAAATCGCCACCTGGTGTTATACTCTGTAATGAGCCTCTGATGGTACGTCCTTTCGTGTGGCACTCTTCGCGGAGCCGCTTTGATTCGGTATATCGCCGCCTCAGCAAGAAGCGTGCAATAGCTGGGCATGACAAGTGGAGGACCAAATTCCTCACTAAATTCTTCGACGACGACACCGAAATATCCATCAGAACGTTGTTCGATGCCAGAAACAAAAAGGGACGCGGAGCTAGCTGCGATACCTTCGTCAAGAGTTCCGAACAAGCGCATGAACTGGTACGGGACCCCATCACTGAGGCAGTTCATCATTCTCCAGACTTGCCCACAAACAACCTCTCTTTAGCATGTGCTTGGATAGCAATGGGCGAACAGCACCGCGTCTGACACTGGAAAAGACTTGAAGTCTGGCGCGGTGAACAAGCCGAACGCCTTCCCCGAAGGAAGAAAGCCGAAGGAGGATACGCCACACGATGGCGAATCATTCTCGAAACTCCAAAACTTGCCCTTCCCGTGGCGAAGCGGCAAAACACCGCAGCTACTGGTGCGTGCCTAATCAACATTCGCAACAGCAGCCCCGCGAGACAGCCCAGAAGACCTCAGATCGGAAACTCACAAAAAGAGTATTCTTCAATAGACAAAATTGTTCCAACCAGTCGTCGCAATCACTCCTTTAAAAATAACAAGATCCAAGCCTGCCACCAGATCACGAATCAGAGGAGCTGACAATACGACAATCGAAGCTACTGCGTATACCACAGGAGGATCCTTCATCCCACCAAGGCCTGCCTTTACTTTAAAGAAAGTATACCAGAACCTTAGTTGAAGCCGCGTCATAACCGCTAGAGTAACCAGTGAGAACGCCACCAACTCCGATTAAGTATAAGAGTATAAAACTGCTTCTTAAGACTCCGAATAGTATATGAGTATAAACTGCTTCTCAATCCTCGACCGGTATAAAGAGGTTAAACTGCTCCCTTGATACTACCAATTACAGGTATATGAGTCTAAACTATTTCCTTTCTATCCACGGAAGTTCCTGTGAGAGTGCCATGCGTTGGTATTCTTAAGGAGTAAACCGATTCATCGCCAACCGATAAATTGATAAAACCCAGTTTCCCCAAGAAAGCTGGGGGTGGGATAATCATGTAACTCGAAAAATTCCTGAAAGAATGTTACATGTAATTTTTTTTAGGGATAAACCGCGCATCATTACAATAAAGTGATAAGCACTAAAACCCACCGTTTACCTGCGTCAAAAACCTATAGCGACCACAACCAAAATCCCCTCTCGATTCCTTCAATGCCAACGAGAGGCACACAAATCGAGCGAATCAAACCTTTTACAGTTAGGATCGTTTTAAACCTCCCACATTGCCGTCAACGCTTCCTACAGTTAGGATCACAACCAATAATCCCTCTCGATTCCTCCAATGAACCGAGAGCTCCACCTTTAAATGCAAGTGATCAACCTTCCTATAGTTAGGCTCACCTCAAACTCTCGCTTGTCAAACTTCTACAGTTAGCGACCAAAACCCACGATTTACTCCGATAAACAAGAAATCATCTTTAGTCGGTATCAAAAACCTTCCGACAGTAGGGTATCCGAAATTCTTTTCGATTCTCGGAGTGGAGATTCCATCTTAGTTTCACTTTCCGGGATTCTGGGGGTGGAGCATCCCACCTCGCAGTCTCCTTTCCATGCCTGAAGATAGAATATAAAATTGCTTCTTCAGTGTCCCGGGCAGATAGAATTAAAATTCTTCCTTTCCCACACCACCCTTTCCCAAAGAAATTAGGATTCATCATAGGAAGCTTTATCCCGAATCCTTAAAGCACGGAATAAGTCTGCGCCTAACTACAGGCGCTGCCGGTTTTAGTCTTTTTCTGCGTTAGAAAAAGACACCAGAGCTCGATATTGGGCGTATTCTATCCTGAAAACTTAAGCAAGGATAAGTCTGCGCTTAAACCCGCGCCTGTCGGTTAGCTTCTTAAACCCCGCTTAAAGAAGAACACCCGTCACATATCAAACATTGTGCGCATTGTTACTTAATAATACAAATCCATGCCTTTACACGCATGGGAATTTCATCCTGAATCCTAAGAAAGGATATGGCGACGCCTAACCACGCCGGTCGTCGTTTAGTCTTTCTCCGAAGAAAAAGACACCAGAGATTTGATTCTGGGGTATTTTATCCCGAAACCTAAGTAGGGATAAGTCACGCGTCTAATACACGTTGCTGGCGTAGCCTGTTCCATGAACAATGGTGAAGTCTATGTATTCGAAGTCATAGCACACAATCCTTCAGAGGCATTCAAATCTCTGAGCCACAACGTTACATGCGCTGAACGGATTTAGATAAATCCGCATTGCATAGCCCGACTCAAACGGTAGCGGTAAAGGCTAACTCAAATCCCAGTGAAGGCTGGGGGTTAGCCAAAAACTCTAAAAGTCAGACGCGCCTAAACACGCATCGCCGGGTAGTCGATTCTCGATAGAAAGACGAAGTTCTTACGTATTAATATCGTAGCACTAAGAGCGTTAAATCGTCTTAAGCACAACGCTCACATGCGGAACAGATTTAGACAAATCCGCCCAGCTTAAGCTCGATTCAAACGCGTAGTCGTTAAGAGCACTGGTCAAATCCGATGAAGGCTTGACGGATTTGCCAAAAATCCTAAGTCAACGTCTCATAACACGTTTGCCTGTTTAGTCTTGTTCACAGCAGAAAGACGAAGCTCGACGTATTCAATATGCATAGCACTAAAAGGCACCGGCTTAACTCTTTTAGCCTTAACGTCACATGCGGAACGGACTTGAACAATCCGTATGCTAGCCCGGGATCTCAAACGGTAGTCGGTAAAAGGCTCATCAAACCCCGTTAATGGTGCAGGCATTTACCTGAGGGACAAGCTCGGCGATCCAATAAAAATCAGATCTTGAAATAGGCCTCAGACGACGCCGCTCGAGGGGCCTGAGAGAACATTCTCAAATATGGAAGTTTGGGAGCGATTCTCTGTCAAAAGCAAAGGAAGACTAGATCTAATGCACAATATGAAGTTTTGAGCCGAGAAAGGATGCTCGAGGGAAGAGAAAAGTGCGAAGAAAGAGCAGCAGAGGGCGGCCCTAATAGCAGCAAAAAAAAAACCTCTTTTATAAATGTGAACCAAACCAAGTTAGAACCGCGACCAGACCAAGGTTGCAAACCGGACCAGACCTGGTTTGAACCAGAATTCAAATTGACAGCCTGATATCAAGCCATCGCAAACAACTTCAAATCGGCACCGAGCAGTTCAGTCCTGCGGTTTATTCTTGCCTCTCCCACATATTCGGGGGAAAGGCATCAGGGAAATTTTTTAAGCCGAGATTACTGCCTTTTTTGGCCTCATTATCAAGTCTGGTGCGTTCAGCCCATTTGGGCCACAAAAATTACTCCGAAAAGTATACGAGTATAAAACTGTTCTTATACTCCAAATAAGGTATATGCAGTATAAACTATTCCCTATTTTTGGTGAGAACTTCTGCGAGGATATTTTCATCTAAAAATATTCTTAAGGATAAACTCAAACAATACTACGCCGGACAACGCGTCGCAATGCCAACAATCGATGGTCAAATGTATACGTTGAACGCAACGGAGCACGAGCCCTACAAGATCAGAAAATTAGGAAACCGACTTCAAATTTCGAATATTCCGACAACGGTCAGACAAATAAATGCAGCACACGAAACCTTTCAGATATTCGACAAGCCACCGATAGCCTGAATGGCAGTTGAAGGAATCAAGAACAGAAGGCCATTCTAAAGTCCCGTATATACCGACTGAAGTTAGGACAATCATATCCAAAGTATTCCAGACTCTTCTTATAAAAGAACGACCGGCTGAAATACTTTGGCATGGGGGTAATCTGTAGGCCATAATAAAATTGCTTATAGGTCCCTTAGCACTAGCTGCGGCGGCGATGTATTCGACAAACCATCGAGTGACCAAGGCGACGGAGGCAACGAATCCGCACGCCGAAATCAACGGAATGCATCCATTCGCGTGCTGAATCAACGCCAATGGTTCGAGGATGGCAACGAGTCATCCAAACAAGAGCGGACTCGGTACATGAATCACGACCAAATCAAGATCGGTTTTCGCGACTCGAACATCAGAATGGATTACTGCCAAATCAGGAATCACTTACTACCAAAATCAATCAACAACCAGAGTCCGGGAAATCAACCAAAATCACGACAGACCGAAAGGACGAAAAACGACGAACCCAACACCAACGGGGGGGGCTCGGCCTGAGCCCGAGCCACCTCAGGGTTGGCTCGGCAAAGCCGAGCCACCCTGAGGTGGCCAGCCGATCTGCTGCCCGGGCCCACAGTAAAGGGCGAGCCTATAAATAGGGCCCCCTGTTTCATTTCAAAGAAGAGTTGAGAAATTAATGGCAGAGGCGCAAGCCCTGCTGGATTCAAGACTCAGAACTTAAAAAGATCCAAGGCTTTTTGGGACTTTTGAGGACTTGGTTCATCCAGAGTCTGGTGCTCGCGACGTGCAACGCCAAATAAGTTGCCAGTGTGCTTCGAGAGACGGCCATCTCAGATCTACACAGGCATACTCCGGATCAAAGCTTGGGCCGTTTGAATCCCGAGATTTGCGACCGATTATTTCCGTTGAGCTGAACTAATGCCTCCCCGGCTATTATTTCTTGTGTGCAAATAATACCCGTCGTACTGCCGTAGATCCGACCGCGCATCTAGATCTCCGGTGGTCACGGATAAACCCCGGCGCAGCAAAGAACCCACAAATCGAGTGACCGCAAATAGGCAGCCGCCGATTTGTTGATAAAAGGCAACAAGAAAGTTGTAAGCTTTTCTTTATTTTGATTTCGTTGTCAACCGCGATCTTATTAAAAAGACCGGATCTTTCTGTACTGAAAAAAGTGTTATTTAAGATAGCCAATGGAATCAATAATGAAGAAAGACATTGCATTTTTCCCGCCGTAACAACCATGAGGTGTCGGTCGCATCGGCCAGGAACACCCTTTCTGTAATCAGCTTCTCATCCACGCGTTTTGGTTGACTGGAGTGCTCATTCGGTTGATCGGCCCAGAATGTTCATTTCCTATAGGGGTTTTTCGGTCGACCAGGACCATCCGAGCCACCTCAGCCCAGATCTGTGCCTAGGCACAGATCTGGGTGCCTATAAATAGGCCAAGGGTGATTCATTTTTAGGGTTGGAAAATTTGGAGAGGCGAAGCCCTGCTGGATTCAAGACTCAGAACTTAAAAAGATCCAAGCTTTGGGACTTCGAGGACTTGTTCATCCAGATCTGGTGCTCGGCGATCGTCAATGCCAAATAAGGCAGGTGTTCGAGAGGACCGGATCTCAGATCTACGCAGGCATACTCCGTATCAAAGCTTGGCCTTTGATCCCGAGATTTGGACGATTATTTCCTTGGTGAACTAATCCTCCCCGGCTATTATTTCCTTGGTGAAATAATACCCGTCGTACTGCGTAGATCCGACCGGATCTAGATCTCGCGGTGGTCCACGGATAAACCCCGGCGCAGGCAAAGAACCCACAAAGCGAGTGACCGCAAACAGGAGCTCGCGATTTGTTCGATAAAAGGAGAAAGTTGTAATCTTTTTCTTTATTTTTGATTTCGTTGTAACCGGATCGTATAAAAAGACCAGATCTTTGTAACTGAAAAAGTTGTTATTTAAAGATAGCAATGAAATCAATAATGAAGAAAGACATGATTTTTCCTGCGAACAATCTGGCGACCACAGTGGGAGCCACCGATCTCGCTGCCGAGATCGTTGCGTCGCAGCCACGGATCTCGATCCCGGTCGAGGAGGAGGTCGAGTATGAGTTCGACCAACAAAAGTTCGAGGAGCATCTATCATCCTCGTCCAGATCTACCTCCCCTCACAAGTCCAAGAAGTCCAAGAAGTTCTCCTCTAGGAGAAAAGCTCGTTGGTGTGAAGATGTAGAAAACACCAACAAAGATCTCGCCCCGTTTGATGCCAAAGTCGCATCGGGTGAGATTCCTCCAACTTCCAACCAGGGCAGGCCTATTTCTGTCAATCCCTCCGTCACCAAAGAAGTGATGACTCTCTCAAAGAGAGCTCGCCAAAGGCGACGCCAACGCTTGGCCCGAGAATTTGCAAAAGTGATGGAGTCAACCGACGGAATCCGCTACAACACGGATCTGAAGAACAGGAGAGGCAAACAGCCTCAACCACCGATGAATGGTAGTTCCTCCAAGCCGCCAACGAGCGAATGGGTCCGGGTCAAACGGAATCGTTCGACGCTTGAGGAGCGCATTCGCAAGCGCCGTGTAATGTCAGCGCAGGCACGAGCTCAAGTCCAAGAGGTGGCCAAGAAGTCGCCATCAACCCGTAAAACTTGGAGACCGAAGTCTGAAGCGGAGATTCAGACTAAGGAGCAACAACTGTAGCCTTCGAAAGTTCAACCTCCGGCGAATCAATCCAGACCGCCGATGATTTCCACAACTGCTCCGGGAGATCCCGCAGGACCATCCCAGAAAAGGAAGTCAGTCTTGGAGCGCCTCAGTCCACTTCCCGAGGAGTGAAGCAAAATTCCAATCCAAGGACGTTTGGGCTCACTAAGAAAGCCCCGAACGAATTAACATGATGGGGGTCGCCACAACCCTCAATATGACGAGGAAATCAGGGCAACCAAGCGCACTACTTTGCGCATTGAAGTTCAGGAGCCCGTCGAGAATTCGCGCCCACAAAGGCGCGTTTCGAGACGCGTGACTCTCGAAAGTCCGAAGAAGGTAATTAGCTCTCAGAAGGAAACGTTATCGTCTGGTGATGACTATGACGTTATACCTTAGAAATCGTGCCGACACGCGATAGATTACCCAGACCTTCAAACCGATGAGTTGTACTATCGAGATGGGAGCACGAGGAAAACCAGAAAGAGGAGTCCTCGAGGATTAGAAACTCAATGCCCCTGTTCCAAGCTCATTCGGGCGGTATTGTCTGAGTACAGCTGCATTAGGGTGGTCCCCAAAAGAGTTTTAGTTTTCGAACGGCTCAGTACCGAAACACCGAAAGCAAGGCTTAGGCGTTTCCGACGAAGGAGAGCGGTAGTTGAAGACGGAGAATTCCCGAAGGTCACCACTAATATGACCAGCAAGGAGACATCGACACAGGTTAATCTTAAGTCGTTTCTGGAAAGCGTCCCGGTGTGTAACCCGTCTACAGTCCGGAGCCATCAAGCGAGGAACTTATGGTAGGGTTCGGACAAGATTACCTTCCGAAGATGAAGAATCGGATGCCTGCTCTGCGGTTGCATCGGATAATACAGTCTCCAGTGAAGGGCAACCCCGCGAATCACTGATGATAAGCGCGGAACAAGTGGCCAAAATGCTCGAGGAAGCCATGGCTAAACAGCAAGAGAGCTTCAAGCACGAAATGCAGATGGCCATGCAGAGTATGAGAGAAATGCATGACCAGCAAATCCAAGCGCTGACAAACCAGCGAGGCGAGCAAAGTCATCGCAACCAGATTAATCTGGAAGATGAGGACACAGGTGCGAATGAAACTCATAACGCCAATGCTCCTCCCGTCAATGCAGGGGGTGGTAACGAGAATGCTGACGAAGATACAAGTGAAAACTTAAAGATCAAAAACCTCGAGAGCAAAATCAATACATTGATTTCCGCTCAAGAGATTAAGAAGACGGGCATTCCTTGTCCATACCCACGAGAATGAGAATCGATCCCCTATCTGGCGAAGTTTAATCTGATCAACTTCACGTCGTTTGATGGGAAGGGTTCACCCACTCAGCATTTGATTTACTTCAAATCGCACCTGGGTGTTATCTCTGGTAATGAGCCTCTGATGGTACGGTCCTTCGTTGGCACTCTTCGCGGAGCCGCTTTCGATTGGTATCGCCGCCTCAAGACAAGAAGCGTGAATAGCTGGGATGACATGGAGACCAAATTCCTCACTAAATTCTTCGACGACGACACCGAGATATCCATCAGAACGTTGTTCGATGAGAAACAAAAGGACGGGGAGCTAGTCGATACCTTCGTCAAGAGGTTCCGAAACAAGGCGATGAACTATCGGGACCCGATCACTGAGGAGTTCATTCTCCAGACTTGCCACAACAACCTCTCTTTAGATGTGTTGGAAGCAATGGGAACAACACCGTCTGACACTTGGAAAGACTTGAAGGTGCGCGGTGAACAAGCCGAACGCTTCCTCCGAAGGAAGAAAGCCGAGAGGAGCCAACCGATGGCGAATCTTCTGAACTCAAACTTTGCCTCCCGTGGGAAGGGCAAAACACCTGCAGCTACTGGTGGTGCTAATCAAACATCGCAACAGCAGCCCCGGAGACAGCAGAAGACCTCAGATCGGAAACTCCAAAAAGAGTATTCCTTCAAAGACAAAGATGTTCCAGCCATCTTCGAATCACTCCTTAAAAATAACAAGATCAAGCTGCCACCGATCACGAATCAGGAGGAAGCTGACAATACTACGGATCCGAAGTACTGCGCATACCACAGGAGGATCCTTCATCCCACCAAGGCCTGCTTTACTTTAAAGAATAGTATCCAGACCTTGGTTGAAGCCGGCGTCATAACGCTAGAGTAAGCCAGTTGAGAACGGCACCACTCCGATAAGTATAAGAGTATAAACTGCTTCTTAAGACTCCGAAGAGTATATGAGTATAAACTGCTTCTCAATCCTCCGACCGGTATAAGAGGTTAAACTGCTCCCTGATACTCCAATAGGTATATGAGTCTAAACTATTTCCTTTCTTCCACGGGAAGTTCCTGGAGAGTGCCATGCGTGGTATTCTTAAGGATAACCCGATCATGCAACCGATACGATGATAAACCCAGTTTCGCAAGAAAAGCTGGGGGTGGATAATTCATGTAACGGGAAGTTCCTGAAAGAATGTTACATGTAATTTTCTTAGGGATAACCCGATCATTACAAATAAAGTGATAAGCACTAAACCCACCGTTTACCTGGTCAAACCTTAGGACCACAACCAAAATCCCCTCTCGATTCCTTCAATGAACGAGAGGCACACAAATCGAGCGATCAAACCTTCTTACAGTTAGGATCGTTTTAAACCTCCCACTTGGTCAAACCTTCCTACAGTTAGGACCACAACCAAAATCCCCTCTCGATTCCTCCAATGAACGAGAGGTACACCTTTAAATCAAGTGATCAAACCTTCCTATAGTTAGGGTCACCTCAAACTCTCGCTTGGTCAAACCTTCCTACAGTTAGGACCAAAACCACGATTTACTCTCGATAAACGAGAAATTCATCTTTAGTTCGGTAATCAAACCTTCCGACAGTTAGGGTTATCCGAATCTTTTCGATTCTCAGAGTGGAGATCTCCCTCTTAGTTTCACCTTTCCGGATTCTGGGGGTGGAGATCCCACCTCGAGTCTCCTTTCCAGCTGAAGATAGAATATAAAATTCTTCTTCAGTGTCGGGAGATAGAATATAAAATTCTTCCTCTCCCATTTCGGGTTCGTCTTTGCCCCAAGAGAAGACACCACCTTTTTCAAATCCCAAAATCTGTGCCTCACAGGTACAGGAAGTTTATCCCGAATCCTAAGCAGGGATAAGTCTGCGCCTAACACGCGCTGCCGGTTTAGTCTTTTTCCGTACAAAAAGACACCAGGGTTCGATTCTGGGGTATTCTATCCTGAAACCTAAGCAAGGATAAGTCTGCGCTTAACCCGCGCTGCCGGTTAGTTCTTAACCGTTGAAAAGAACATCCGTCCACATATTCAACATTGTGGCAGGTTGTTATTAATAACACCAAAATCCATGCCTTACACGCATGGGGAATTTCATCCTGAATCCTAAGAAAGGATATGCCGACGCCTAACACGCGTCGCCGGTTTAGTCTTTTACCGATTGAAAAAGACACCAGAATACCAGTCTGGGGTATTTTTATCCCGAAGCCTAAGTAGGGATAAGTCAACGTCTAATACACGTTGCTGGGTAGCCTATTCCCATAACAATGGTAAAGCCTATGTATTCAACATCATAGCACAAAGTCTAAGAGAATTCACTCTCTTAGCACAACGTTACATGCGGAACGGATTTAGACAATCCGCATGCTAGCCCGACTCAAACGGTAGTCGGTAAAGGCTAATCAAATCCGTTAAAGGCTTGGGGTTAGCCAAAAATCCTAAAGTCAACGCCTAACACGCGTCGCCGGGTAGTCTATTCCCGTGAGAAAGACGAAGTCTACGTATTCAATATCGTAGCACTAAGAGCGTTAACTCTCTTAGCACAACGTCACATGCGGAACGGATTAAAACAATCTGCATGTAAACCCGATTCAAACGGTAGTCGGTAAAAGCACGTCAAATCCGTTGAAGGCTGAGGATTTGCCAAAAATCCTAAGTCAACGTCTCATACACGTTGCTGTTTAGTCTTTTCACAGGAGAAAGACGAAGTCTACGTATTCAATATCGTAGCACTAAAAGGGTTAACTCTTTTAGCTTAACGTCACATGCGGAACGGACTTGAACAATCCGCATGCTAGCCCGACTCAAACGGTAGTCGGTAAAGGCTAATCAAACCCGTTGAAGGCGGGGGGTTAGCCAAAAATCCTAAAGTCAACACCTAACACGCGTTGCCGGGTAGTCTATTCCCGTGAGAAAGACGAAGTCTACGTATTCAATATCGTAGCACTAAAAGGGTTAACTCTTTTAGCTTAACGTCACATGCGGAACGGACTTGAACAATCCGCATGCTAGCCCGACTCAAACGGTAGTCGGTAAAGGCTAATCAAACCCGTTGAAGGCTGAGGGTTTGCCAAAAATCCTAAGTCAACGTCTCATACACGTTGCTGTTTAGTCTTTTCACAGGAGAAAGACGAAGTCTACGTATTCAATATCGTAGCACTAAGAGCGTTAACTCTCTTAGCACAACGTCACATGCGGAACGGATTTAGACAATCCGCATGTAAGCCCGATTCAAACGGTAGTCGGTAAGACAAAACGGGAACAACGACAAAACGACGGAACCCAAACACCCTGAGGGGCTCGGCCGAAACCGAGCCACCCCAGGGTGGCTCGGCATGAGCCGAGCCACCCAGGGGTGGCCGGCCACTTGTGGCCGAGCCACCTCAGCCCAGATCTGTGCCTGGGCACAGATCTGGGTGTCTATAAATAGGCCATGGGATGTTCATTTGAAATGGTTGGAAAATTTGGAGAGGTGAATCCCTGCTGGATTCAAGACTCAGAACTTAAAAAGATCCAAGCTTTGGGACTTCGAGGACTTGTTCATCCAGATCTGGTGCTCGGCGATCGTCAACGCCAAATAAGGCAGGTGTTCGAGAGGACCGGATCTCAGATCTACACAGGCATACTCCGGATCAAAGCTTGGCCTTTGATCCCGAGATTTGGACGATTATTTCCTTGGTGAACTAATCCTCCCCGGCTATTATTTCCTTGGTGAAATAATACCCGTCGTACTGCGTAGATCCGATCGGATCTAGATCTCGCGGTGGTCCACGGATAAACCCCGGCGCAGGCAAAGAACCCACAAAGCGAGTGACCGCAAACAGGAGCTCGCGATTTGTTCGATAAAAGGAGAAAGTTGTAATCTTTTTCTTTATTTTTGATTTCGTTGTAACCGGATCTTATAAAAAGACCGGATCTTTGTAACTGAAAAAGTTGTTATTTAAAGATAGCAATGGAATCAATAATGAAGAAAGACATGATTTTTCCCGCGAACAACCATGGGTGTCGGTCGATCGGCCAGAACACCTTTCTGTAATCAGCTTCTCATCCACGTTTTTGGTTGACTGGAGTGCTCATGTCGGTTGATCGGCCAGAATGTTCATTTCCTATAGGGTTTTTTCGGTCGACCAGACCATCCCCGTGCAACAAGTTTGATCATTGTAGAAACTTGTTACAAATTCGTGATTGTTAAGGATATTCGCAGCTATTTGGAAGTAACTACGGGCGGCTTGATCCCTTAGGAGAGGGGGTATGTAGGCAACCACATTGATGTAGCCAGATTTAGTGAGATGATGCAGTGGTGCTCTTGTTGGTGTCGGCTAAGTTTTGAAAAAACTTTGATGAGGTGGAGAATTGTAGGAAAAGCGGTGAAAATCAGAAAGTTCGAGTTGAAAAAACAGCTTTAGTAACCCTCGGGTCGGTCGACCAAGGATGCAAGGGCGGTCGACCGACGCAATCGTTAGAAAAATAGGATACAAGAATTCTTGGATCGGTCCACCGAAGGTAAAGGTCCGGTCGACCTAAAACATGCACTATTACAGGGTGAGAAATTGAGTTTTTGGCCGGTTGACCGTTTGACTATGACCGGTCGACCGCGGTGCGGTTATGGGCCAGTTTCGTTTTTCCCAGTTGGTTTTGGATTGGTGTTTGATATAAATACCAACACGCTTTTAGGATTTCTTTAGTAGGTAAAGGAGTGACTTTTGAGCACTTTGAGAGGGAGATATTGTGAGGGACTTGAGAGTTTTGGTTAGGGTTATATTTGAGTGATTTTGTGAGTTGTAACCCATTGTATTTCTCCTCTATATATTGAAATCTCCCCATCCTCACCCCGTGGACGTAGGCAATTACCGAACCACGTAATTCTTATGTTTGGTTTGATTTGTGTCGTATTTTGGTGAATTGCACTCATAAATTGGTTTGATTCTCTTCTCTCATCGCTCACCGACTGGTTTTTTTATCGAGCACGCTTTCGTATGGTACACAATAATTACCTGTGGAATCGAGGACATGAGACTCAGGGATGATAGGCTGCCATATCATAACAAGCCGAGAAAATAGAAGTCGTGACCATTAGACTCGGGGACATGCAAAGAGAGTGGTGAAACTGGAGCCATCACCAGCAGGCCGCAATGGAATGAAAATAAAGGCAAAGAAGTCATGAGCATTGAATCTCTTCCTCCTCCAATTCAGAACTAGCAAAAATAATAAAAGAAACGCTAGTCCCTTGTATAATCAACAACCTCCATCGAGGTAGTATCCAGTGAGAAATCCATAGCCTCATCAAAGTCAATCGTGATAGTTCCCCAATAGAACCTATGCCTTCGAGCTAAACGATGTCTTTGAAATCACAGAGACACTCATAAAAGGAGGTTTTATCCCACTTTCTGAGCCAATGTTGTTGGGGATTCGAAACAATCAATTGAACCCGTGCCCTTCCGGACCTTGTGCTAAGAGTTTAGCAAGTAGGAAAATCACCGCAAATAAAAAAATTGCTGGAAAGATAAACAAGAAAGAACACACCAGATTTAACGTGGTTTGGCAACGTACCTACGTCCTTAGGAGCCACACCACACAATTCTTTTTATTAATTGAAGAATATTACAATGCCCACAAATAGGTTTTTATCTCTTTGAGATCTCTCTGAAAGAATCCTCTCAAAACACTCTTTTCACATGTTTTTATAACCCTAAAAACGTATTAGGTATATATATAGTATCCCAACCCAAAACAAAATCCTAAAACAATTAGGAAAATGCAAAAACGACTTTCGGTCGACCGGACCATTGTAGGCATATAAAATTGCTTATGCGACGAGGTCAACGAATCGCACGCGAGTAACGGAATGCATCCATTCGCGTGCGGAATAAAGCCAATGGTTCGAGGAGTCAACGAGTCATCCAAACAAGAGCGGACTCGGATGAATCACGACCAAATCAAGATCGGTTTCGGACTCGAACTCAGAAGTGGATTTACTGCCAAATCAGGAATCCGACTTACTGCCAAATCAGATCAACGAACCAGAGTCCGAATCAACCAAATCACGGACAGAACCGAAGGATGAAAAAATGACGAAACCCAACACCAAGGGGGGGCTCGGCCTGAGCCGAGCCACCTCTGGGTGGCTCGGCCAAAGCCGAGCCACCCGACCAAATCAAGATCGGTTTCGGACTCGAACTCAGAAGTGGATTTACTGCCAAATCAGGAATCCGACTTACTGCCAAATCAGATCAACGAACCAGAGTCCGAATCAACCAAATCACGGACAGAACCGAAGGATGAAAAAACGACGAAAATTTGGAGAGGCGAAGCCCTGCTGGATTCAAGACTCAGAACTTAAAAAGATCCAAGCTTTGGGACTTCGAGGACTTGTTCATCCAGATCTGGTGCTCGGCGATCGTCAATGCCAAATAAGGCAGGTGTTCGAGAGGACCGGATCTCAGATCTACGCAGGCATACTCCGGATCAAAGCTTGGCCTTTGATCCCGAGATTTGGACGATTATTTCCTTGGTGAACTAATCCTCCCCGGCTATTATTTCCTTGGTGAAATAATACCCGTCGTACTGCGTAGATCCGACCGGATCTAGATCTCGCGGTAGTCAAGAACCCACAAAGCGAGTGATCGCAAACAGGAGCTCGCGATTTGTTCGATAAAAGGAGAAAGTTGTAATCTTTTTCTTTATTTTTGATTTCGTTGTAACCGGATCTTATAAAAAGACCGGATCTTTGTAACTGAAAAAGTTGTTATTTAAAGATAGCAATGGAATCAATAATGAAGAAAGACACGATTTTTCCCGCGAACAGAGGGCGTGCTAAAGACGACGTCAGCGCCTTGCGCGTCAATTGGCCAAGGCTTCGGAGTCAATGGACGGGATCCGCTATGATGAGGATCTGAAATCTAGGCAGCGCCAAGAACAACAACGGTGATC
>NC_033795.1:59616810-59644635 GCF_001876935.1 Asparagus officinalis
CGGCAGGGTAGGTATGGCTCTATGAAACACTGATTCCTCACCCGGAAAGTCAGATAACCCGGCCTGATGTTCACCAGCCAGTTAAAGCAGCCGACGTCTAAATGAGTTCGATACCCCCTCGGCTTTTCCTCATCAATCTGACACTCGCCGTATCGGCCGGAGAACTGTGGAAAGCAAGTGGAAAACGCCCAACACTTGTGGACCTGTAGCTGCTGTCTGACGTCAGGGAATCCTCGCCCCTCCCACTTGCCATTCTCAAACAACTGTAGTAGGGGAGCGGAGGGGTCTGTGGCATACGGTACTGACATCATATCAGAACGATGAAGGACGAACCAAGCCATCAAATAAGTGTACGGAAGCTCCACCTTAATAGTAGGAATCTGAGCCGGTGATTCACTTTCCTTCTGTGTAAAAGCACTAGAAATCTGTCGAAGCCCTCGATGAATGTTAGCCACCATCACCGGAAGAAGCGAAAGTTCCTTTTTGTAGGCAAGCTAAACCGCTGGGTAGAGCACCTCCAATGGCAAGATATCACTAGACTGATATGGGACCACGCATTTCTTTAACCAGATAGCGAGGTAACCGGCGAGAAGGGTCATCGGTCGAATCGGCGCGGGCTGGGTAGAGCACCTCCAATGGCAAGATATCACTAGACTGATATGGGACCACGCATTTCTTTAACCAGATAGCGAGGTAACCGGCGAGAAGGGTCATCGGTCGAATCGGCGCGGTCGCATGCCACAAGAATGATTTGAACTTGGTCCCTGTAGGAAAACCACTCTCAGGACTGCTAATGGTATAGGAATGAGCATCAACCTTCTTCAGTAGACTATTAACCCCTGAAGGAGTGAGTGGTGCCAGCTCACAAATAGCCTCGCCAGAATTGCTCTCTAGATTCCTGAACAAATAAGACGCAAACTGTTTCTGGCTCACATGGGATTTAGCCCTCTTCGCTAAGGGTTCAGACTGCGCCAAAGCGATATGATAGTGACATGTGAGGTCCTATAAAGTCTCGTAGCGGTCGGGCATACGATCTTTCAGCTGACTTAATTCTTGATTGGAGGGAAAATATTCCTGATATAGTATTTGTCCCATGGGCAAACCAGAAATCCTGTGCATCTCATGGAGGGCCAAGCCCAATTCCCCTTGTCGGGTCAGAAAAGTGTTCGAATCCGGGTTATAGAGCTCGCACAAAGCGAAGAAATGCTTCGCGCTAACAGGCAAGCCATACATGGTGGCACGAACGGCTGCATACAGACCACAAGCGTGCAACTCCTCGCTCCATCGGCTCAAGACGTACTTCGTCATGCGAGTCCACCAAAGCTTGTCCAAAGAATGGACCCAACCATAAAACCTGTGGCGTGTCGCAGGCATCTCCCGTCCTAAAGCAGCGAGGCGATTCTTCAAAGTAGAAGCAGCGGCAAGAAGCTCGTTACGTGGCGGTGCATCTAACCCCAATACTCCAGGATGCAATCCAGTGATATGACTCCTGCTCGAACCAGGAGCTGCCTGATGAGTAATGTATCCGCAGTGAACGCTCTCATGCTCCTCCGTCAAGCGCCACGATGCCGAGGAATCTTCGGCAAATATATGAAACCACTGCCAGTCTTATGAAGCCACTGCTCAGCATCAATAAACACGGCATCCGGATCTCTGGCAGAATCGCCAAATAAAAAGTCGGTCTTCTTGAGAGGCTGGATCGAACTGGCATCCTTCACGAGGGGCGCATCTGTAATCAACTGGCGAAGAGCTCGGTGTCCACCTTCCTTCACCACTTGGGCAACCTCTGTCGACGTGCCCGAAGCAAACTGAGGAGTGACTGGGATAGGGGAAAAATCGTCGGAAGTCGAATAATACTCGCCACGACGCCCATACACTGCGTGAGATGAAAACGCTCCAGAAGGATATTCCACTGGAAGCAAACATTTAAACATTTGTTAGTCTCAATTATAAAAGGAAGTTGAACTCATCCTACGAATGGGTAAGATAGAGTCACTGCCTTATAAAGGGTGAGACGATTTGGCCACATTATGCACTTATAAGATAGGGTATATCGACTATATATCCCTGCCTTATAAGGCACAATGCAGCGTCAAAACGCCCCCTTTATTGATTTTGAGATATGGTTTTGACCAAGCAAAACATATCTTTAAAGCGTCGATCCTTGCCAAGGAGAATCAAGGCTCTTCCCGATTGCCTCGCCAAGGAGAACAAAATGGGGTGAAAAGGATCAATTTGCAAATTTCCAAGAAAAAATGGACTAATTTGTAAATTTCTAAAAATAGCTCACCAGCATAAGAGGGAGGCGCGCCATCAGCCGACGCGGTAGAGGATTGACCCCTCGTAATACGAGACATGGCAATCTGCAAAATAAATTAAGGGGTCAAAAAAAAAAAGGTTCCTCCTTTTATTGCAATTCTACCCCCTGAGAGGTGAGCTCGAGGCGCCAAATCTTAATCCTAACCCTCGCATGCGACCCCACAAATTCATAAATTGAATTAAGCATAAAAAATGCTAAAATAGTTGAAGATTTACCTGAGGGAAAGCTCGTGGATTTTTGAGGGATTTTTCAGTCTAAGATCCAAAGGAAGGATGGATCTAGGGTATTTATGAAGTTTTGAGGGAGAAAGGATGCAAGAGGGAAGAGGAATCCAAGAGGGAGGAGGAGAAGGGGGCCGGCCCTAATAAGGGGTAAAAAACCCTCTTTTATAATGTGAACCAAGACCAAGTTGAACCGGACCAGACCTGGTTTGAACCAGAATTCAAATTGAAGCTGAATCAAGCATCGAAACAACTTCAAATCGACCGAGAGTTCAGTCCTTGGTTTATTCTTGCCTCTCCCACATATTCGGAAGGATCAGGAAATTTTTTTAAGCCGAATTACTGCCTTTTTTGGCTCATTATCAAGCCGGTTCAGCCCATTTGGGCACAGAAATTACTCCGAAGGGCACAGAAAATACTCCAATAAGGTATATGAGTATAAACTTTCCCTATTTTTGGTTGAGAAGTTCCTGGAGGATATTTTTCTAAAAATATTCTTAAGGATAACTCAACAATACTACGCCGGACAACGCGTCGCAATGCCAACAATCGATGGTCAATGTTACGTTGAACCAACGAGCACGAGCTAAAGATCAGAAAATTAGGAACCGACTACAAATTCAAAATTCCGACAACGGTCAGACAATAAATGCAGCACCGAAACCCTTTCAGATATTCGACAAAGCACCGAATAGCCTGAAGGATTGAAGGAATCAAGAACAAAAGCCATTCTAAAGTCCCGTTATACCGACTGAAGGTTAGGACAATCATATCCAAAGTATTCCAGACTCTTCTATAAAAGAACGAGGCTGAAATACTTTGGAGGGGGTATCTGTAGGCATATAAAATTGCTTATAGGTCCCTTAGCATAGCTCGGCGCGATGATTCGACAAACCATCGAGTGACAAGGCGACGAGGTCAACGAATCGCACGCGAACAACGGAATGCATCCATTCGCGTGCGGAATCAAGCCAGTGGTTCGAGGAGTCAACGAGTCATCCAAACAAGAGCGGACTCGGATGAATCACGACCAAATCAAGATTGGTTTCGGACTCGAACTCAGAAGTGGATTTACTGCCAAATCAGGAATCCGACTTACTGCCAAATCAGATCAACGAACCAGAGTCTGAATCAACCAAATCACGGACAGAACCGAAGGACGAAAAAACGACGAAACCCAACACCAAGGGGGGGGGCTCGGCCTGAGCCGAGCCACCTCAGGGTGGCTCGGCCAAAGCCGAGCCACCCTGAGGTGGCCAGCCAGATCTGTGCCCGGGCACAGTAAAGGGAGCCTATAAATAAGCCCCCCTTGTTTCATTTCAAGAAGGTTGGAAAATTTGGAGAGGCGAAGCCCTGCTGGATTCAAGACCCAGAACTTAAAAAGATCCAAGCTTTGGGACTTCGAGGACTTGTTCATCCAGATCTGGTGCTCGGCGATCGTCAACGCCAAATAAGGCAGGTGTTCGAGAGGACCGGATCTTAGATCTACACAGGCATACTCCGGATCAAAGCTTGGCCTTTGATCCCGAGATTTGGACGATTATTTCCTTGGTGAACTAATCCTCCCCGGCTATTATTTCCTTGGTGAAATAATACCCGTCGTACTGCGTAGATCCGACCGGATCTAGATCTCGCGGTGGTCCACGGATAAACCCCGGCGCAGGCAAAGAACCCACAAAGCGAGTGACCGCAAATAGGAGCTCGCGATTTGTTCGATAAAAGGAGAAAGTTGTAAACTTTTTCTTTATTTTTGATTTCGTTGTAACCGTATCTTATAAAAAGACCGGATCTTTGTAACTGAAAAAGTTGTTATTTAAAGATAGCAATGGAATCAATAATGAAGAAAGACATGATTTTTCCCGCGAACAACCATGGGTGTCGGTCGATCGGCCAGAACACCTTTCTGTAATCAGCTTCTCATCCACGTTTTTGGTTGACTGGAGTGCTCATGTCGGTTGATCGGCCAGAATGTTCATTTCCTATAGGGTTTTTTCGGTCGACCAGACCATCCCTGTCGGTCGACCGTCCAGAGCGAGCTTCTCACGCTTGTTTTATGCAGTCGCTTCGATCGACCGGATCTCCTCCATCGGTCGATCAGATGTGGGTTTTTCTAGTTTTCTTCATTGATTTGATTCCAGGTTTGGTTACACTCTCGACACTAACAATCTCCTACTTGGAGATCAAACCGTCATCAACGAGCTCTCCTGAACTCCTGCCATCTTCACAAGCATCTTCTCCTCCCCGGAATAATTCATTCTTCAATCATCATCATCTCGGCGATCCTGCTGATCCTCCTAGTGTGGCTCCGCCTTCATCTCCTACGCGTGAAGGCCAACTGAAGTTGCGCACAACCCCAGTTTATCGATAGTCACTACTTTCGTTAACATATCCGTAAAATTTTGCCTCCCTAAAATCTTCTCCAATCGTAACTTGCTATCCTTAATCTGTGAGCATATGAAGTGGTAACGTACGTCGTTATTATTCATTCTGACATGATATACTAGATTCTTGGCAAGGTGTATAGCACTCTGGCTATCACAATAAAGAACGCCATTCCCCTGCTTCAAACCCAACTCTTCCAGGCACCTGACCAACTAAATCATCTCTTTGCTGGCTTCAGTCACTACGACATACTCTGTCTCAATCGTGGATAATATTACTATCTTCTACAGACGTGAGACCCAGCTCACTGCTATCGACGATAAGGTATAAACATACCACGTGGTGCTTTGCCTCGTATCATGATCACCAGTAAAATCTGCATCCACGTATCCCTATAGTACCAACTCTTTCCTCCTAAAACACAATGGCATATCCGTAGTAGTCCCTCTCAAGTAACACAATATTCACTTCACGGCCTCCCATTGCTGCTTCCCTGGATTGTTTGCAAACCTGCTCACAACTCCCACTTCATGGGCGATATCCGACCTCGTGCAAACCATAGCATACATAAGACTACCAATGACTGATTAATACGGCACCATGCTCATGTGCTCATTCTCCGCATCTGTCTTGGTTGATTGCTCCTAGATAACTTGAACTAGCTTCCAACGGGTGTGCCGACGGGATTAGCATTCTCCATGTTGAACCTCTGAAGTACCTTCTCGATGTATTCAGCTTGACACAACTTTAACGTCCTTTCATCTTCATCTATACTAATTCATATCCCAAGAATTTGCTTCGCTGCACCCAGATCCTTCATAGCAGGCAACTTTAATTTTTTAAGACCAACATCTTGAGCTTGCAAATCATTTCATATATTCAAAGCAGTCTGATCTTAGCGCGCCTGTAGGTCATCCTTTGACTTGTTTGCATCTTGTAGGAGAGTTGATACTATGTTATCACATATATTTTTCTTAATATGCATGGCATCTAAGTTGTGTCGGATTTTAAGATTTTGCCAGTAAAATAGGTGAAAGAAGATACTAAATTTAGTCCACCCTCTAGGTAATTTTTCGGCTTCGTCCTCAACTTACATTTTTCGGGCCTTTCGCTTACGCTTCAATGGCTTTTTTGACTTTAAGTATCTCTTACTTCGAGCGGGTTAAATTTAGAATAGTGATTTTTTTCAAACACAAATTTTGGAAACCCCTCAAGTAAGTTTACGATCTCATTACCTGTTAGCTGATGCAACTTCATTCTCTTCTCAACTGTGCCATCAAACATAGCTAATAATTTCCTATACTTATGACTCAAGGGCAACCACCTTTGATTAAACCAATAACAACTCTTTTGCCTATGTGGTAATTGAAGAGCTTCAAATTCCAGATGACATACAGGACAAGCACACTTGCTCTTCGTAGAGTACCCGGACAGATTAGCATAAGCTGAAAAATTATTAATCGTCCATAATAAAATAGCACGTAATCTAAACGACTCTTTTAAATGTGCATCATATGCTAAAATACCCTTAGACCATAATTATTTCAGCTCATCAATTAGAGGCTCTAAGTAGACATCAATATCATTTCCCGGTGCATGCTTACCGGGTATCAGTAATGAAAGTACCATAAATGACTGTTTCATACAAAGCAATGAAGGTAAATTATATGGCATTAATACATTTGGCCACATAGACCAGCCAAAGCTTATTACCCCAAATGGATTGAACCGTCGCTTGATAGACCCAGTCTTACATTTCTGCAATCTTCGGCAAAACAAAGATAAATTTTATCAACATGCTTCCAAGCTAAAGCATCAGCAAGATGTCTCAATTTACCATCATCTACTCAATCTTTCTTGTGCCACCACATATTCTTTGTCGTTTCCTTGTTCATGTACAATCTTCGTAATTTAGGAGCCAATGGAAAATGTTGAAGTACATTGGCTGGAATTTTCTTCTGTGTTATCCATGTCTCCGTTGTAATCCTTGTTGAAGAATTTGTGCGTTACTTCCACCTAGAAACTTCACATGTCAGACACTCTTAAAGGTCTTTATTGGCTTTATGGTACAAAATACAATCATTCGGACATGCATCAATCTTATCATAATCAAGACCCAGAGCAGAGATAATCTTCTTAGATAAGTTGTTTGGAGTATGCTATTCTCTCCTCCACGAATTACAGTCTGAAGCAAATCAAGAAGCATTTCAAAATAATTATCTGACATACCGCTAAGTGTCTTAATATGTAGGAGTTTCAGCATAAATAAAAATCTGGACTACTCGGTACATCCCGCATATAAGTCCTTTTCACTATCTTCTAGTAGCTCTATTATTCACTTTATTTCTGCGGAGGAATGCATATCATTAATATTTTCAGCACTTTCGACATCTCCTACCTCTTTAGCTTTAACTTCGATATCATCTTCACTTTTATCTCTGATATCATCCTCGACATTATCATCAACATCATATTCTATAGGCCGAGGAAAAATATTATTCAACATTGTTTCTGTGTCATCTATTCGTTAGCCACCGGACGTACCAACACGCACATTTGGATCCTCATCTTCAGTGATACCTTCCCCGTGCTAGTTCTAATATTTATATTTTTCATCAAAACTTGATTTCATTAGGTGGATCCGTATATCATTTCTATTCAGTAGCTTCATATTCCTACACCTACAACAAGGACAATACATAACACCGCTTCTTAAATTTTTTGGATTTATTTTAGCATAACGCATGAAGGCGTCACATCCCTCCTTATATCGCGTGTCATGAAATCTATGAAGCCGTGGGATATCTATCCATGATTTGTCAGAGATTATCCTCATCTGTAAATTATATATAATTATTAACTACGATTAATCTCACAACTACTAGTACATCCATGACTCTTATACATTCAACACACATCAAACATACATTCATATATCATTTAACAATATGAATATTTATCTACATAAAATATATATAAAACGTACATAGAAACTAATTACACTAATCTAGCGGTTGTCATAGGAATGCTTCTATCCAATAAGAATATAGTAGTGCTTACATCCAACTTTGTATGCTTTGTATATTTTAATTTCTTAAAAATTTCGGTAGCACCTACCCACTGTTCTCCCTGTACACTGTGCGGATGTTATTATGCGTATCAGCAATAGCCCGAAACGCAAAACAACATATGCTTATTGTACACGGAGAATAATGAATACGTGCTACCAAAACTTTTAGGAATAAAAATGTACAAAGTATACAAAGTTCGATGTATGCACTACTATATTCCTAACCCTTCCGAGAAGGACAGATCCAATAATTACGAACTTCAGTACCAAATTCTTTATTCGTATAATATAAAATAAACGCTAATTTTCGAGAGAAAACTTCGTCTCCTACCCAAATCTGAGTCGTATATCATATAAGTCTAAAGAATTATATGTAATTATTGGACGGAAGTCTAGGGATAACGTTATTTTTTCATTCACCTAAATTGGATTATAACACATTATAAAAAATTATATTGTGTTATATATCACTCTATTTTTTAAAATTTTTTATTTCACATATTTTCACATCACAAACTTAAATAATCACACCTACTTATAGCACGAACGAAATTTAATTAAGTTAGGGTTTATAAGTGTTTAATTAAATTTATAATTACTAGTGTTGTTCAAATGAATTAACATGTAGTTGAGTTAGGGTTAATTCATAATATTTTTTCAATTAGGGTTTTAAGAATTGAACTCGTTTATTTTTTTATCATAAATTAGGGTTTTTAAACTAAATTCAACAATAAATAATAATAAAATTAAAAATTTTAAATCTCGGTAGAAAAATCATACCTTCTAAGCAAATGAAACAACGGACGTGCCGGTAGTCACGGTCGGACTGCTGGAAAGCTAAGGCGTTTTAATTAAAGTGAAGGGGGGGCGGTTACGCGCAGTGAAGGAGGGGCCCAGGAGGGAAAGGATAAGGTGTTGCGCCGAGGAGGGGGCGGGGGGAAGGGTAGTGAGAGGTGGCGAAGCATAGAGCGGGGGAAGGGGGTGGGACAAGAGGGGAAAGGGGGCCAGGTGGCCGAAAGGAGGGGGGAGGGGAAGGGGGTGGGGACAAAGGAGGGGGAGGGGAACATGGTGGCCAAAGAGGGAGAGGAGCAAAGAAGGGAGGCTAGGGAAGGGGTGGGGCTGCAAGAAGCGGACAGGAAGGGAAAGGTAGGGGAACGGATGGGAAGGAAGGGCACGGGAGGGGCAGGGGTGGCCGCAAGGAGGGGGCCGCTAAGGAGGCCGGGAGGAGCAGGAGGGGAAAGGGGTATCGGAGTGCCTAAGGACCGGCGGAAAAACCCCCCCATGGGGAGGGTGGTGGGACGGCAATGATGGGGATGGCGACTGGGCGGCGGGCGAGATGTGCTGGGAAGGGCGAGGGAGCCCTAGGCAACCTAGACGGAATTCCGTCTAGGTTGCTTGTCAATCTAGACGGAATTCTGTCTAGATTGATAACCAGCCTAGACGGAATTCTGTCTAGGTTGCTTATCAATCTAGACGGAATTCCGTCTATATTGGCTTTTCCGTGTAG
This sequence comes from Asparagus officinalis, assembly GCF_001876935.1. NCBI lineage: Eukaryota > Viridiplantae > Streptophyta > Magnoliopsida > Asparagales > Asparagaceae > Asparagus > Asparagus officinalis. The sequence continues at coordinate 59,626,311 of NC_033795.1, forward strand.
TTTGTCAAACTAGACGGAAAATTCCGTCTAGTTTGATCCAAACTAGACGGAACAACCTAGACGGAAAATTTATGTCTAGTTTGACTCAACCTAGATGGAAATTTTTTCCGTGTAGGTTGTTCTGTCTAGATTAGTGGTTTTTCTACTAGTGTATCAAAACATACCAAAAGAGATTAACTCAGGCAAGGATAGGTGAATTTCGGTCACCTTCTGCTCAGATATTCCTAGGACTTAGCACCATTAAACCAAAGGACAAACAGAAGATGCAAGACCAAAAAGCTACCTATGATCTAGACTCGCGGATGAGGTCCGAGGTAATGACAATGAGGCACTGCCATAATGGGAAGACAATCATCCTATGGCTGTACCTCACTTGTAAAGAGCAGACAAAAATAAGATGAGACATTGAAGACACCCTAAGTAACTAACGAGCGACACTTTTGAGAATCGAAACTCACCAAAAGGCGGGGGTGGTGCTTGGTGGCTCCCTGTTCAACACTGAGGAAAAAACGGGACAATGATCCATGGGCACGGAAGTAGGAGGTTCTCTTTCCTTGAGCCCATCATCCACCAAGTTATCAACTATAAACAAAAAGAGTTAAGGCCAACACTACAGAAAATATACTAAAATTGCAAACTCTCACCTACATTTAAGTTAAAATTTGTAGGCTTCAAACCTGGAATGGTGATCAATGAAGAAGTATCAGTCATCATTGAAAGAACTCCTTGGTATCCTTATTCTAGTGACCTTCCTTATCGGCACTTGGCGATAAAAGAGACCTCTCCAGTGTCGTTGCACCGACTAGAAATTCATTTAGGCTATGTTTGATTTGAGAGAAAGGGAGAGAAAAGAAAAAGAAAGAGAAAGTAAAAAAAAGGAAAAGAAAAAGAAAAGAAAATGATATTCTTTTTATTGTTTGGTTAGAAAGAATATTGTCAGGAAAGCTAGAAGAAAATTCATAAGAAATTTATTTTCTCTTGTTTGGTTACCTTTCTGAGAAAAAGATGAAGAAAATTATCGCAACATAATTTTAATTCATACTTTTTGGAATTAGATTTAGATTTTAAATAATTTACAAATAAATAATTAAATTAAATTGTTATTCTATCATATTTTTAAAAAATTTACAAGTGACCGAACATGTTTGCACAATCTTAACTCAAGAAAACAACTCTAAAGTAAATGTCATGATATTCCTAATATAAAATATAATCCATTTCTAGTCACAAAGCCTATTAGAATCAATTTCATATAAAAAATCTTAACCAACAAAGTCTATTACAATCAATTTCATATAGAAGATCTTAACCAACAAATTCTATTGCAATCAGTTTCATATAGAGAATCTTAACCACACACAGAGAGAGAGAGAGAGAGAGAGAGAGAGAGAGAATATGCCGAAGTCCTTAGTTTTTGACTTTAGTGAGCCCATCAAAACATCAATCTCGCACCCTGAAATTAATTCAAAAAAATTTCAAATAAGTAGAATATAAATGTCAAAAACCTATAAAATGAAGTCTTAACATTCTTTTAGAAGCAAAATGAAACTATCACTCATCGTATCGTAGTTCTTTTCTTAAGACTAATCATCAGAAATGTTGGAAGTAGCTTGTAGATAACCAAAACTAGCATTATAAGTGGAAGAACTTTGACAGATTCATAACCACTAGAGCCCCAATTACTTGGCACCTGATCATTAGCTACACTTATGTCTAAGATCGAAGTCAAGTAACATACCAATAGTGTTGATGAATGTCAAACTATAGGCTTTAAAATCTGAGACCTAATGGCCTTTGAAATCAATAAGAAACATTAGGCATATAACATATAATTAGCAAAAAAGGTACACTAATTAATGCAAATGGTCTAAACTAATAGGCCTTTGAATTAGCCTAGGTTCACAGAATAATCTGAACGTGTTGTAAAACTAACTTGATCACATCTCACTTTTTGAATTCCAATAACCCAAAATACTAAAACTAAATGAAATAAGGAAATTATCCGCTTCTTATATAGATCATGACTGAACCAACATAAACATACAACAGGTGATCTGACAAAGTCCGTATAGGATGTTCAACAAAGATTTTACACAACCTTTTCATACACTAGTTCTTGTAACAAAAAATTCACTATGTATTTGAATTATAGGACGTTCATCAAGTTTGAATTATAGCAGACAAAAAAATCACTACGCGTTTGAATCAGTCTTAAGACAAGTTCAAACTCAAAAATCAAGTAGATACCTCGTCTCTGTAAGTTGGTCTGAAGATAGAAACCAGTAGATCTTATTAGATAGAAGAAACCGTGAGATCTTATTAGACAGTCACAAATTTGAACTGGGATCACCATGTGTGTTTGCCACAAGTATCATGGCGTGAGATCTTATTAGACAGTCACAAATTTGAACTGGGATCACCATGTGTGTTTGCCACAAGTATCATGGCTTCAGACCCATATATAAACAGTAAAATTTGAACTGGGATCACCATGTGTGTTTGCCACAAGTATCATGGCTTCAGACCCATATATAAACAGTAAACATATGGAGAGATGCTCAACATTTACAGTTACAACCCATTCTATGTCCTTACATCGATATATTTCTAGTTCAGAATGAGGCTGAAAACAGTTCTAACTACCACCCCTTCAATGACCTACTTACACCTGAATTACTAGAAAACAGTTCAGAAAACTGACACCTGAATTAGTGTAATTAGTGTACAATTAGGTTGCCAAGAAGGTGAAACATGAAATAGAATGATTCATGTAATTCACAGTAATTAGTGTATAATTAGGAGAAACATGAAATAGAATGGTCCATGAAGTAGAATGGTTTAGTCAAGATGGATGTATGAACAATTAGGAGAAACCAACGAAGCTTAAAGGGTGTAAACAAGGCATATGGGCGGGTTTTTCTGATGGTGTATTTTAGCAGGTGATTCTCTCTGCTATCGTACGCCACCGCCTAGTTCACGAATGAAGAAGGAGAAGAGAAACAGCAAAGGCACCATTGATAGCGAGCTTCGAGATTCCCTTTTTGAGTATGTTCCTACATCCAAATCTAGAGATGAATCAAGAGCGATGGAGTTTTTTTTGAAATCCATTGAAATGGAGAGTACGGGTCCAAAAGGAGCTAAAAAGAAAATTCCGATCCAGGAAATTCTTACTAGATCAAATTTGAGCTTGGATCAATCTCACCTGGATCTGATTGGATCTAGGATTCCTCGTCAATTGAGTAAATCTCCTTCCTCAGTTTCTTGGGCGGATGAAATTGAAGATGATGATGAATCTGAGTCTGGATTGAATCATTCTGGATTTAGAGAAGATAAAACCTCAATTCCTGAAGATAATACTAATAAGCCCCTAATTCTGGTCAATGCTCCTTCTGTGGATAGTGATTCAAACCTTGAAAATTTTCTTCATCCTGAGTATGATAAGAATGAAGCAGATGCTGTAGCTCAAGGTGATGTTGGATTCAAGAGCACTCAGGATTCCAAGAAAACATTTGCTAGCCTCTTTGCAGATAATAGGAAGTATGGTAATGGTCTATCCTTAAACTTTGTTAAATCTGTTAAATCTAACTCTGTTACATTCTCGGCTGATGAATGGAAAGAGGGAGAGGATTATTGGAAGCATGCTTTAATTGGATATGTCATTGGCCTAAATGTGAAGTTTAAATCTATGGAATCTTATGTTAATAAGATTTGGGGAAAAATTTCCATTCCAAAAATTTCTTTAATCAAGCAGGGGATGTTCCTATTTGACTTCCAATCAGGAAAGCAGATGCAGGAAGTTTTAGATGCAGGTCCTTGGTTCTTTGGAGCTAGACCAATGGTTCTTAAACCTTGGACGATTTATATAGATATGGATAAATTTCAGACTTATAGTTACCCAATGTGGATTCAGTTCCCTATTCTACGTCTTAATCTGTGGACATCAACTGGTTTGAGTAAGATTGCCAGTGTGATTGGTAAGCCTATTGCTTCTGATAAACTCACAGCTGATAGACAAAGGTTGAGTTATGCAAGGGTTCTCTTGGAAATTGATTTGCCCCTTAAAGAAAGTTTACCTGATTTTATTGAAGTTCAATGACCTGATGGTATTAAATACAATCAAAAAGTTGTATATGAACTCAAGCCTCGATGGTGCTCTTTGTGTAATATTGTTGGCCATGAAACTGAGTTTTACAGGAAAATGACATCAAAAATGAAATGGATGCCTGTCAATAGGCCCCAAAATCCTGTGCAGGTTCAGAAAGATGATGTACACTGTCATACTTCTATACAGGATGGGAATGTTGAAAATTTAGCAGCTAGTAAAACTCAGACTGGGAATCTTCAGCAAGGACAACTAAATAAAGATGCTAATATTGACCAACCTGGGCAAATACATGATATACAAAAGAGCAGGAACAACAAAACTGGATCTGATATTGGTCTTGGGAGTGTCTGTATAGGACAATCCAGTAAAAACATTGCTAGTTCTAGGAAATATTCTATCCTGAATTCTAAAGGGAAGCAAGTAATCAATAGTAGTTCTCCTACAATGAATGCATCTGGTTTCACTAATGTGAATAGCCCTATTCCAATGAGAAGTTTTAGGAAAAATATTGGGGTTTCCTGCATCCAAACATCTCAATTTTCTATTCTAGACCAACAAGCTGACTTGGATCCCTATTGTATATATAGGGGAGGGTCTCAATAATAAATTTGGCTATTTGGAACATTAGAGGATTTAATAAATCCTCTAAGCATTTGATAGTTAAGAATTTTATTCATGAATACAATCTTTCATTCTTAGCTCTCTTAGAAACTAAAGTTGATGGGAGGAAAATGCAGGCCATTGCAAAAAATGTTACTAAAGATTGGGAATGGATTTCAAATTCATCTGAAGCAAATAATGGTAGAATATGGTTATTTTGGAACAGTGACATTCTTACAGTCTAGGTCATTTCTTCTTCTAATCAGCAAATGACTTGCTTTCTTGAGTCTAAGGATGGTAAGTTGTCTTGTACCATCACAGTGGTATATGCATCAAATCAAATGGATGAGAGGAATCTTCTATGGCAAGATATGCTGGCTTTCAATCAAAATGGCCCTTGGTTGGTTGGGGGGATTTTAATACTATACTAAATAGTGAAGAGAAGCTGGGAGGTGCTCAAGTAACTGAAGCAGATACAACTGATTTCCAGAATTTCATCAATCTTAGTCACTTGGCTCATCTTAAGGCAACAGGCTGTTTCTATAGTTGGAGTAACAAACAGGAAGCTGAAACAAGAATATGGTCCATACTGGACAGAATTTTGGTGAATGAAGACTGGATACAAAAATACACTTCTAGCCAGGTTGATTTCCTAATGCCTAGCTGTTCTGATCACTCTCCTGCTCTAATAACAATATGTGAGGATAAATTTGAAGGTAAAAGGCCATTTAGATTTTTCAATATGTGGACTAAACACCCTGACTTCATTCCAGCTGTTAAATCTGTTTGGGAACAAAATATTAGGGGATACTGCATGTACAGATTTCATAAGAAGCTTAAAGATCTGAAGCCTATCTTGAAAGAACTAAATAGAAAGCACTTTATGAATATCAGTGAGCAGGTAAAGAGAGCTAAGGATGAACTAGCTGATATCCAGAAACAGATAAGTGATGATCTCCTCAATCAAAGGCTGATCCTGAAGGAGAAGGAGTGTATCTCAAAATATACCAGATTGCTTAACTGTGAGAATCAAAGGCTGATCCTGAAGGAGAAGGAGTGTATCTCAAAATATACCAGATTGCTTAACTGTGAGAACTCTTTTTACAAGCAAAAAGCAAATATAAATTAAAATATACCAGATTGCTTAACTGTGAGAACTCTTTTTACAAGCAAAAAGCAAATATAAATTGGAGTTTGTAGGGAGACAAATGTACTCAATTCTTCCATTCAATTATGAAAAACAAAAGGCACTTCAACAGGGTTTTGTCAATATACACAGAGGGGGGTCTTAGAATCACTGACACTTCTGATATTTCTGAAGAATTTATTGCTTACTACAAGAAGCTACTGGGTACTTCTACAAATGTCTCAGAACCTTATTGCTTACTACAAGAAGCTACTGGGTACTTCTACAAATGTCTCAGAACCTGACATGAATGTAATTGCTAATGGTCCAGTTCTCACTGGGTACTTCTACAAATGTCTCAGAACCTGACATGAATGTAATTGCTAATGGTCCAGTTCTCACTCCAATTCAAAGGGCCAACCTGATCCTTCCTGTCAGTAGAGATGAAATCAAACAAGCTGTGTTCTCTATGTCTGAAACCAAAGCACCTGGTCCAGATGGATTTAATGCAGCCTTCTTTAAATCAGCATGGGATATTATTAAGGAAGATTTATATCTTGCTGTGGAGGAATTCTTCAACTCAGGGAAGCTTCTTGGCACTTTTAATTCAACTTCTATAACCTTGATCCCTAAAATTCTGAATCCAAAAAGTGCATCTGATTTCCGTCCCATCTCTTGTTGCAATCTAGTTTATAAAATCATTGCAAAAATTATAGATGGAAGATTACAGAATATCATGGGTTATCTGATAAGTGATGCTCAAAGCGCATTTGTTAAAGGAAGACTCATTACTAATAATATTCTTCTAGCCCATGAATTAGTTAAACACTATGGAAGGAAACATATCTCTCCCAGAGCAATCCTAAATGTAGACCTGAGAAAGGCTTTTGATTCTATCAATTGGAGTTTCATCCAATCAATGCTGGAGGGGTTGGGGTTCCCTAGTACTATGTTAAATTGGATTATGGAATGTATTTCTTCCCCAAAATACTCACTGTCTCTAAATGGCTCATTGCATGGCTATTTCAAAGGGGAGAGGGGGCTTAGACAAGGAGATCCTCTTTCTCCTTACTTATTTGTTATAGGGATGGAATACCTCTCTAGGAAGCTGAGTACTCTCAAAAATGATAAATCATTCAAGTTTCATCCTAAATGTGGTCGATTGGGGATTACTCACTTATCCTTTGCAGATGATCTTCTCCTCCTTGCTAGAGCTGATATTCATTCTATAAGGAAGCTGCACAACTGTCTTAAGGAGTTCAGCATGGTATATGGGATGGAAATCAACCCTACAAAATGTTCAGTTTATGTCAGTGGTGTTAAGGACAGCTTAAAAATCCAGATTTGCAATCTGCTCAATTTTCCTGAGGGAGCTTTACCAGTTAGATATTTGGGGTTACCTCTTATGTCAAAAGGCTATCATTCATTGATTGTTCCCCACTTATCAGCAAGATTTCAGATCAATTTATTCAGTGGAAAAAGAGGAGATTTCTCTCGTACACAGGGAGATTGCAATTAATAAAATCTGTCATTTTGGGTGTTCAAACATTCTGGACAAGTAATTTTATCTTGCCTATGAAAGTACTTGAAAAAATAGACAGTCTATGTTCATCCTTCCTATGGAACAACAAAATTCATCAGGTTTCTTGGTCTGATGTTTGCAAAAACAAAAAGCATGGAGGCTTGGGGCTCTTCTCAGCAAGGGACTGGAACTATTCTGCTGCACTTAAGCTCATCTGGATGATCCATATAAAAAAAGATCTACTTTGGATCAAGTGGGTTCACGAAAATTATATACACCAATCAGATATATGGCATGTACAAAACAAAGCTTCGGACTCCTGGATGTGGAGACAGCTCCTAAGAGCTAGAGACAAGATGTTGATCAAATTTTGATCTGTCAGCAACCTCACAAACTTCATCAATGGCTGCTGTTTTAATGGTAAGCTTAAAATCTCCTCTATCTATAACCTGTTCAATAGCTCCGCTCAAATTTCCTGGTACAACACAGTTTGGGAGGGGTTGAACTACCTGTTCGCGGTGAAAATCGTTGCTTTCTTCATCATTGATTCCATTGCAAATTCTTGTAATAGTTTATCGATCCGGTCTTTTTATAAGATCCGGTTACAACGAAATCAAAAATAAAGAAAAAGATTACAACTTTCTCCTTTTATCGAACAAATCGCGAGCTCCTGTTTGCGGTCACTCGCTTTGTAGGTTCTTTGCCTGCGCCGGGGTTTATCCGGGGACCACCGTGAGATCTAGATCCGGTCGGATCTACGCAGTACGACGGGTATTATTTCACCAAGGAAATAATAGCCGGGGAGGATTAGTTCACCAAGGAAATAATCGTCCAAATCTCGGGATCAAAGGCCAAGCTTTGATCCGGAGTGTGATCTCGTGTAGATCTCAGATCTGACTTCCGGTCCTCTCGAACACCTGCCTTTTGTGACGTAGACGCTCGCCGAGAATCAGATCTGAATCTTCAAGTTATCAAGTCTTCAAAACTCCAAGCTCGATCTTCAATTCGGTAGAGTTTTGGCTCTCCAAGTTCCAACCTTTTCAAATGAACCACCCTTGGCCTATTTATAGGCACCCAGATCTGTGCCTAGGCACAGATCTGGGCTGAGGTGGCTCGGCTCATGCCGAGCGGCAGTAAATCCGCTTCTGAGTTCGAGTCCGAAATTGATCTTGATTCGATCGTGATTCGTCCGAGTCCGCTCTTGTTTGAATGACTCGTTGATTCCCCGAACTGTTGGCTTGATCCCACGCGCGAATGGATGTATTCCGTTGCTTGCGTGCGATTCGTTAACCTCGTCGCCTCGTTGGTTCGTCGGTTTGTGCCGAGCTATGCTAGGGGACCTATAAGCAATTTTATATGCCTACAGATACCCCCTCAAAAGTATTTCAGCCTCGTTCTTTTATAGAAGAGTCTGGAATACTTTGGATATGATTGTCCTAACCTTCAATCGGTGTAACGGGACCTTGGAATGGCTTCCGTTCTTGATTCCTTCAATCCTGCAGGCTATTCGGTGCTTTGTCGAATGTCTGTAAGAATTCTGGTGCTGCATTTATTGTCTGACCGTTGTCGGAATTTTAAACTTGAAGTCGATTTCTGATTTTCTAATCTTTAGCTGACCATCGATTGTTGGCGTTGAGTTTTTATTTGCGACGCGTTCTCCGGCGTAGTGTTGTTGAGTTATCCTTAAGAATATTTATAAAACTATTCTCCAGGAACTTCTCAACCCAAAAATAGGGAATAGTTTATACTCATATACCTTATTGGAGTAATTTCTGTGCCCAAATGAGCTGAACCGGCTTGATAATGAGCCAAAAAAGGCAGTAATTCGGCTTAAAAAATTTCCTGATCCTTCCGAATATGTGGGAGAGGCAAGAATAAACCAAGGACTGAACCCTCGGTCGATTTGAAGTGGTTTCGATGCTCGATTCAGCTTCAATTTGAATTCTGGTTCAAACCAGGTCTGGTCCGGTTCAACTTGGTCTGGTTCGGTTCAACTGGGCTTGGTTCAACATTATAAAAGAGGGGTTTTTCCTCTTCATTAGGGCCGGTCCCCCTCTCTCTTTCTTTTTCACTTTTCTCTTCCCTCGAACATCCTTTCTCCCTCAAAACTTCATAGTTGCATTAGATCTAGTCTTCCTTTGGATCTTTGACTGAGAAATTCCTCCAAACTTCCATATTTAGAATTTCTCTCAGGCCCCTCGAGCGCGTGGTCTGAGCCTCTTTCAAGATCTGATTTTTATTGGATCCGCGAGCTTTTCCTCAGGTAAACCCTCAATCATTTTAGCATATTTTATGTTTAATTCAATTTATGAATTTGTGGGGTCGCATGCGAGGGTTAGGATTAAGATTTGGCGCCTCGAGCTCACCTTTCAGGGGGAGAATTGCAAAAAAAAAGGGGAACTTTTTCTTGAATCTGATCCATTAACTTATTTTGCAGGTCTCTATGTCTCGTATTGCGAGGGGTCAATCCTCTACCGCGTCGGTTGATGGCGCGCCTCCCTCTTATGCTGGTGAGCTATTTTTGGAAATTTACAAATTAGTCCACTTTTTCTTGAAAATTTGCAAATTGGTCCTTTTCACCCTATTTTGTTCTCCTTGGCGAGGCAATCGGGAAGAGCCTTGATTCTCCTTGGCGAGGATCGACGCTTTAAAGATATGTTTTGCTTGGTCAAAACCATATCTCAAAATCAATAAAGGGGGCGTTTTGACGCTGCATTGTGCCTTATAAGGCAGGGATATATAGTCGATAAACCCTATCTTATAAGTGCATAATGTGGCCAAATCGTCTCACCCTTTATAAGGCAGTGACTCTGTCTTACCCATTCGTAGGATGAGTTCAACTTCCTTTTATGATTGAGATTAACAACTGTTTAAATTTTTGCTTCCAGTGGAATATCCTTCTAGGGCGTTCTCATCTCACGCAGTGTACGGGCATCGGGGCGAGTATTATTTGACTTCCGACGATTTTTCCCCTATCCCAGTCACTTCTCGGTTTGCTTCGGGCACGTCGACAGAGGTTGCCCAAGTGGTGAAGGAAGGTGGACATCGAGCTCTTCGCCAGTTGATTACAGATGCGCCCCTCGTGAAGGATGCAAGACCGACTTCTTATTTGACGATTCTGCCAGAGATCCGGATGCCGTGTTTATTGATGCTGAGCAGTGGCTTCATAAGACTGGCAGTGGTTTCATATATTTGCCGAAGATTCCTCGGCATCGTTCGTTGACTGAGCTCCGGCGTCAGGCTGTGACACGGGAAATGTCGTGGCGCTTGACGGAGGAGCATGAGAGCATCCACTGCGGATACATCACTCATCAGGCAGCTCCTGGTTCAAGCAGGAGTCACATCACTGGATTGCATCCTGGAGTGTTGGGGTTAGATGCACCGCCACGTAACGAGCTTCTTGCCGCTGCTTCTACTTTGAAGAATCGTCTCGCTGTTTTAGGACGGGAGATGCCTGCGACACGCCACAGGTTTTATGGTTGGGTCCATTCTTTGGACAAGCTTTGGTGGACTCGCATGACGAAGTACGTCTTGAGCCGATGGAGCGAGGAGTTGCACGCTTGTGGTCTGTATGCAGCCGTTCGTGCCACTATGTACGGTTTGCCTGTTAGCACGAAGCATTTCTTCGCTTTGTGCGGGCTCTACAACCCGGATTCGAACACTTTTCTGACACGGCAAGGGGAGTTGGGCTTGGCCCTCCATGAGATGCACAGGATTTCTGGTTTGCCCATGGGACAAATGCTATATCAGGAATATTTTCCCTCCAACCAAGAATTGAGTCAGCTGAAGGATCGCATGCCCGACCGCTATGAGACTTTATGGGACCTCACATGTTACTATCATATCGCTTTGGCGCAGTCTGAACCCTTATCGAAGAGGGCTAAATCCCATGTGAGCCAGAAACAGTTTGCGTCTTATCTGTTCAGGAATCTAGAGAGCAATTCTGGCAAGGCTATTTGTGAGCTGGCACCACTCACTCCTTCAGGGGTTAATAGTCTACTGAAGAAGGTTAATGCTCATTCCTATACCATTAGCAGTCCTGAGAGTGGTTTTCCTACAGGGACCAAGTTTAAAGCATTCTTGTGGCATGCGACCGCGCCGATTCGACCGATGACCCTTCTTGCCGGTTACCTCGCTATCTGGTTAAAGAAATGCGTGGTCCCGTATCAGTCTAGTGATATCTTGCCATTGGAGGTGCTCTACCCAGCGGTTGAGCTTGCCTACAAAAAGGAACTTTCGCTTCTTCCGGTGATGGTGGCTAATATTCATCGAGGGCTTCGATAGATTTTTGGTGCTTTTACACGGAAGGAAAGTGAATCACCGGCTCAGATTCCTACTATTAAGGTGGAGCTTCCGTACACTTATTTGATGGCTTGGTTCGTCCTTCATCGTTCTGATATGATGTCAGTACCATATGCCACAGACCCCTCCGCTCCCCTACTACAGTTGTTTGAGAATGGCAAGTGGGAGGGGCGAGGATTCCCTGACGTCAGACAACAGCTACAGGTCCACAGTGCTAAGTTCAGTCTCCCGAGTTCTGAGCGGCAGTTGAATCTTACCTTCCTAAGCTGCAAGTGGTTGTTAGCAGCCAATAAAACTATTCTTGTGAAGCCGATTGCAGAGCTAGAGGCTGAGGAGGCTTCTCAGGCTGATTCTCGTATGATTTGGGAAAATGCTCGATCACAAAGGGCATGGCACAAGACCCGTCGAATCGACGAAGAGGGAAAGAAGATCTTTCATTCTGCTGATGAAGCTTCACGTGGAGATCTTGATGATCACGAGGATTATTCTGAACGAGGTCAGTTTCTTACTCTTTTCCCTTTATCTTCCAGAATTATTAAGCCTGACAATGGTTTGATGTTTCAGGGACCACAGCTGACCAGGATGAAGAGTGCTGTCCTTCTCCCCAGGCAAGACGTTCGATTATTGTCCCTGCTGCTAGGCGGAAGAGATTAGCCCGCAAGCCGCGTGCAGTTTCACGAGCATCGGATATGGATTTGGCCGGTGACGATTCTGCTAGTGATGGAGGTAACATCTACCCTATAGACCAGCCTCTTGATCATTCAGAACTTTGACTCACGCTTTTCCATTTCTATATAGGAGAGCGTGGGGACTACATCTTCTGGTGAGCCCGACTCACCGCACCAGGTAGAAAGGCCTGCAGAAGCTGGTGACATTAGGGAGACCGTCGATGTAGGACCCGGTTCGATGAATCCAGGTACATCTACCATTAACGATACTCAAAGAAGTTGAATGATTTGGAATTTGTGTATTCCCTAATTGTCTCTATACTTCTTGCTCTTTTAGATAATTCGCAGGAGGCAAACATGGATCCTGGGAATAGAGAGGCTGACGCACCCATAAGAGGTAACTCATTTCTATTGGTCGTAGTCTCTTTATTCTTCTTTCGTACTTATATCCGCTTGTATCAGATTTCTCGACTGATGACTTTGATGAGGAAGGCTTGCTTGTGGACACTCCTATGCTCCATTTCATGTATGGTTCTCCTCAAAATTATGACCAGTTGCCTGGAGATGTATTTCCTGAGTCTACGCTCCCTAAGAATCCCGAGGATGGTTTTTCTGAAGGTACGTAGCTTTTCTCAAGTTAATTTAGGACTAGCCAATTTTTGACTAATGCAACTATAATGTGATGCATCTGAATATTCTATTTTGTATTTGACAGGAGCTTTTGTCGAGACTGATCCTGTTGAGCCGGCTGTGGGACCAACAACACCAGTTGATACACCCCCAGCCATTACACCTCCACCACCCCCGGTGATTCAAGGGGAAGAAGGTATAACTTGAGCAACTGAGGAATGTCATTCATTTCTTCATCAAAGCTTTTGACGGATTTCTCCTTTTTGTGTAGGGCTTTCTTCTCGGCTTCACGTCCTTGTGAACGAGTTGTTATCAGACAGCGACCCAGAGAAGATTGTCATCTGTATAGAGATCCGTTCCTTCTTCTCTTTTGTGAATGCTATGATTGACAAGCTCTTCCATGGCGGACTTTCCCTTCACCAGTTCAAGCCATTCCTTGATCTTAAGATAAATTCAATAAGTGATTCAGGGTTCCCAGATCTGGCGAAGTCTATTGTTGATGATCTTGACTGCCTAGAGCGTGAGCTCCAGATGTTTCGTGAGCTCCGGGATGCAGGTGCCTCTTCATTCATCGCTGCCGAGTTGGATACGCTGAGTTCGACATTCAGGTGCAGCGGGCCGGGTAGATCGAGTTGAGGCTAACCTTGCTATTAGGTCATCCTCACTCGACGAGCTTGATTCTTCCATTGCTTCTTGTGAGACCCAGATAGACCAGCTCCGAAGAGAGCTCCATGAGAAAGAGGAGACTTTGAGTATTCTTCAAACAACGAAGATACATGATCAGCAAGCCCACACCGCTTCATCTGAGGAGTTGAAATTTTTGAAGCAGAAGCTGACCGAGACGGAGGAGGTTTGCTGCGAAGACTTTAGCCACCAATGAGGAGTCCATCAGAACTGAGCTAAGGCAAGCTTATGATGAGAAGCTTTCCAAGCTTAATCAGCAGATTGTTGGCCATGTTCTTGATGTATGATTTCATTTGCTGAATGTTTTGACTTTTGATCCTTTTAGTGGAACTGGTTTTTGTCTTTATCTTTATTATGATTCCTCATTCCGTTTGAAATGATTGACCATAATACTTTTAGGATTTTTGGCAAACCCTCAGCCATCAACGGATTTGATTAGCCTTTACCGACTACCGTTTGAGTCGGGCTAGCATGCGGATTGTCGGAATCCGTTCCGCATGTAACGTTGTGCTAAGGGAATGAACTCCCTTAGACTTCGTGCTATGATGTCGAATACATAGACTTCGCCATTGTTACGGGAATAGGCTACCCGGCGACACGTGTTAGGTGTTGACTTTAGGATTTTTGGCTAACCCCCAGCCTTCAACGGGTTTGATTAGCCTTTACCGACTACCGTTTGAGTCGGGCTAGCATGCGGATTGTCTAAATCCGTTCCGCATGTAACGTTGTGCTAAAGGAATGAACTCCCTTAGACTTGATGCTACAGTTCCGAATACGTAGACTTCGCCATTGTTATGGGAATAGGCTACCCAGCAACGTGTTTTAGATGCTGACTTATCCCTACTTAGGCTTCGGGATAAAATTCCCCAGAATCGAACTCTGGTGTCTTTTTCTTCGGAGAAAGACTAAACCGGCGACGCGTGTTAGGCGTCGAAGTATCTCTTCTTAGGGTTCAGGATGAAATTCCCCATGCTTGTAAGGCATGAATTTTGATGTTATTAATAGCAACCTGTCACAATGTTGAATATGTGAACGGGTGTTCTTTTTAACGGTTAAGAACTAACCGGCAGCACGGGTTAAGCGCAGACTTATCCTTGCTTAGGTTTCAGGATAGAATACCCCAGAATCGAACTCTGATGTCTTTTTCTACGGAAAAACACTAAACCGGCAGCGCGTGTTAGGCGCAGACTTATCCCTGCTTAGGATTCGGGATAAACTTCCTAGGATGAATTTTGGAAAGATCGGTGCGGGAAAGGAAGAATTTTATATTCTATTTCCCGGTCTTCTTTTGGGGTGAAGGCGAACCCGAAAAACAAGGAAGGAAGAATTTTATATTCTATTCCCTGATTCTGGAAAGGAAGAATTTTATATTCTATTTCCAGTGCAGAAGAAACTAGGAGTGGGATCTCCACTCCGAGAATCTGGAAAAATCTAGATAAACTTGCCTTTTATAGGATTGGTTATCTAAACTGAAAAATGAGTTCTTCGTTTAACGAAGTGAAACTTCAACTTAGGTTATAACCATGAGAAGGTTTAACCAAAGAGAAGAAGAAGGGAGTTCTTTCGTTTATCGAAAGGGGACTCCGAAATTAAAGTGGACCTCTTGTTCATGGAAAGAGTCAAGAGGGCCAGAAAAACATTTTTAGTGGACCCACTGTAGGCATATAAAATTGCTTATAGGTCCCTTTTGCTCAGCTCGGCACAAACCGACGAACCAACGAGGCGACGAGATCGACGAATCGCATCAAGCGACGGAATGCATCCCGATTGTTTCCTTGGTGAAACAATCCTCCCCGGCTATTATTTCCTTGGTGAAATAATACCCGTTGTACTGCGTAGATCCGACCGGATCTAGATCGCGCGGTGGTCCACGGCAAACAACCCCGGCGCAGGCA
This sequence comes from Asparagus officinalis, assembly GCF_001876935.1. Classification (NCBI taxonomy): domain Eukaryota; kingdom Viridiplantae; phylum Streptophyta; class Magnoliopsida; order Asparagales; family Asparagaceae; genus Asparagus; species Asparagus officinalis. The sequence goes on from NC_033795.1 coordinate 59,641,843, forward strand.
AAGAACCCACAAAGCGAGCGACCGCAAAACAGGAGCTCGTGATTCGTTCGACAAACAAGGAAACAAAGTTGTAATTTTTCATTTCTTTTTATTTGATTTTCGTTGTAACCGGATCTTATAAAAAGACCGGATCTTTGTAATCGATAAACTGTTACAAGAGTGTACAATGGAATCATTAATGAAGAAAGACACGGTTTTTCAAGACACGAATTTTCTCGCGAACAATCTGGCGACCACAGTGGGAGCCACCGATCTCGCTGCCGAGATCGGAGCGTCGCAGCCGCGGATCTTGATCCCAGTCGTGGAGGAGGTCGAATACGAGTTCGATTAGACCAAGTTCGAGGAGTACCTTTCATCCTCGTCTAGATCGACCTCCCCCCGCAAGTCCAAGAAGTCCAAGTTCTCTTCCAACAGAAAGGTGCGTTGGTACGAAGAAGTTGAAGCTACCAACGACGACCTCATCTCGATTGACGCCAAAGTTGCGTCAGATGAGGCTCCACCAATCTCCAACCAGATCAAGCTGGTTCCAACCAATTCCTCCGTCACCAAAGGAGCGGTGACTCTCTCAAAGAGAGCCCGCCAAAGGCAACGCCAACGCTTGGCCAAACAATTCGCCAAAGCGATGGAGTCCACCGACGGAGTCCGCTACAACGCGGGTCTGAAGAACAAGAGAGGCAAACAGCCTCAACAACAGATGAACGGCGCCTCTTCCAAGCCACCAACAATGGAATGGGTCCGTGTCAAACGGGGTCTCGGCAGCGAGACCGCTGGCTCCCACTGTGGTCGCCAGCTTGTTTGGTTCAAAAGTCGCTGCTGTGGAATTCATTATAACTTTGTTCGATTACAACAAATTCGAAAGAATAATCTTTTTATAAGACTTTTTCTACACAACAAAACAAAAATTACAACTCTTGAGAAACAAACACGAAAATCGTCTATCAATTCTCGTTTTCGTGGGACTTTGCCTGTGCCGGGAACGCTTTGGTTCGTGGACCGCCGATTCACAGATCGTGAAGAGGGGGCTTATGATTCTAACTTCGTTATCGAAGTAGAAATTGAAACGATATCTTATCGAAGTAAGATAGTCGTTCTTCTTAAAATCAAGTCAAAGCTTAATTTCAAGGCGTTGCAAGAAAAGAACTCAAATCTCTGCTCTCTCTGCTCTGGAATGCTCTAACAAATGCTCGATCCCCGTCAGAAGTGACCCTAGGGGGGTATTTACTCGATCCTCGTCAGAAGTGACCCTAGGGGGGTATTTATAGCCTCAAGGGTCTGTAACTGCAAAAACTTCACAATCGAAGAAGTCAGTACGGCGAGACAGTGTTTACTGTCTCGCTGGGCGAGACAGCGTTTGCTGTCTCGACCCGCGAGACAGTAAATTTGCTGTCTCGACCCGCGAGACAGTAAATGCTGTCTCGGAAAATGGCAGTTTCTCGCTGTAACTGTTCTTCCACGTTTCAAACTCCGTTATTTTGGCAGTTATCCACGTGATTTTCGCCCATGATGTTTCCCACGTCCCTTGGCAGTTAATGGACACGTGTAGGGCAGTTACAAATGTAGTTTTGACTATTTCAACACTGTCTCGCTGGCGAGACAGCAAAGACTGTCTCGCTGGCGAGACAGTTCATACTTGTTTTGATTTTTCCAAAACAGTATGAAATCCTTTTCTTGTGAATTTTTGAGTGATCTTCTCTATGCTTGGGATATCTATTAGCATTTTTTGACGCCTACACTGCTATCGTAATCCCTCGCCGTCACGAGCTCCTTATCCTCCTCCAGCAGTTTCCTCACCGCCGAGGCGTCGTTCTGGTGAGTGTGCCAGAGGATCAGCGAGGTCCTGCTAACCCTAGCTTTCTCCTTCTTCTTGTCCGCCAATGATGGGTTCGATCCGCCGCCTGACGTTTCGTCTGCGGATGACATCGAGTTTCTAGGGTTTGAGGGGAAGATCGAGGGGAAGGAGGAGAACGGAGCTAGATCGGAGCCGTCGACTTCGACATGGGAATAAACGTTTGAGCTTTGTTTAATGTTAAAAAAAAAGATAAAAATTAAGGGACAAATAATAGGGATGACGAAAAGTTTATTCTTTTGGGTACACTTGGCAATATCAGGCCCAACTGCTTGTCACTATGATTAATGTTGGCTTAAAGCTCCTATTAATAAATGTGAACTTGGTAAAGTTCCCAGTTGCCACATAAACATCTTAAAAATTATGGTAGACGTAATCCTTAGAATTGTGAGTTTCCCCTTTTTCTAGAGAGAGACATATTATTATTTTATGTAAAGTATCAAATTCTGGATTAGATTGATGACTTGCACCTGTAATTTCCAAAATAGTAAACAAAAAAAACCAAGTCGCCGTCTCACCCAAGACTTAGATATGTGGGACCTACGAGCAGGGCGCGATTACCATAATTTAATCCACTGATTTATTATCTTACTCTAAAATTGTCAATTAAGGCACCAGTCTTCCAAATTTACCCTCTTAATCCCGCTAATTCCCCATTTATAGAAAGTAAAATAGTTCTGCAACCAAGGGTATATTTATTACGTAAGTAGATCTAATCCAATCCGTCACTCATGCTATAAATATTACCCCTGCCCGCTGTCAGAGGAACTGGAAAAAAAATTAAGAAAATCATCGAAAGTTAGAGAAGAGGCAGAGATTGAGATCTAGAGTTGTCTGCAGGAGGTGACGAGATCCGGGCTGAAAACGCTGGCGATGTTCGATCGGACGGTAGCGAAGAGCCCTGAGGGGCTGCGATCGACGGCGGAGGGCGGCGGCGGCGGGGCGTC
>NC_033795.1:59644653-59653807 GCF_001876935.1 Asparagus officinalis
CGGGTGAGAGATATTTCTCGTCGGTGAAACAATGGGCGGTGACGATAAGCCTTGGGTCCTCTGTGGTTGAATCCATGGGTAGGTGTTTGTGTTTTACGGGTCAGTCGGGTTAACTCGAATTGAACCCGTTTATGACCCGATCCATGTACCAATTATAAACGGATTGGGTCGGGTTAATGGGTATGGTAATAATAACGATTTGATCAGCACCATTATATAACGAGTCCAGGCTCAGTCTCGCAAAAATCCAAACCGCCATCTTCTTCTTCAAGAATCAAACAAAGATTCTTCAAGAATCAAAAAAAGAAAAAAAAAACATCCATGGATATTTTCGAAGACAAATCGTTCAAGCTGAAAGATTTTTTCATCCTGGCAGGGGAGGAGTATGAGGAGGATGAAGTTGTGGACGCTGATTCTCGGCCGCCTCTTTTCCTTCAAGATGGAGCCGTATTATGCGACGCCTGTTTCAATAGTAAACGCCCAGAAAAGCGTTATTTTCTTCCTGGTAATGATCTGAAGGCCCACATTCTGGCTGTGCATCATGGAAGAAGAATGGCTTGCGGCTGGCTGTGCATCATGGAAGAAGAATGTCATGCGGCTGCGGGAATCAGTTCATTGACAAGAGGCAGAAGGATCAGCACGAAGCCCAATTCGACCATAGTAAGTTTTCTTCACTTTTCTAAGTTTTCTTCACTTTTCTTGCCTGTTAATTAGGGGTTAAATGGGTTTTTGATGTGGAAGAGGAAGAAAAAGAGTGTTGTAAGAAGACCCACATCCTGGCAGGGTTTCGATGGCTTTTAACTTGCAAGAAGAGGGTTTTAAGATTTTTTTTTTCTGGCATTGGGGTTCTAATGGGTTTCGTGGTAGCAGAAGAAGTTTTAAGATTTTCTGAATTAGGCTTTTAGATGGGTTTTTAATTGTAAGAATGAGGGTGTACGTTTAGGCTGCGTTTGGCAAGGGGTTAAGGAGGAGGGATTAAAGAGAAGGGTTAACTTAGTTAATCCATCGTGAAGGGTTAAAAAAATTCTAAACCCGTTTGGATACAATAGTTAAGACAAGGGGTTAAGTTTTTTGCGTTTGGCAAATGGAGAGGGGTTAAGGAGATTAATCTCATTATTTTTTTTAAAAAATACCACTTTCGCCCCTATTGAAGATTTATAAATAATTACATCATCAAAAACAAAAAATTAGAAAAACTTTGGACATTCATACCTCAAGGTAATTCTTTGTTAACACAATGTATCTAAAATAATGTAACAAAGTGCAAGTAAGATAATCTAATAATCTCTGTTTACAATATGCAAGTAAGATAATCGAGTACTAATTTAATAATCTCTGTTAACATAATGTATCCATCATTATACAACACAGTAAAAACATTAAATTACAAAGTGAGCAACAAAAAAAATTAGGTTCTCTCTCGTCATTAACAAGTAGGTACTCCAAGAATTAGCTTTTACGAAGAGACTGATTCCTTTAGATGTGATGATCTTATGATGCCGGTAAGCTTTGGACAAGCATCAAGGCACAGATCCATTGCCTGTTCAAAAGAAATCTAAATTAGTAGTTAGAATTTAGAATCTAGAATGTAGCTTTTATATTGTTTGAAGCTTTTGTCACTCTGTTTCAAGAACTGACAAATAACAAGAACTATGATTTTCTTAAACAAGAATAAAACAAGCATACTATAATAAGGTAATTATTAGAAAAAAAATGCAATATTAATCCTTAATTAGGCGCTCGCGGGCATTGCAATAGAAATTGGAAATAAAATAGACTTCATGTAGTAATGACCTCAAGTTTTCTTTATGCATCTATAAACATTCATACCTATATAGTGCTTATGCATCTATAAACATTTTATACTCTATAAACATTCATACCTCGAGGTAATTCTTTGAGTTCTGATGAAGTTCTTTTGCTTGGATTCTGAGTTCATCACTGCAACGCCACATAGATAGCTGAACAACAATAGTATGGCATCAATTACCTAGTTGAAAATATTGCATCAAATAGTTCCTTGTTTGACAAAATATATGATGACTAATATTATGTTTTTGTCATACCTCAAAACATTAGATATTCTATCTGAGAATAGTACAGTTTTGCAGGCATCATTCTGGCTAATAAGCATACATCTCTAGTGACTTCCGAAGTCACTCTAGGATTTCCTATGTACCACATACAGACATTATCATGACGTGCAAATCCATTATATATAAAACAAAAGATAAAAAAATAATTTAACTAGAGGACCACCAAGAATAATTTAACCAAAAACGAGCGCATCCTTGAACTAGTGATCAGTATTAATCAGGTAAAAACCAACAGTTCCCTCAGTGAAGTTGTATCTGTTGATCCTAAATTGACTGGGCCAATCTTTGAATGAGTAGCCAACCAAGCCCAAACTCTCTACAATCATGCTTGCTATCTACACTAGAAGTTCATGGAGCTACGAAGCATAGGTCCTGATTGTTTCTCTGAAGATTGTCCAGCAAACAAAATTCACGATTGATTGTAAGTTAAAGGTCATGCAACAAAAGATCTTTTCTCATACTAAAATTTGATATAAGGTACATCTAATCATCTCAAGTTTGGTAAATTTTGGTACAAGGAACAGAGACATCTCAAAGACACGATGCAAGTTAAAAGAGGCAGGGAAATACATGACAATATTTATAATAAATAAATTCTGTAAGTAGTAACCCTAGAACAAATTATAATCCGAAATTGTGTTATTCAGTTTTCCAGTTTTAATGCTAGACTAAAACTAAACCCAAGACGAGATGTCATCCCATATATTTAGAAAGACAAAATTTTTAAATGTAGGCAATTTGAGCAATGAGATGTGTTGTTAGGCACATTCATAATCATGTATCACAGCATAATCAAGATAACCAAAAATTTGAATAATTGACAATGACAGATTAAACAAGGAGGAAGGGGGTAAAGTAAGAATAGAAAAACTCCAAACCCAATGAGGCATATCCTCCTCAAAACAAGTGGAGTCCTCAAAGCTCATTTATTTCTATGAGTTATGACAGAAGAGACAGGGAGAGGAGGCATTATTATCTATGTCAACATGTTCCTTAATTGAGTCCATTATCAAACGGTTCACACTCATGGGGTTTTTCATTGACATCTCAGAGACTTATATGACTAATTGAGAAATTAGAAAACATGGGAATGTAAAATCTTGTGGTATGCCAAGACTCACAACGAATAAAGGACTTAGTAGTCCTGAACATGCACATCCAATTCCATCAATGCCTCGTATCATATTCCACCAAACACACCTCCAAATGATCTGTAACCTTATGGTGATAGTTCAATGAGAGCAACACAAAACTCTTTCAATTTGCAAGCGGCAATGCTAACATAATAACAATTAAATAAAAACCTATCTATTAAAAAAGGGCATTATCAATGAAAAAGGATGCAATGAAACCCATACACATGTATTATGTTTTACATTTATAGACATAGTGAGATCAACAATGAAACTGTCCTCCTAAATCATGGAGCATCATTATTTCCATTTAACTTACCCATTCTTAGAGGTCTGCAGTGGAATCCTTTCCCCATATCAAACCCTATACATCATCCCAATTAGCAACATAGAAGAAGAAGAAGAAATAGAAAACTAAAACTTACAGAGACAGAGACCCATCATCGGAGAACAAGGTCTCAAGCATAGTACTGCTCCATCTGCACATCCCGCCCTATAAGCAGCACATACTCCCCACAAGTACACCTCCAAGCGATCTGCCAAGCATAGTACTGCACCGTTTCATTCTCTAACCCTAGTCTCAACAGGTATCGACAAAAACCCCGAATCCAAAAGCGAGCTCATCTTACACCTTTCCGACGATCCGCTGCCTCATTATCGAAAAATCATCACAAAAAAACCCCAAATTCAAACCCTAGGACTACAAAACTCATAAAATAAACAAAATAAAAGTAAAAGGGAGCTAAGATCATCATACATCTTGTTGACGATTCACTGCCTGGCCTCAGGCTGGAGCAGAGACCTCCAATTGCCGGAGGATCCATCCATCGACGACGCCATGGACGATGCTTCCTGATGCACTGAACTCCAATTTCCCTCCATCAGGAGAGGAATCGATCACCGAGTGAGAATCAGAGGATGATGATGAGGACGAAGTAATAATTCCACCGCCTACCCTCGCGTGAGAAGGCGGAACAAGCTTGTTCCGCCTTCTTACGCGGAATAGTTTTAACCCTTCAATTCACGGGTTAAGTGGAGTTTTGAGGTCACGTGCGGGTTAGTTAATCCTTGAGTTTTTTTTTCTGTTTGGAAGGCTAATGAAGGGTTAAACCACCTTAACCCTCCATTTAACCCCTTACCAAACACAGCCTTAGGGTTTTAGATGGGTTTTTAGATGGGTTTCTGTGAGGCTCGAGAGCCTCGGTTGAACCTCAAACTGCTGTTCCTGGCCATGGCTGAAAACTGCAGATTCTTGGGAATAGAAAACTAAAAGAAATTGTGATGAGGGAAGAGAGATGAATAGAAAGATCAACTCAGAGTTGAAGATAAGAGGAGAATCCAATTTCATTCATAATCCTTTATTATTACACCCTCTCCTCTTTATACAATCTCAGCTCAGACCCTGTGCACGTGCACAGCATACAGGATAACAGAATGAACGGAATTAACTATTGTAACTGAACATTAACTGAACCACTGAGCATTTAATACAAAATAAGCCTGTACTAAAGACTTTACAAACTAGTCCCCAGCTGATATTACTCTTGCGTATCAGTCCACCTTCAGGTGTATCCGTTTCCAGCTGCACTTGACCCCATCATTAGTCTTCAGCTAGTACTTTCGCCTACTCCATCCTGCATATCAGTCCCATAACTTGCTCCAGCTCCTGACAGTTTCTGGCTTTTTTGGGAGGGAGGGAGGGAGGGAAGGAGGGAGAGGAGTCATTTGATGCATGTTTTCTGCTGATCATCATCACTCATTTTTTTTTTTTTGGTTTATTTTATAGAGAAGAAAAACAATTAGTAGTGGAGCGATGTGAGAGATTAACGGCTGGATTCTGATCTGTAGGTATATATCTGAACTTTTAAACAAATTCTTTCAACAGCACTTTTATTTACTGTTTCTGTTTTCCACCCTTTTGCAGGAAAGTGTTACAGTGGCTCACATTTCTTCTTCTTCTTGTATATAACGTTTGCTGAAGATCTTTTGTACTTTCTTAAACAAAACGTTTGCTGATCAAGTGGTATGTATTTGAATTTTAAAACAAATTTGTTCTACAGCTCCTGTTTATTTTTTCTGTTTTTCCTTTTTGCAGGATGAAAGACGTAAGAGGCTCCTTCTTCTTCTATACGGTGTTTTCCTGAAGCTCTTTTCAAGCAGAGATCTACTCCCTTCCCTCCTTCTCAAGCTTCAGCCGTTGTTTTCTTCTCACTGTTTTTTTTTTCTGGGCGAGGTTGTTGATGGCAGAGGAAAGGATAACATTTAAAGAGATATATGTTTGCTAAGAAGAGATTTGGTAGTTTGCGATATTCTAGCATAAGAGAGATGTGTTTGTTGAGATTTCTATTCAGTTTGTTAAACATGATTTTAATACTACAGAAAAATAGCAGATAACTATCCGTGTTCTTTTTTTGTTCTGAGGAAAAGAGATTTGATTTGGGTTACTTAAGATAAAGATTATCTGGTTTTATTTTCTAGACTTTCTATATTTGGGCTATATGGATATTTGACACTTTTAAACTAAAATAACTAGAAACAAAGGAGCCTCAGACAAAGCCTAATAAAAAAAAAGTGATTGTGGGCCTTTGCATAAACATACTTGATAAAAAGAGTAGCCCTCTAATCTATTAAGCAAGCTAGAATTCTTGATTACTGCAAATGATCTGATGTAAATGAGTATAGATTTTTTATATATTACCGGACATGTCTCTGTATTTGTGTTGCATGGGTACTTCTATTTGGAGTTGTACTTGGAGTTGTACCTGCCATACCCCAAACTTATAGAGTTATTATATGAGATCTAATTCAGAGTGTGAGGCTAAAGTTATACAATACAAACCACCAACTTTTCTTTTATTGTTATTTCGCAAATATTTTACATAACTTGGTTCTCTTTCTCAAACTCTATTTAAAAGAAAATTTTCATCTATTTTTTCGTAGTAGGGTTCTCTCTATATACTTCTGCTTGATCTGAAAATGATGGTTAATGAAAGAGTGGGCTACACTAGCCAGTGAGCTTACCAATAAGTGTAATTAACACTCAATATAAAAATAGATTTTAAATCACTTAAAAATAAAATTGTGAAAATAATGCATAAACTGTAGTTGCCTCATTTACCATTTTACCTACCAATATCACCTTGTGTCCCCATCCACGATAAAACAGTGATAGTAGTGATAACAATTTGAGGCATGAGACCCTACATAATCTGAATATATGGCGATCGATCAATCAGTAAATCCAACTAACACACGAATTTTTTCAGTGTTCAATCAATATATATGGTATTGAGATTGTATCTGATATGCAAATATGATGAAGTCCGGTAATCGTGCAATTCAGTATGACCAACTATGTAAATATCACTTAATTACCACAAAAGTTGAACTCAATTAAATTACCAAGTTATAAATTACCAAGTTATATCATTTTATAGTAGTACTTTTTGCATAAGGAATCATAGTTATAACCTGTCATCATAAGACATAATAACTCCAAAAGAAAACAAATGGGGTAAGACAAAATTATGTATTAAACACTCATGATAACCCACCTTAGTTTACCGTTCTGGAAGTGAAAGATTTGTTGGAAATTTGTTTCCCTTGAGAAGCTCCAATAGGCTAGAACTTGGGAAGGATTTAGTTAAGCTATTTGTAATCATATGTGAATGGCCATGTGTGGGCGTACTAGAACTAAATTCCTCTTCCCTTTATATACCTGTTGAAAAGTGACTTGCATACAAATTAGATCAAGTGGAGTTGAGTTTAATAGGGGAACATGTGCGCTGGTTTTATCCAATCATAGTTAAGATCTTATCTTTATGTAAGTTTACTTACTAGGTAAGTGTTTCCAAGACCTACTTACTATTACTCAATTATTTTGTCATTCCATTATATATAAAAGATAAGATAGTGCTTAGAAAAAAAAGCTCTTATAAAGATATTGGACTATTTTACTTTAAAGTTTAAACTATTTGTTAGGAAAATATCAAATTAGTCCAAATATATATGTATTTTAGTGTGTGGTGTTACACTCTCCCTTCCTTGTAACATTTCATCCTCGAAATTTTATGTAGAGCATGAAATAGAAATGCATACTTCCGTCACATTTCTTCTTCTCTTTCCCATTTTGCTTCTTCTATGTCATGGTGGCTACACAAAACTTTTAACAAATGGAATGTTTCGATTTCTCAATTCTCATACTGTGTGGTCTAAGATCCGTAATGACCTTTCTTCATAGGACAAATCAGCTCTTAGTTTTAAAGGTTTGTAGTCGAGTACATTTCTTGGATCTAGACGATATTTCTTGAGTAGTGAGATGTTAAATACATCATGTATCCTAGCTAAGCTAGGTGGTAAAGCAAATCGATATGTCACATTCCCTATTTTCTCCAAAATTTCGGTAGGTCCAACTTACCTTGGAATGAGTTTACTGCCTTTTCTATATTTAACTATGCCCCTTCGCGGTGATAATTTTGAAAACACATTGTCACCTATTTGAAACTCCAAATTCCTCCTTTGTTTCATCTGCATAACTCTTTTGTCGACTTTTGTCTACCATCATCCTTTGTCTAATTTTATGAACCTTTTCAATTGCTTCTTCAAGCATCGAGACTAGATGTGGATTTAAGGATTTTCTTTCCCCTACTTCATCTCAATGAATAGGCAACCTACTTCTTTGGCCATACAATATCTCAAAAGGCGTCATTTCTAGGCTTGATGACTGTTGTTATAAGCAAATTCTGCTAATATGAGGTGTTTCTCCCAATTTCCGCCAAAATCAAGTACGCAAGATCTTATTATATCCTCCAAAATTTGTATTGTTTGTTCTGATTGTCCATCTTTTGAGGATGTCTAGAGGTACTAAAACTGAGCCTAGTACCCATAACCATTTGCATGTTGTTGCCAAAATTGAGATATAAATATTGGATCTCAATCTGATACTACACCCACGTGTCCCATGGAGCCTTACTACATCAATCACATCCAAAGTATTCCAGCCTCTTCTATAAAAGAAACGAGCCAGGAACACTTTGGAGGGGGTATCTGTAGGCATCAAAAATTGCCTACGGGTACAGAAAGGTAACCTCTTTCATAAATGATTGCAGGTCCTTCTGTTCAAAAATCCAAGACCCCGTCGCCGCCTCTGCACTTGTACCACATGACGTACCCGCGTCATCCAAAATGGTCGAGATCGCAGATCCGGGCTCCTCTTCCGCCGAAGAGATGACTTCTGAAGACGCTTCGGCATTATCAAAGAGAGCACGACAAAGACGACGTCAACGTCTTGCTCGTCAGCTGGCCGAGGCTTTGGAGCCAATGGATGGGATCCGCTATAATGTGGATCTAAAATCCAGGCAACGCCAGGAGCAACCACGGCAAACAACCAGCCCCTCCTCCGAAGCAGAAACAAACAAATGGGTTCATGTCAAAAGAACCCGTTCTACTCTCGAGGAGCGAATCCAGAAGCGTCGCGCCTTGCGTGCACACGCCCGAGCCCTGGTCCAAAAAACACGAGAAATGCTAAAGGGAGAGACCGTTAAGAGATCGCCGAAATCCGAACGAGTTTGGATGCCGAAGGCCAAATCAACGCCTAAGGTAATAGCAGGTAATATTGCTCTCCAACCTTCGTCAATTTCAGGTCCCGAACCTCCGGTAAAGCCCCACCGCGGCGTGGATTTCCCCGAGTTCAAGAATCCTCTGAAGGATCGTATCAGTGCTCGACCCGAGGATCGAGGAAGAGCGCTTGTCAAGGAAAGCTGGAGATCGCTGAAGGAGTTTCAAGCCAACATCCAGACTGGGGGTCGTACACGACCTCCTAACAAATCAATCTCTGCAACAACCAGCTCGGCGGTACGTGCAAAGGACCAAGAGCCCGTTAAGGTTTCACCCTCACAAAAGAGTGATTCCAAACGTGCGACTCTT
>NC_033795.1:59654807-59735624 GCF_001876935.1 Asparagus officinalis
GCGGCGCCAAAGTTCGGATCCGACACGGGGCCCAACAGCAGTCGAAGAAGAGCTCTGGGCGAGTGGCCTAACGGTGAAGGGCAGTGTGACTTGACGGCGGGTGGAAGTGGTCGCGTCAGGGGAGGAGCAGCGGCATGACGAGCTCGGGTCGGGCGGGGCAAGGTGAGGAGTTCTATTCATCAAGTGGGCTGTCGAGTATGAGGAGGGATTAGAAGCGGGCTGCCCATCTTTGAAGTTGTCACGAACGCAGGGGTTGGTTCACTAGGGAAGGTTAGCAAACACGAGGCGGACTGGAGCGGTAAATAGGGGGTGGAGTCGGCTGCTGGGCTGAGCGGGGTTCAGGCATGAAGAGGCGCATACTCAGCGTCGGACAACAGCTCGGAAGCTACGGGGAGGATTTGGCTGGTTGGAGCCTAGGGCTCGAGCCAGCGGCTAAAAGCAGGCGAGCTCGCGGCGGCTGGGTTGGTTGCAGCCAGGGAAAAGCGACGCCTGGACAGGTGGAGACGAGCTGTTCGGGGTGGACGAGTGACGAAAACAGGAGAAGGGGGAGAGAGGGCGACAGTTTCGGGGAGATGAGGGGAGGCAAGCGGCGGTGGTCGGCGATCGGGGCGTTGGGTTAGGGAAGAGGGGGTGGCGAGCTTGGAGGTGCCGGTGTAGGTGAGTCTTGGGTGGTGATGGGTTTTGAGTGGAAGAGAGAAAACGAGAGAGAGAGATGAAGAGGAGAGAGAAAACGACAAATGGGGGTACGGCTCGTAGTGAACAGTACGGAGGGAGGTTAACGGAATATTCGCATATATGTACCATATTATTTAGTTAGGGTTAGGGTTAGGGATTAAAAATTAATAAATAAAATAATTACGGGTATTAAAATAAACTATTTACAGAATAATTATTAATTATTTAAAAAGTTAATATTGTGTTATAACTGTTGAATACGAAAATAGGAAATATACAAACATATTATACAATTAAACAGATAATAATAATAAAATATATTTACTTTTACATTATTCAAATAATTATGGGATAATATACACAAGTAAAAATCCAGTTCGTACTAATCGACAAGATATAGAACAGTAAAAAAATACAACAAAATTATACCAAAAATACGTAATTAAAAATAGACACCCGGTTGCTAATTTGATATGGAGCACACATCAATATGTAGCATTGAATGCTATTTAATAATAATATTATTTAAAATAATACGTAATAGTAAGATAACAAAACAATTAATCTAGGAAATTTTTACCGTTACAAATAAAATAAATTAAAATCATTAAATAAATATAAAAATTTGAACTTTTAAGGTCATAGAAATTCTTAGGAAGTCGAGAAATACAATTTCTCTTCTAAATAATTAATAAATTTTTAAAAATACTAAAAATTATTTTACTAGTATTAATTCATGGCGTCCATTACATTCTACCCTCCTTAAAATAAATTTCGTCCTAGAAATTATATCCAATGGACGAGATATGGAAAGGAGAGTGTTTCACAAAATCGATGAGACAAGAAACAATGGGAAGCTTCAGAGTTCAAAGGGGTGATAAAGCAAAGGAATGGAAGAAACAGACTTCGTATCTGTATAGGGAAGAATGCATCTAAACCTAAGCCAACCATAAATAAAAAATCCTATTAAAATAATATCCATAAGGGCCAATGCGGAAAATAAGGAAGTTATAGAAATAAACTAAGATAAAACTTATTCTTACCAACGTGATAACTATTTTTCGCCTCAGCTTCCCGATCACGGCCGGACATCATAAACATCTGTCGGCTGTTGTTTTGGCTACCCGGTGCTTTTCCACAAAAACCAATGTCTGTGCTGCGGAAAGGATCTAGTAGAGTTCCACCAAATCATGTACTCGAGAACATATCAGAGGAGTCTGCCGATGCGTACCAGAACACTTGCTTCAATCTGGGCTTATCCATGGGGTTCGAGGTGTGTTTGATGAGAGCTGCTTAAAATAACTAAGATGTGTGGGGGGTAATAGTGGGCCTCTGCTGTAGACGCGATGAGAAAGTCCAATGTTAATAAATAAAGTGTATATAATCGGAGAGAAATTCACACTAATGGCATAAGACACGGATGAATCGCCTACGACACACCTGGGCTCCGGCTTAATGGCCTAAGGATTCCAATACGTAAACGCACCATCAAATGGGCTGGTTGCGGGTCTACACTCCAGTGTGTGAAGAGATGCAACCAGGAGGAAATAGATCGGCACTGAGGTAAATAAATATGGTGTACGTTGACGGGAGCAGCTGCATCGCTAGTGCTGATGAAGAGGGCACGGCTCAACTTTAATATACACCAGCTGTAAATAAAATAGTGCTCTCTGTGCTCGCTCTGCACCATCACCAAGTAGGAGATCTTCATGTGTTTGGTATGTTATTACACGGCTGTATTCAATTTATCGTTGTCTTCAATTGAATCTTCTAATACTAAGTGCCGCAGTAATATCGTGCAAAGTCTCTCATCCAAGCAGATGCTTAATATCCAACTCTTTATTTATTAATCTATCCAGGCTCTGAATTTATCTAAGCCTTTTTTTTTTTCCTTTATTTTATTTTTTTAGTGTTTAATCCTCATGGAGGATAATCGAACTCAGAAGCGAGGAAACTCGGCCTTATACTCATCAAATGAATTGGGCCTCTTGGTTTAGCTCAACCAAAGCCTACTAAGAGTTTGGTCCTGGAGCTGACTAGGAACAATTAACCTCATCCCTGTTGAACTCGTTCATGAACGTTTTCCAGCGAGATTGGCTTCTCCAAAAGGTGGGTCTTCTCAGTCTCTGGCCCGCACCATTATATTACAACACCAATAAAATTCCGAACGCGCTCGCTCGGTAAGCTAGGGAATATTCAACTCCAATAGGTTTACCCATTCAGCAGTCGCAATAACGCGATGTTTCCCACACGTGGAAGTGTAATAGTATTCAATAGACCCTACCAACAGAAAACCTCCTCTGTGTGTAAAAACCTGGTGCTAATACATACCGAGGAAAAGAACAGGGGGCCAACATATACCCCGGAAACTCCCATAGCACAACTAGGGACTCTGGACGAGAGGGGTTGTCTGCTAGGCTTCCCGTTGCAGTGCCCAGCCAGGTGCTACTGATTAGTGACCAATACCCTAATCATCGCCAAGAAGTTGCGGGTTTATATACACTGGCTGCGGCTACTACTACCAGATAGGTTACTATAAAGCCTCGCATAAACCCAACCTATTTGAATTCTGAGCAAAGCAAGAACAAGAGGAAAACTAGGTTAAAATCAAACATTTATATCGGAAAAAGAACTAATCACATAGTTATTGAAAACATACTCAAGATATAAGAACAATATATGATGGGTGATGGGTTTGAGGAAGAGAGAAAACGAGAGAGAGAGATGAAGAGGAGAGAGAAAAGAAAATGGGGGGTGACGGCTGTAGGTGAACAGTAGAGGGATGGTTACGGAATATTTATATATGTACATAATATTAGTTAGGGTTAGGGTTAGGGATAAAATAATTAAAATAAAATAATTACGGGTATTTAAAAATTAAACTAATTACAGAATAATTATTTATAATTAAAAACGTACATATTGTGTTATAACTGTTGATACGAAATAGTCGAAATATACACATATTATACAATTAAACAAGAATAATTAATAATAAAATATATTTACTTACATTTAAAATCAAATAATTATGGGATAATTATATACACAGTAAAACATCCTAGTTATACTAATACGACAGATAATATGTAACAGTAAAAATAATACAACAAATTATACCAAAAATACGTAATTAAAAATAACATGTATTATATGAAATAATATGTAATAATATTAATAATACAACTTATTATTTAAAATAATACGTAATAGTACCGATAACACAACAAATTAATTCTAGAAATTTTTACCGTACAAAATAAATTTATAAATATTAAAATCATTTAAATAAATATAAAATTTGAACTTTTAAATCATAGAAAATTCTAGAAGGTCGAGAAAAAATACAAATACTCTTCTAAAAATAATAATTAAATTTTTAAAAATACTAAAAAATTATTTTAACTAGTATTAAATTTCATGGTCCATACATTCTACCCTCCTTAAAATAAATTTCGTCCTAGAAATTATATCCAAGGACGGAGATATGGAAAGAGAGTGGTATTCACAAATCGATGAGACAAGAAACAATGGGAAGCTCAGAGTCAAAGGGTGATAAAGCAAGAATGGAAGAAACAGGAACTTTATCTAGTATAGAAAGAAAATGCATCTAAACTAGCACTCATAAATAAATCCTATCATAATATCATAAGGCAATGCGAAATAAGGAAGTTTATATGTAAATAAAACTAAGAATAAACTATTCTTACCAGTGATAACCTATTTGTTCGCCTCAGCTTCCACGGCCGACATCATAAACATCTGTCGCTGTGGTTGCTACCCTTGTGCTTCCCAATAAACCTGCTGCTGCGAAGGAAGAGGCCCTACTCGAGTATAAGGTCCGTGCTGAACTAGTGCTACTGGGGCAGGTCGAGGTGGAGATGGAAGAGCTGCTCAAACTAGAGGTGGGGGTAAGTGGGCCTGCTGTCGCTGTGGACAGTCTTGACTAATATGGTCGGGGGATCCACAGGCATAGCACAGATGATGACGCCTACGACACACCTGCTCGGTATGCCTAGGGTATCTACAATAGGAACACCGCATCAATGGCTGGTTGCGGGTCTACACTCCAGTGTGCTGATAGAGATGCACAGGAGGAAATAGCTGGCACTGAGTAAACTGGTGTCGTTGAGGAGCCTGCTGCTGTTGCTGAGGAGGACGCTCAATATTCATAGCTGGAACTACTGGTGCCCTGCTCTGAATTACGTGTGGGTCTTCAGGTTCCTTCTACACGCTCTCAATCTCTCGTGTTGCATCCAGTGCCGCATCGTAAGTCGCAAGTGCTCTACCAGCCAGAGCAAACCTTATATACTTATCCAGGCTCTTCTGAAACTAATGCCTCCTAATGGTAGGGTCTGTAACCTGATGAGGAGTATATCGACTCAGGGAAGAGAACTCGGCCTCATACTCATCAACTGATTGGCCTCTCTGCTTTAGCTCAACAAACCTACGTAAGAGTTTGTCCTGAGCTGACTGAGGAAAATACTTCCTGTTGAAGCTCTCTATGAACGTTTCCCACGAGATTGCCATATCCGAGCGGTGTCGGTAAGCTGAATATCCATAAGGTCTACCCATTCAGCAGTCGCAATACGGGTCACCGTGAGAATAGTATCAATGACCTCCAAGAACTCCTCTGCTGCTAGAGGTCCTTTAGCACCAGAGAAAGAAAGGGGCAACATATACCGGAACTCCCTAACACTAGACTCTGGACGAGGAGGAGGTTGGTGCTGAGGCTCCCGTTGCAGCTGCCCAGCCAGGTGCTACTGATTAGTGACCAATCCCTAAATCATCGCCAGAAGTTGGCTCGGGTCCACTTCGGGCTGCGGGGCACTACTACCAGATAGGTTACTATAGCCTCGCATACCCACCATGGTTCTGAAGGAAAGCAAGGATCAAGAGGAAAACTAAGGTTAAAATCAAAACAATATATCGGAAAATAAGAACTAAAACATAGTTATTGAAATACTAGTATAAGAACTTAATTGTAGTGAGTACTCGGGACCGTGACCTGCATGGGCCACCACTAAAACCTGTTACGTCCCGCTTCCCAAAATACGCAAGAATCAGAATGTGAACAAGCCCGCGTCGTATTAGATTGAGAAGAAATATACACTATTATTTTTTTTTCTTTTCTTCTCAATCTAATACGCTAAGTGTCAAATACATAAATCTCAATCACAGGTCCCTGATCTCAATAGCAAGAATATAAAGATAATCTAGAATAAGAAATAAACATATCATCCATGGTAAATCATCCCAGACAAAAAAATGGGTCAAACATACCCTTATTATAAAAACGGTCCAACTAGGAATAAAATACATAGACCATAATAAAAAGAAGTATTAATAAAATAACTAAACCTATCATCAAACTAAAGAAAATACTATAAAAGAGTTCTATTGTTCAACTACTACTACGAAAGAAAACCACTACTCTTCAGCTTGTCCTTCTGCTCCGTCTGTAAGGCACTCTTGCTAAGAATCCTTTGGCTCCTGTATGATTCCGAACTGAGGCTGTCTGTTCCCTGAATCTGATGTACACCAGAGAAAATAGGTGTACGTCAGTGTGCATGGCACGCGGCAAGATCCCTCAGAGAGAATAGGAACGGTTGAATGACCAATGCAATAACAATAATAATAAATAGAAACATGCACCTAGAATACTAACCAGCTAGATGCAGTCCATCACTAGAGTATAACGATCAGAAGAATCTATAATCATCCGAGTAACAAGGACATACCACTAGATGGAATTAATACTTAAAAATCTACAACTCGAGATGTAGTGCATCGAGAGAAATAATCCAAACAAGAAAACCCTCAAGTATATACCATATGTCGTAAATTGTAGATAATTAAATATCAATCCTGATCTAGGTATGAAAAGAAATATAACTGGTCCACATCTCACAAGAACCCATAAACATTCAAATAACAAGGTCATGTAGTTAACCATCCTATAACAGGTCACTGGTCTACCTCTCACATAGAATCAAAGCTCATATTCTCGGATAACCGGTTGTTCACAAAATCATCTACGCGCAGCGTTTCACTGCTCCCTCAGACCCACCCTAGTGCTACACAGGAATTTCACTCGTACGAGCCTGTAAATAATCAACAATCACAATATCACTACCCCTCAGACCCACCCCAGTGCTACACAGGAATTTCACTGGTGCGAGCCTGGAAATAATCAACAATCACAATATCTCTGCCCCTCAGACCCACCCTAGTGCTACATAGGAATTTCACTGGTGTGAGCCTAGAAATAATTAACAATCACATTCGATCACCTGAACCAAGACTTTCCCATCTCAACTCTTCTCATTTTCTAAGTCAACAATCATAACCCCTATTAAACTCGGGTTCAGCACCTAAACTCAGTCAACACACTCACACATATTACTAAGTCTGTTCATGACGCACAAGACCACTAAGTCATGAACTGCTAAGGTTCTTAATACATCAAAGATAATGAATAATAACACAGCATGTTGAACAAGATTAAACAAGTTTATAAAGCATGAATAAGAACTATAATTATCATATCTAGATATTATTTCTAAAATATTATCTAATACTATTTGTCAAAATTCCAAGTCAAATATTCACAACATACACATTACCGACATTATCATATCTAAATTAAATTATTTAATCGATAATATTGTAAATCGAGAAAATATGGAAAGACGAGTCTTGCTTCGGCGGGTCGAACAAATCGACGTCGGCGGCGCGGATCAGATCCGACGTGGGGCACGACATCGGGAAGAGCTCCGACGAGGGGATGCGCCTACAGGGCAGCGGGTCGGACTAACAGCGGTAGCGTGGTCGGCATCAGGGGAGAGGCAGCGTCACGACGAGCTCGGGTAAGTGGGGCATGGCGACGGCATGCGTACTTGACTACATGGCCTCGGCTTCGAGCTCATCGAATGATAAATATATATTATCGAGCGCGATAGGATCCATGAATTGTGCTGGAGCCTGGTGTATCTCGAAGTTGTCGAAACACGCATCGCGCAGGTTATTGAGGTTTTCCGCTAGACCTAAGAATGTGCATGGGACAACCACAATAGGAGAAGGGCCATCGAGGCGGCGACAGTCGAGGGTTTCTGGTGAACAACGGAATGGCCTTTCGGGCACTGAGGGCAGTAGATGTCAGACTTGCGCTTGAAGGGTTACAGGAAGCACGTTATTGTCTCGGTTCATCGTAAGAACAATCGCTCACACATTCGGGGAGAGAAACGAGACAATAGGTCGGTTACTCCATTTCTTCATCAGATCTAACCCTCCTGTATCCATCTAGGGCTCGGCGGTGAGCCTTTTAACATGAAACCACGGGGCATAGAACCTGGAATCTTTGCGACGATGTGCCCATGCGGTTACAATGGGTTGCAGCGGGGATTGCGGACGAACGTGAGAAGAAGTGCGGTGCTTGAGAGCTACGGTCAGGGCTCGAAAGAGATAGCAGATGTCAGCCTGCGTAAACAAGAAGTATGTCCGATGTGGCAACGTGTTGAGAAGCCCTAGCATATAGGGAGGAGAAAGACGAGCAGAAGCGGTCATGGACCCTGAAACGCCGTTCTCCGACCCTGGCTGAGAAGCTAGTACAGGGAGAAAGGGGAAGGCGACCTTTGGAGGCGTTGAGTGGGAGTGGGAGTGTAGAAAAGAGCGGTGTGGGTTTTGAGGGAGAGAAAAACGCAAGAGAGAGAGAGAGAGAGAGAGAGAGAAGAAACGAGGAGAGAGATAGAAGAGAGAGAGGAGAGGAGAGAGAGATGAAGAGGAGAGAAGAAAGAAATGAGGGGTGGCGCTGTAGGTGAACAGTACGGATGGTTATGAATATATTATATTTATATTATATATATATATATTTATTTATGCTATATATTTTATATATATATAATAATATATTATATATAATATTATACGTTATATATAATTATATCTTATATGTATATATATAATATTAGTTAGGGTTAGCGTTAGTGATAAAATAATTAAAATAAAATAATTACGGGTATTCAAAAATTAAACTAATTACAGAATAATTATCTGCAATTAAAAAACATACATGTTGTGCTAATACAACTGTTGATACGAAATAGTCGAAATATATACATATTATACAATTAAACAAGAATAATTAATAATAAAATATATTTACTTACATTTAAAATCAAATAATTATGGGATAATTATATACATAGTAAAACGTACTAGTTATACTAATACGATTACATTTAAAATCAAATAATTATGGGATAATTATATACATAGTAAAACGTACTAGTTATACTAATACGATAAATAATATGTAATAGTAAAAATAATATAACAAATTATACCAAAAATACGTAATTAATAATACCATGTATTATATGAAATAATACGTAATAATATTAATAATACCACATATTATTTAAAATTATACGTAATAATATCGATAACACAACAAATTAATTTCAGAAATTTTTAACGCACAAAATAAATTTATAAATATTAAAATCATTTAAATAAATATAAAATTTAGAATTTTAAATAATATAAAATTCTAGAAGGTCGAGAAAAAATGTAAATACTCTTCTAAAAAATAATAATTAAATATTTAAAAATACCAAAAAATTATTTTAACTAGTATTAAAATTTATGGTCCTTACACTCCCAAAAACGTGCTGATCCTGCCAACCTCTAGCCTAAAATTATAGTGGCTGAGGGTATAAAAATCCTGATGTAATGAACACCTCAAATTTGCAAGTCCACAACGACGTTTCCTACTCAATGCGTCTGCTACTATATTCGCCTTCCTCGGATGGTATAGAAGTGCAAACTCATAATCTTGGATAAACTCGACCCATAGCCATTGTCTCTAGTTAAGTCCCTTTTGTGAAAAGAGGTATTTTAAACTCTGGTGATCTGTAAATAGCTCGAACTGCACTCCTTACAAATGATGCCTCCAAGTCATTAGTGCAAAGACCACTGCTGCTAGCTCCAAGTCATGCATTGGGTAATTCTACTCATGAGTCCACAACTACCTTGAAATATAGGCCATAACTCTTTGGGTCTATATCAAAACACCTCCACGATGCGATAACGATGCATCAGTGTAGACAACAAAAGTCTTATCACTGCTCAGAATAATCAACACTAGCGCTAAAGTCAACTTAGCCTTCAAAGTCTCATAGGCCTTATGGCACTCCGTGCCCCCAAACAAATTGTACACCCTTCTTTGTAAGGAGTGTAAATGGTGTCACAATCTTTGAGAAGTCTTGAATGAAATTCCTATAACAGCCCGATAGACCTAAGAAGCTACAAATCTCGGTAACATTCTTTGGCGGCTCCTAATCAAGAACAACCTCCACCTTAGCCGGATCTACTGCAATGTCTTCCCGGCTGATAACATGGACCAAAAATCTGACATCAGATAAACAAAATTCATACTTGCTAAATTTAGCGTACAACTGGTGCTCTCGCAAAGTTTGTAGTGCCAACCATAAATGCTGCTCATGCTCGGCCTCCAATCTCGAATAAATAAGAATGTCATCAGTGAACATGATTATGAACTGATCCAAGTATGGATGAAAAACTCGATTTATTAAATCCATGAATAGCGTAGGTGCATTGGTCAATACAAATAGCATGACAAGAAACTCGAAAGACCCATATCGAGTTAGAAAGGTGGTCTTGGGAATATCCATCTCCCGGACCCACAACTGATGATAACTGGAATGAAGATCTATCTTCGAGAAACACTACACTCCCTCTAACTGGTCAAACAGGTCATCAATCCTCGATATAGGATACCTATTCCGGATGGTGACTTTGTTCAACTCACGATAATCTATGCACAATCGCATGCTCCCATCCTTCTTCTTCACAGAAAGGATCGTCGCTCCTCATAGAGAATGACTCCGGTAAATGAAACCCTGAGATAATAACTCATCTAACTAGATCATGAGCTCCCTCATCTCAGAAGGCGCCATACAATAAGGTGCCTGAGAATTTGGTATAGTGCCTGGCTGCAACTCTATGCAAAACTTGACCTCTCTCACTAGAGGTAAACCTGATATGTCTTGGAAGACATCCTGATACTCTGAGACCACTCACGTCTCGCTCAAATCTATGCTTTTATCCCTAACATCACCTCTTCGACATATGTCAAAAATGACTCTGCAAACTGGTTGCCCCGTGAGGTCGCTACCACCAACTTAGATCCATTAAAAGCTCGCGAGATGACTGTTTTTGCAAAACAGTCGATACTCACATGATAGGAAGAATGGAGGTAGTTAACTTTGACAGCCAAAACCAACAAAGTCGGGTCTTAGTTCCTCTTACCATGGCAAGAGGAGAAATAATGTGGGTACATCCCAACCTTCTTCAAGATGAAGATTGAACTCTTCAGAAGCCTAAAAGCAAGCAAAATATGAAGGCCTGTAATGCCATCTCTGTGATCATTAAAGAAGATGCCATGCATGTCACTTCACTCACTGACTTAGACGGATAAAAAGTAGCCATGATAGGGACAAGATCTTGCAAAGATTACCTAAGGGATTACAATCAGTTGGGAACATCCAAACAACTCCAACCAGTCAAGCAAAAAGAGATCCAGTTCAACAAAGCCTTACAGCATCCTCCAAGTGACCCTAAGGCCCCGTTCAAGTATGACATCATGTCACAATTGGCTAATATTCTAGCCCGTATCACCTTATTCGAATTGCTGTGTTTGTCTAAGGATACGAAAGAGGCTTTGAAAGAAGCCTTAAATGATAGTGAGGCATTTCTCGCCTACATGATCGAACTTCCTCAAGATGAAAGGCCCAAGCAATTCTATCATTGCTAAAAGCAAATGCCGCACATTACCTTCACCCCGGAAGATATGCTTGTCAATGACCATCATCATAACCGACCACTTTACTACATGTGATATATAGGGTTATCAAGGATCAAGAGGATTCACATTGATCCAGGCTCCACACTGAGCATAATCTCGTGAAGACTCTTGAGCTTCTTGGGAATTCCCCTTCACAAGCTCTCAAAGACGTCTACAACCATAGTCGGCTTTAACTCCAGTAAAAGCCGATCTCTTGGAAAGATCCGACTTATGTGTCAGATTAGAAACTTGAAGACGAAAGTGACTTGTTATGTCATTAACATTGAAACGCCTTACAATCTCTTGCTTAAGCGACCTTGGATCTACTCCAACTAGATCTTTCCTTCAACACTTCATCAGTGTTTCAAATACATTGATGAACTGGGAGCACAACAGAGAGTTGATGCTAAAAATCATCCTTTCAAGGGGGTGGAAAACTACTTCACTAACTCTCTCTTATATGATGAAAGTCAAACAATTGAGATTGTCCTCCCCAAAGATGAGGATAGCGGTAATGAACTCTCTCTTATATGATGAAAGTCAAACAATTGAGATTGTCCTCCCCAAAGATGAGGATAGCGGTAATGAAGCAGATGTTGAGCTAGATCCCACAAACAATTGAGATTGTCCTCCCCAAAGATGAGGATAGCGGTAATGAAGCAGATGTTGAGCTAGATCCCACTGATGATTTGGTCTGGGAGACAGATCCACTTGTAATTACCCTAGAGGACCTTTGTATCGACTAATCTGCCGAAGGTCAAGGTGATTGGATCTTCAATGAAGAAGAGTTGGCTTATGACTGCTCTTTAGGTTCTAAGTTTAAAAACTCAAGAGTCGAAAATCTGATGGCTAGGTTAGTCTTTGGACCAACATTATGCATGCCAATAAACGAGTCATACCACACTCACAAGTAGCTGGACAACTCAGAGGATGTCACCTTCATGGTTTCCACCCAGAGGAACACTTCAAACCCAATTATCTTCAGAAAAGTTGAGTCACAATCTCACTTACAGAGCTCCGAAGAAGAAGCTAAGGCAGCACCACAATTTTCCTGATATAGCCAACAATCTCAACAAATCATTGCAAAAATGGGATGCAGCATCACTGCAAAATAAGGGTTGAATTTTGATAGAGGAGTACAAGTCCCTTTGATCCCCTTTATGCCAGAAGGTGAAGTTTTCAATTATTACAATCGGACAAAACGAGGACTCGGTTACATCTCTCTAGAAGCCAAGCAACAAGCAGGACCAGCATCTGATGACTTCCTAAGCAGTTCTTTAGACACATCCAACTCGGATTCTAACATCAGCCTTAGAATATTGTGCAATGAATTCACGACCAACATGGTCTCATACAACCTAACTACGAATCTTGATGAATCTGAGGTGTTTGAAGATCCTAAAGACAATTCATGGGCAAAGCAACTTGGAAAGCAATGGGAGTCGCGTTTCAAAACTAGAGAACCACCCCTTGAAGATAAAGTAGTCCAAATCAACATTGCTGATGAAATCAACCCAAAATCCATCTTTATTAGCAAAAGTCTATCATCCGTTAAAATGGAGGAACTCATAGTTCTCCTCCAAGAATACATTGATGTATTCTCCTAGAGCTATGAAGTTATATCGAGTCTAGACCCCAGTATGGTTGTGCATCGTCTTAACATCAACCCTAGTGTTAAGCCAGTCAAACAACAACAACAACGCTTCCGTCCTGAATTGATGGAACAAATCAAAAAGGAAATCTGCAAGCACATTTAGTGTGAGTTTATCCGTGAAGAACAACATCCCGATTGGTTAGACAACATCGTGGTGGTGATGAAAAAGAGCGGTAAGATTCGAATCTGCATTGACTTCCATGATCTCAATCTTGCTTGTCCAAAAGATGAGTTCTCTCTCCTTATCACAGACGTTATGGTTGATAATACATGTGGGTTTGAGAGGATGTCTTTAATGGATGGTTTCCCTAGATACAACCAGATTAAAATGCATCCAGATGATCAAAAGTACACAACCTTTAGAACACCTTTAGGAGTATATTGCTATATGGTAATGCCCTTCGGTCTGAAGAATGCTAGAGCTACTTACCGACGTGCCATGAACATGATCTTTCGTTGACATCTGCGTAAAATAATAAAGTGCTACATCTACGACCTGATGATCAAAAGTCATCACAAACAAGACTATGTTGGTGATCTTAGAACAATGTTTAAAGTCATGTGAAAACACCAACTCAAGATGAATCCAACCAAGTCCTTCCTTGGGTTATCATCTGATAAGTTCCTTAGGTTTATCATAACATTCATAGGAGTACATGTCGATCCTAAAAAAATGAAAGCCATCCAAGAGATGTCACCTCTAAAGAACCTCAAGGAGCTCAGAGGTCTACAAGGACGATTAGCCTACATCTGAAAGTTTATCACCAATTTGTAGGGGAAATGTCATCCATTACAAAGACTCGCGAAGAAAGGTGTCTCGTTTGTCTGGGATGACGCTTGCCAAGAAGCTTTCAATGAAATCAAAGCTTATCTCACAAAGCCAATAGTGCTAGCCGCACTAGTATTAGGGAAAACATTCTTGATCTAGGTCGGGGCAATGGATCATTCACTCGGAGCCCTTCTCGTTCAAAAAAATAATAATGGCCATGATTAAGCCATTTACTACCTCAGCTAGACTATGATTGGCACCAAACATCGGTATAACTCAGTCGAGAAGCAATGTTTAGCATTGGTCTTCGTGATTTAGAAGATGCAGCACTACCTCACCGGCTAATCCATTAACGTCATTTCAAGAGTCAATCGTCTACGAATACTCATGATGAAACCTAGGTCACTGAGTTCCAGGTTAGCAAAATAGGTGATACTGCTATTACAATACGACATGATATTCATGCCGCAAAAAGCAGTTAAGGGTCAAGCAATAGCCAATTTTCTAGCAGAACACCCTATTCCCGAGTCTTCCAAGCTCTATGAAGACATCCCGAATGAAGTCTTTGAGTCAAATGTTGTCATAGACCACCAAATATGGTAGCTCTACTTTGATGGTGCATCACGACGCAACCATAAAGGAGCAATTATTGCAGAAGTGGGGGTAGTGTTGATTAGCCCCTACGGACATGTCCTCCCTCGGATTCATTAATCTAGTCATGCTCCAACAATGTAGCTGAGTATAATGCTCTTTTAATCAGCCTGCAACTTGCTCAAGACATGGGTGTCAAATACCTTAAAGCTCACGGTGATTCTAAACTAATCGTGAATCAAATCAAGGGAGAATACGAGATCCGCCACAACGACCTCATGCCTTACCATAAAGCGGCAACAAAACTAGCCTAATCTTTCGAAGGCTTCTACATTAGCTACATTGCTCGCCTCGAAAACACCCATGTTGATGCTCTTGCATCCCTTGCAACCACACTCACCTTAGCACCTAAATCCACTAGGCGTATCATGGTGGCTAGCCATCAATTATGCTCCCCAGAGCATATCCTTGAAGCCAATGAAGTGCAGGTCAGAACAATTCACTTCGAAGGTAATGATTGGCGATTCCCAATCATTGACTATGTCTTGCATGGGATACTATCAGATGATCCAAAGTAAGCAATCTCGATCCAAAGAAGAACTCTACATTTCTTCTATGATTCTACCACACATACTTTGTACCGACGATTCTTTGACGGTATTTTGCTACAATGTTTATCACCAAGTGAAGCTCGAGAAGCGTTAAAGCAAGCCCACGATGGTATGTGTGAGGCTCATCAACCAGGTCCCAAACTTTAAGACCGACTTCATTATCTAGGCTACTACTGGGCGACAATAATAGCAGATATGGAAGCATACGCTAAACGATATCACGCGTGTCAGATCCACGCTAACTTTCTACATCAACCTCCATAAGAATTGCATATGACAGTTGCCTCTTGGCCATTTGAAGCCTGGGGGATGGATATCATTGGGTCAATTTGCCTGCCGTCCACCAAAGGTCATCGATTCATCCTGGCCATCACAGATTACTTCTCTGAATAGGTCGAAGTTGTTCCCCTTAGAGAAGTCAAGACATCACATGATTTATCGATTCGACATTCTTAGACGAATCATTCATTATAACGGCTCATAATTTATCAGTCGGCCATTCTTTAAATTCTACAACAAGTACAAAATCCAAGATGTTAATTCTATGCTATACAACTCAACTGCTAATGGTCTAGCTGAAGCTTTTAACAAAACCATCATCAAACTTCTGAAGAAGTTCATCTACTCCAACAAGAGATTTGGACAAGAAACTCAGAGAGTGTTTATGGACCTACCAAGCAACAGTCTGCACTCCCACTAGCTCCACACCATTCTCATTGGTCTACAGATACGAAGCCGTGATTCCTCTAGAAATTTAGGTACCGTCATTAAGAATTACCATCGCCGAGAAAATGAAAACTAAAGAGCATCATCAAAAGTGCCTCCAAGAACTAGAAGTGCTTGATGAGCTGAGACTTCAAGCTTAGCGAAGGATCAAAACCTACCGGTCACAGATCTCGAGGGACCTTAATAGGAGAGTCAGAAAATGATCCTTCAAAGAAGATAATTTGGTCTTAGCTATTCGTCGACCCATGGTCATGACGCATAAGACTAAAGAAAAATTCCAACCCAAATGGAAAGGTTCATTTGTAGTAGAGACAGTCAACATAAATGGAGCATATCACTTAATTGACCAACATGGCAATAGGCTCATAGCACCAATCAACGGGAAGTTTCTTAAGAAATACTACCCATGATATCGGCCAATTCTATCTCCCTACGGAGATTCCTGGTCACATTTAAGTTTCTACCTCTGACCAGAAACATTGATCTTCTCAATCCCAAAATCTTCAACGAGTTATCAAGTTAATATTACACCTTTGCTTGACTCCAAAATATCCTAACCACTGTCATGTTAACATCACACCTCTGAACAGTGCTCACTCAAAAAATATCCTCTCATTGTCATGTTAACATTACACCTCTGAATAGTGTTCACATTAAGCATCCTCTGTACTATCATGTTAACATTACACCTCTGAACAGTACTAACTTGATCGAACCGTCATGTTAATATTAAACCTCTAAACAGTTTCCCTTGATTTGACCGGCTAACATTACACCTCTGTCAGACCATTTTGTCGACCTTTTCTAGCAAATTTGACTGGTTAACATTACACCTCTGTTAAACTCGCTCTCATCAAAAATCTATTAGTTAACATTACAGTTCCATCGATTTCCTACCGTTAAGTTAACATTACACTTCCAAATGATAGTCGTCATTCGGACTCTCGTGAACCAACCAGTTAATATTACACCTCTTTTGGTCACTCCTTCTTGGCACGTTAACATTACACTTCTATCAAAATTCTTCAGTACTGTCATGTTAACATTACACCTTTGAATAGTACTAATCTTGCAAATCTGATATGTTAACATCACATCTCTATCAGTTTGATTCAACTGGCTGGTTAATATTACACCTCTGTCGATCATCCCATAACATTACACCTCTGTCAAATATTCTCTCAGTGTCATGTTACATTACACCTCTGAACAGTGTCAACCTGATCAAGCTATTATGTTAACATTACGCCTCTATTAGATTGATCCCAACATCATTATCCCCAGCATAGATGTTACTATGATACGTTAACAATACACCTCTATCATATACATGTCAAGGTAAATGAAAAGTTCTTTTATTTATTAAAAGAGCTACAAAAAGATCATTATAGGGAAAAGGGGTAAAAAGTGTGTATTTGTGCAACACACTAAGCCATTCTTGCATCCCTGACTACATGAGCACCCTTCTGGGCCTGCTCCCTAAAGACTCTAGGATCGACAGGAATGGCTTGGCACCTAATAATTGAGAGCCGCTCTGTCTCGGCTTGGAGCTCTGTGACCTGAGAGTCCCAGTTTTTAATCGATTCGGCTAAATCAAGCTCAAGCTCTTCTTTTTGATGCTAGGCTGCCTCCAAACACGCATGGGCTGCAACAATGGTCACCTTAGCTTCATTGATTATCACATCCTTTTCCTGGATAGCACCCTAAGGCTCTGCTTGGTGTCCATCATCCAATGCAATGCTATCATTCAAATCGCGGACTTTTATATCGATCCGCTCCATTTCTACGAGAGAGGATTCACCAGCCTTAAGATGAGCTACTAGAAAATGATGGAATTCAACCTCAGCAATGCTATTAAGATCTGTTGTGTGAAACCCATGCAACTATTGACAATGGAATTCTACTTTATCGATCACCGTCTTGAAGGGCTTAGGGCAAAACTGGCAACCGAAGTCAAAACACCTAGCTGATCTCTAAATAACTTGAGAGTACAGGCACATAACACTCTCTATGATGCAAGGTAGTGACGATACTCTAGTTAAATAATCTTACCAGACTCTCTGTCAAGATCTTGACCTCCATCTCCACCAAGTCCACGGGATCATGTGGTTGAGAGACCTCCACAAAGCTTGAAAAACCTGCTTCAGTAGAGATCACCATCGCATTCGTGGTGGTCAGAGAGTTGGTCAGCATGACTTGTATCTACTTGTGGCCCGACATAAGATACGATGCCAGTGTCACCAAGATATCAGAGATAGTAGACAAAACATCTGTCCTTACCACCATCGCCATGGTGGTAGGCTCTTCCATAGGTACAACTTCAACACCCGTATATGAAACCTCTGGCTCGCTAAGAGTAGCTATAGCCATGCTTGGGCCTTCATCATAGGAAGGTTTAGGGACTAATGGCTCCTCCTGTTCAACCCCTGCCGGTACAGGAGAAATTAAGATGCCATCGTCATCATTAAAAGCACCGTAAATAATCAACCATCACCGTACTAACAAAGAAGGTGCTGGTGCAAGGGCCTCAATCATTTCAAAAGTTGGTGTCAACGCTAAGACACTAGAAGCACCCTCAAAATCAGTGACTGGTTCAAAACCACTACTCGTAGGAAAAGGCGCATGCATTGCTTCGCTCACGGCCTCAAAATCAGACTCATCGTCGGAGCCACCAATGTCACCAAAATTGCCTGCATCTTTGGGCACGGTCAGGTAGGCGTCAGTGTCATCACCCATAATCCACTTGTTCCTCTTCATCATCTAGAGGAATGGGCTCCTTACATTCATACAAGAAGCACATCAACATAAAGTATTTTGAGATGAAAGTCATGAATACGTGAGCAGAAGTCATCTGAAGATCTAACCTTAGGTTCTTGTACTGGATATACAGGAGGATCTTTCCTCACCCTTGAAGAATCTCTAGGTACAAATTCAGGCTCAGGAGATGTTAAACACTATTTTCTCACAGAAGGTGGATGATGAGGAGCATGTAATGACCTCTTTTCTTTCCCCCATCCCCTGGCAGGTACTCCTCGATAAATCACCACCAATCGGCTCTTGAATGTTGATGTCAACCAGTCTTGGAGGAGTAGGATGTTCACCTGGTTCTTCCCTTCCTTCATCTGACACACCCTCCACCAAAAACTCCCATAGTCTGGGAACTCTTCTCTTTGAACCCTTCTAGGGTAGTTCCTTATACCGCTGGGTAATCCAATACAAACTAGTCTTGTTCACCTGAAACTTAGGAGGAGGAAAAATAACCTCACTATACTACTTGCAAAACCCTAACGTCATGTGACAGTTGGGCATGTGATGAGGAAGTGAGAATCAAGGCCCCATAGCTCCCACAAGAAAATGGTACCAAGCACAATCTTCGTCGACTAAGCTCCATGTCCGTAGCAATTCTGGGTTTGGATTCCCGACATATAACTGATCATAGCGAAATTGACAAGCGAAACGGCATGGTAGGTAGGGTTCAATGTAGCACTCCATACCATTCAACCTAGCGACAAGGTGACCTGGTCAAATATTCACCAACCAGTTGAAATACCCACTGGGCAAGTAGGTGAAATGCTCGCTACTTATACCATCTTCAAACTCGTCCTGGGGACTAACATCATCAATTGAGGGGAAGCAATAGTAGAGATGATAACGGTCCTTGTTCTGGAAAATCTTACAAACCCCAGCAAGGTACTTAACGAGCCATTTCAAATGTTCATACCTCTGAAACAAGGCAACGTTCTCACTACTAGTCATAGCGGCTGATATGTACTGAGGGCAGTGTTAAGTGAACCATATTACCAAATATGTATACGGTAGATCCACCCTAGGATTGGGTACTTAATTCCTATGAGAATTATCCCCTGCTTTAGATATTCAGTGGCCAATTCCTTTAGGCCATGATGAATGCAGCCTACCATCACCAGTAGAAGAGCTAAGTTGTACTGAGAGGCCAACAATACGGTGGGGAATAGCACCTTAATCGAGATGCAATCTTTTGGCTGAGAAGTCACGATGTAACCCTTCAGCCAGATTGAGAAGAGCCCTGCCAGCAATGCCAACTCAAATATTTTCTCCTTCGCCTAATGATGGAAACTCTAAAACTGGTCACTAGCATGAAACCTACACACGTCAGAGTTAGCAATATGCAATACAGAGCCGTCCCTAAAGATGTGAGTCTCGACTTCAACTTCAGTGGCTAGAAAGATCAGACCCATATTTCCCTTTCTACTAACAATAGGAAATAAATACTCTGCCCAAGGAATGCGAGGTACGGTATGGTCATGACCAGTGTTCCCGGTAGTTCTCTGGCAATTGAGGAAGTGGAAAACTATTTGGTGAAAGGCCTCTACAACATGAGCAGTATGAGAGTAAGTACTCAACTCCGCGTTCATAGGAAAACATTCTTTGTACAGATGATCGCCCATCGGTAAACGAGACACTTCAAACATCTCGTGAAGAGTGATCCCGATTTCCCCCGTCAGAGTGAAGAAGGTATTGCTATCAATATTGTATAGCTCCAGGATGCCTGACAAAATCGGTGCACAAATCTCAGCATAGTACTTAGAGGCTCTGACTGCAATATAGAGCCCTAATTCTTGCAATCGCTCCTCAAAGGTAACGAGAGTGAAGTCTACCAAGAAAGTCCACCATTGGGTATCCATCGATCTAACCCAACTGGGAATTTGGCATCCCCATCCGGATACAGGGTGTCAATTTTAACAAGTTCATTCTCAAAGGTGTTTAGGACAACAACAACTTCATTAATCGGCATGTCCTCATTCACGAAGCCTGGATGCAACCCTATGATACTAGTCCCGTAAAGTCCTTCTTGACAAAAGCCACCCCATACTTCAGAATGTCTATCTTGACGCTATCCTCCCTATTTGTGAGGATAAAGTGCATGAGTCAATGCATGGCGAGACGCTGTAAGAACAAGAAGGAGACTTGACGCTTTATGCCGGCAAAGAAAATTGAAGATCCCCTTGAGCATAATACCAATATTCCTCCCCATAGTGGAAGA
This sequence comes from Asparagus officinalis, assembly GCF_001876935.1. Classification (NCBI taxonomy): domain Eukaryota; kingdom Viridiplantae; phylum Streptophyta; class Magnoliopsida; order Asparagales; family Asparagaceae; genus Asparagus; species Asparagus officinalis. The sequence continues at coordinate 59,675,724 of NC_033795.1, forward strand.
AAGAGTTGCCGCCAGGGACAGCTTCTCCAAAGAGAAAATGCGGTTTCACTGACATATCTTCATAAATCATAGAGAACTTGGCGTCAGTAATTATCTCCCACAAAGTCTTATAACTCACCATGCGAATGACCTCAATCCATTCGTGACTACTATCGTCGAGAAACAGCGGGATGTTCCTATTAAAAACATGTGTCACCTCAGGATCATGAGTCCCATCATGACCAAAATAATTACAACGATTCACAGGAGCTCGTAAATAGGCAACTGCAAAAAGATGACAGAATGAGTTAACGGATGAAGACTAAGTTTAGCCGTCAAACTCAAGAGCAGAGGTGAACCTCGCTCACAAACGAAAAGTCATCTATATCGGCTAAATGCCTATAAGACAAAGGGAATCTCTATCAAAGGAAGAGAACTTCACATTCAAGTTGGCGAAATTCATCCAACTTAAATAGGCGAATATCGCTTACGCGAATGTCGCTCCAAATAGGCGAATATCGCTTAAGCGAAGATCGCTCCAAATTGGCGAATGTAACTTTAGTGAAGATCGCTCATAACAGAAGCAACCAACTCTGTCTAGACGAAGTCTGCTGCAAAAACCTAAAGGGCTGAGCGAGCCCCGCCCAAAGAGTGAAACTCATCACGATAAGCGCCATTAATTAATGGCTACTGATGGAACTCCGCAACCAATAATGAAAGCTCGTCGGGAAGACCATCAATGGTCATAAAGATGTCACCTTCAACGACGGATCAAATTTTCAGATGCCCTAAGGCATTGATTAAAGCCTGATAGGCTGGGACTAAGGATGATCCGAAGATCACCGTTAATAGGTTCGACGCTTACCCATCGCCATCTTTAGCTACGCTGACGCCTCGTCAATTCATGGCCCACGAGCCCCTCAAGCGGAGCCTCTTCCCTAGAAATAGTGCAACGAGGAGCCATTGATGATGAACTCTAAGAAAGTTAGGGTTTGAAGGAGAGTAGGAGAATTTTTGAAATTAAAAGTGAAGAAGAGGGAGGCAAGCAGTCGTATTTATAGGCTAAACCCCTAAACATTGCCCAATATTTCTCAACCTAAACTTTACCAAATAACTTGCGATCAAGCTTCGCCAAAGATCTCTCCAACGAACTCTGTCGAAGATTTCGCCCATAACTTCACAAGAAAGTTTAGCCTCGAACATTGCCTGTATTCTCTCCCCGAATGAACTTAGCCTAAAGTTTATATCCTTAGGCTAAGCTCTGCCTAACCGACTTACTAAGCCTCGCCAAAGTGACTGATTTTTTAGTGAGTGAACCCCACCCAATTCAACAAGGCACTAAAGGCGAGCCTCGCCTAAACATCATTATGGATTTCACTAAGTCTCCAAATTGATAAAATAACAACTCAATTTGTTTGAGTCTTTACATAGTGAACCTCACCAAAATAACTTGGCAAAACTCACTAAGTCCCCAAGTTGAGTAAGGCTTTAACTTAGCTTGTTTGAAATGTCGTTTGGCGAATTGACTCTCGCCAACACAAGGAAGCCTTAGCTTCGCTTCCAAATATGATGACTCCATGTAGAGATCGAGCCATGCATGTTCGCGTGGAAAACTGTTTTCTTTTTCATTGATATGATTGTCATCTTGGATTACAAAGATCCGGTCTTTTATAGATCCGGTTACAACTAAATCAAAGAAAAAAATAAAAATTACAACTTTCCTCTTGTGAACAAATCTCAAGCTCCTGTTTTGCGGTTGCTTGCTTGTGTGGGTTCTTTGCCAACGCCGGGGTTAATCCGTGGACCACCGCGCGATCTAGATCCGGTCGGATCTACACGATTATGCGGGTATTATTCCATGAAGGGAATAATAGCCGGGAGGGATTAATCCACCAAGGGAATAATCGCTCAAATCTCGAGATCTAAGACCAAGCTTAGATCTGGAGTGTAGTCTCGTGTAGATCTCAGATCTGTTCTTTCTTCCTCTCGAAATCCTGCCTTTTCTGACGTGGATGGTCGCCGAGGATCAGATCTGTACGTCCAACATGAGAGCGTTCACTGCGGCTATATTACTCATCAGGCAGTTCCTGGTTCGAGTCGAGATCACATTGTTGGACTACATCCTGGAGTACTGGGGCTAGATACTCCGCCTCGCAATGAGTTCCTCACCACTGCTTCTACTTTGAGGAATCGCCTCGCTATCTTAGGACGGGAGATGCCTGCACCGCGCCACAGATTCTATGGTTGGGTCCATTCTTTGGACAGGTTTTGGTGGGCTCGTATGACGAAGTATGTCTTGAGCCGATGGAGCGAGGAGTTACATGCTTGCGGTCTTTATGCAGCCATTCGGGCCACTATGCATGGCTTGCCTACAAGCGCGAAGCATTTCTTTGCCCTATGCGAGCTTTACAATCCAGATTCCAACACTTTTCTGACCAGGCACGGAGAGTTGGGCTTGGCTCTACATGAGATGCACAAGATTTCTGGTTTGCCCATGGGACAGATGTTATACCAGGAGTACTTTCCCTCCAACCATGAGTTGAGTCAGCTGAAGGATCGCATGCCCGACCGCTACGAGACCTTATGGGACCTCACTTGTCATTATCACATTGCTTTGGCGCAGTCTAAGCCCCTAGCGAAGAGGACCAAAGCAAATGTGAGCCTGAAGCAGTTCGCATCATACTTGTTCAGGAATCTGGAGAGCCATTCTGGCCAATCTATTTGTGAACTGGCACCGCTGACTCCTTCAGAGGTTAATGAGCTGCTGAATAAGACTAACGCCCAATCCTATACCATTAGCAGTTCCGAGAGCGGCTTTCCTGCAGGGACTAAATTCAGATCGTTCTTATATCATGCGACCACACCGATTCGTCCGATGACTCTCCTTGCCGGTTATCTCGCCATCTGGTTGAAGAAATGTGTGGTCCCGTATCAGTCTGGTGACGCTCTGCCACTGGAAGTGCTCTATCCTGCAGTTCAGCTTGCCTACAAGAAGGAACTTTCGCTTCTTCCGGTGATGGTTGCTAACATTCATCGAGGGCTTCGGCAGATTTCTGGTGCTTTTACACGGAGAGATGATGATAAACCGACTCAGATTCCTACCATTAAGGTAGAGCTCCCGTATATTTATTTGATGGCTTGGTTCGTTCTTCATCGTTCCGATGTGATGTCAGTACCGAATGCCATAGACCAGTCTGTCCCCTTTCTACAGTTGCTTGAGAATGGTGAGTGGGAGGGCCGAGGATTCCCCGATATCAGGCGTCAGCTACAAGTCCACAAGTGCTGGGCATTCTCCACTTGCTTTCCACAGTTCTCCAGCCGGTACGGCGAGTGTTTGATTGATGAGGAGAAGCCGAGGGAGTATAGGACTTATCTGGATATGGGCTGCTTTAATTGGCTAGTGAACATTAGGCCGGGTTACCTGACTTTCCGGGTGGGGAATCAGTGCTTCATAGAGCCGTATCTACCTTGCCGATTCGCCCGCCAGTTCGGTTATGACCAGCTTTATGTAGGGAACCCGCGCCAGCAGCTTCGGGCTCATGGAGGTCTGGTGGACGGTCTTCGTGCATGGTTGTGGACCGTGACTGGTTGCACTGGAGCTAGGTTCAGTCTCCCAGGTACTGAGCGACAGTTGAACCTCACTTTCCTGAGCTGCAAGTGGTTGCTAGCAGCTAATAAGACTGTCCGTGTGAAGCCTATCGAAGAGTTGGTGGCCGAAGAAGCCTCTCAGCTTGATTCTCGTGTTATCCAGGACGGTGCTCGATCACAGAGGGCTCAGGGCAAGACCCGCCGACTTGATGCAGAAGGTCACAGGGCCTTTAGTTCTGCTGGAGAGGCCTCAGGCGGAGACCCTGAAGACTACGAGGCAGATTTGGAGCAAGGTTAGTCACCTATCTTTCTTTTTCCCTGCATTTCCAAATTGCTATTTCTGACCACTATTCGATGTTTCAGGGACAGCGATCAACAGTGACGACGAATTCCGTCCTTTTACCCGGGCCAGACCTTCGATTGCTGTCCGTGCTGATAGGCGGAAAAGATTAGCCCACAAGCCGCATGCAAATTCACGAGCATCTGAGATGGACTTGGCTGATGAGGATCCTGTTAGTGACGGAGGTAACGTCTATTCTATAGATCATTTTCTTGATCGTTTAGAACTTCTGGCTCATGCTTTCCCATCCTATGCAGGATATCGTGAGGAAGGCGAGATGAGTCCTGATGATTGTGCATCTCCTGGTGAGCCTGACTCACCGCCCCAGGTAGAAAAGCCTGCAGAGACCGCCCATGTTGGGGAGTCTGTCAATGAAGGACCCAGTTCGGTGATTCCAGGTACATCTTCAAGAGGTAACTTGTCTCTATTGGCCATAGTTTCCTTCCTCTTCCCTTATATCTTTTTATGTCAGATTTTTCGATTGATGACTTCGATGGGGAGGGCCTGCCTATGGACACTTCTATGTTCAGCTTCATGTATGACTCTCCTCAGATCGATGGCCAGCCGCCTCAGGATATGTTTCCTGAGTCTGTACTCCCTCAGACTCCCGGGAACGGTTATTTTGAAGGTGCGTGCCTCTTCTCAAGCTAACTATAGGACTAGCCAATTCCTTGACTAATGCAACTATAAAATGATGTTTCTGTCTTGTGTCTAACAGGAGCTTTCGCTGAGGCTGACCCTGTTGAGCCGGCTGTGCGACCAACTCCACCAGTCGATGCAGCTACAGTTGTTACATCTCCATCACCCCCAGTGACTCGAGGGGAAGGAGGTATAATTTAATTAGCTGAGCGATGCCGTTCATTTCCTCATTGAGGCTTTTGACGAACTTCTCTTCTTTGTGTAGGGCTTCCTTCTCAGCTTCATGTCCTCGTTAAGGAGTTGTTATCGGGGAATGACCCTGAGAAGATCATCATCAGCGTAGAAGTCCGCTCTTATTTCTCCTCCTTGACTGCTATAATTGGCAAACTCCTCCACGACGGACTTTCTCTTCGCCAATTTAAGCCCTACCTCGATTCCAAGATAAATTTGATTAGGGACATAGGATGTCCGGATCTGGCGACGGCTATGGTTGATGACCTTGATCGCTTAGAGCGTGAGCTTCAGATGTTTCATGAGCTCCGGGATACAGGTGCCTCTTCATTCGTTGCTGCCGAGTTGGATGCTCGCTTACAGACATGGCGCAGTACTCGGATGGTTGCCGAGCTCGAGATTCAGGTGCAGCGGGGCCGCATAGATCGAGTTGAGGCTGATCTCGCCACTAGATCCTCTTCCCTCGAGGAGCTTGATTCTCAGATAGATCAGCTCCGACGAGAACTCCGTGACAAGGAATACACAAAGATGCAAAATCAGCAAGCACATGCTGCTTTATCTGATGAGCTGAAGTCCTTGAAGCAGACACTGGCTGAGACAGAGGAGGTTGCTGTGAGGACTTTAGCCGCGAACGAAGAGTCTGTCAGAGCTGAGTTGCAGGAGGAGCTTAGACGCTCTTATGATGAGAAGTTGTCTGAATTCAGTCAGCAGATTCTTAGCCATGGGCTTGATGTATGATTTTATTTGCTGAAAACCTTGACATTTGATTCTCTTTAGTGGACCTGATTTTTGTCTTTATCTTTATTATGATTCCTCATTCCGTTTGAAATGATTGACCATAATACTCATAGGATTTTTGGCAAACCCCCAGCCTTCAACGGGTTTGATTAGCCTTTACCGACTACCGTTTGAGTCGGGCTAGCATGCGGATTGTCGGAATCCGTTCCGCATGTAACGTTGTGCTAAGGGAATGAACTCCCTTAGACTTCGTGCTATGATGTCGAATACATAGACTTCGCCATTGTTACGGGAATAGGCTACCCGGCGACACGTGTTAGGTGTTGACTTTAGGATTTTTTGGCTAACCCCCAGCCTTCAACGGGTTTGATTAGCCTTTACCGACTACCGTTTGAGTCGGGCTAGCATGCGGATTATCGGAATCCGTTCCGCATGTAACGTTGTGCTAAGGGAATGAACTCCCTTAGACTTCGTGCTATGATGTCGAATACATAGACTTCGCCATTGTTACGGGAATAGGCTACCCGGCGACACGTGTTAGGTGTTGACTTTAGGATTTTTGGCTAACCCCCAGCCTTCAACGGGTTTGATTAGCCTTTACCGACTACCGTTTGAGTCGGGCTAGCATGCGGATTATCGGAATCCGTTCCGCATGTAACGTTGTGCTAAGGGAATGAACTCCCTTAGACTTCGTGCTATGATGTCGAATACATAGACTTCGCCATTGTTACGGGAATAGGCTACCCGGCAACACGTGTTAGGTGTTGACTTTATCCCTACTTAGGCTTCGGGATAAAATACCCCAGAATCGGACTCTGGTGTCTTTTTGTTCGGAAAAAGACTAAACCGGCGACGCGTGTTAGGCGTCGGCATATCCCTTCTTAGGATTCAGGATGACATTCCCCATGCGTGTAAGGCATGGATTTTGGTGTTATTAATAACAACCTGCCGCAATGTTGAATATGCGGACGAGTGTTCTTTTTAACGGTTAAGAACTAACCGGCAGCGCAGGTTAAGCGCAGACTTATCCTTGCTTAGGTTTCAGGATAGAATACCCCAGAATCAAACTCTGGTGTCTTTTTCTTCGGAGAAAGACTAAACCGGCAGCGCGTGTTAGGCGCAGACTTATCCCTGCTTAGGATTCGGGATAAACTTCCTAGGATGAATCCTAAATTGATAAATTTCGGAAAAGATCGATGCGGGAAAGGCAGAATTTTATATTCTATTTCCCGGTCTTCTTTTAGGGTGAAGGCGAACCCAACAGACAAGGAAGGAAGAATTTTATATTCTATTCCCTGATTCTGGAAAGGAAGAATTTTATATTCTATTTCCAGCGAAGAAGAAACTAGAAGTGGGGTGTCCACTCCGAGAATCTGGAAAATTTAGATAAACTTGCCTTTTATAGGATGAGTTATCTAAACTGAAAATGGGTTCTTCGTTTATCGAAGTGGAATTTCAACTTTGGCTATAACCATGGGAAGGCTTGACCAAAGAGAAAGAGAAGGGAGTTCTTTCGTTTATCGAAAGGGGACTCCGAAATGAAAATGGACCTCTTGTCTATGGAAAGAGTCAAGAGGGCCAGATGGATACTTTTGGTGGACTCACTGTCAATTGAAACTGATCAGTGAGGGATTTTGGTGGTGACAATGATTTTGGGTTATCCTCTAGAATATTAAGTGTAATATTCTTCAAGGAACTTCCCGGTAAACGAGTTATCCTGAATGTACTAGGGATAGTACTTTTTCAGGAACTTCCCATTTATTGGCATTAATTGCCTGGCGCCCTCTTGAGTAATCAGGCGATATGCGCCGTTTGAATAGACTGTGTCTATTACAAACGGTCCTTCCCATTTGGGTTCGAATTTACCTTTCTTCTTGGAGGTGAGAATTATTGGTCGGCGAGCAGCGAGGACCAGATCTCCTTCCTTGAAGCTTCTCTGTCGGACTCTTTTGTTAAAAGCCCTTGACATCCTGGCTTGGTAAAACTCGATGTGTTGTTGAGCCTCCAAACGCTTTTCATCCAGCCTCTCGAGCTCTTCGAGACGCTTCTGATGTTGTTCCTCCGTCGTCATCTCCGTTGCGAGGGCGATCCGAAGGGACGGAATCTGAATTTCCAGCGGTAGCACAGCTTCACATCCGTATACCAGCGAATACGGGGTAGCTCCCGTAGGCGTGCGTATGGTGGTGCGATAAGCCCAGAGTGCTTCACCGAGTTTATCGTCCCAGTCTCGTTTATTGGTCTTCACGAGCTTGGACAGGATCTTAATGATCGTCTTGTTAAACGCTTCAGCTAATCCGTTCGCAGCGGGATAGTAAGCTGTCGACGAAACATCTTCGATTTTGAACTTGTCGCAGAATCTGACGAAGGCATTGCTTATGAACTGTGGACCGTTGTCATGAATGATCCTTCTTGGCACGCCGTGTCGGTAAATGACATGATGCTTGATGAAATTGATGACGTTGTTCGTCTTCACTTCTCTAAGCGGAATCGCTTCAGCCCACTTTGAGAAATAATCTGTGATCGCGAGGATGAACCGATCACCTTTGACTGAAGGGGGAAAAATAGGACCGACTATGTCCATTCCGCGTGCGTTGGTTAGCTCACGTGCGTCAAGTCAATCCGCTCGCACGCGTCAATTAGCTCATGCGCATCAATCAAACGCGCGCCCAACAATCAACTCGTGCGCGTCGGTCAAATCGCGCGTGTCGGTCAACTCGCGCGGAGCGTACAAGTTATTAAGATGATCAAATACGCAAAACGATGGAAAATACAAGTCTCAGAAGAGCTGGAAAACATAAGAAATCAGTGAAGCCAAAAATCCCAGCGCGCCGTGCAGGACAGACCAAACCGACCAGCGCCCGCGCCCGCTGTTTCGACCCCTATTCGGTTTTTGACGGTTTTTCTCGGGATTTGTTCGTTCCTGAGCATCCAAACTGATATGATATCATCCCCAAACGTTGTTAGTCAGTTATTAACTGAAGATAAGGACGAATCATTCATTCTGATCCTTGCCCCCGCCCGCTGTTTCGACCCCTATTCGGTTTTTGACGGTTTTTCTCGGGATTTGTTCGTTCCTGAGCATCCAAACTGATATGATATCATCCCCAAACGTTGTTAGTCAGTTATTAACTGAAGATAAGGACGAATCATTCATTCTGATCCAAAAACCCCCCCAACCAAAGCCTATAAATACGAGCTCGGAGGCTCATTTCAAAGGGGATTAATTATCAAGACGAGGAGGTACTGCCGAGTTGGAGAGCAAGTGAGCACAAATTTTAGCAAGGGCTAGCGAGATTCTGGCGAATCCCGGCATAAAGAAGGAGCAATTCGAAGGATCTGAAGCCTATTCTCGTCCGTTCCTCGAGATTAGGCTTGATCTTAATCTCGAAAAGAGCTACTGATTTCGCTTGGTCGATTTCAGCGCTTTAAGCAAATACCTCATTAGTGAGGTAGAAGCTCTACCGAATTTTTAGTAACCGGATCTGATCAAAGGTGGTCCATGGATAAACCCCGGCACAGGCGAAGACACCCACGCAAGCAGGACCCGATAAACAGATCTTGTGTTTATTTTCAAGAGAGTTGTAATTTTTATTTTCGTTATTTGAATTCTTTGTAAACGACTAAAGTTATAATGAAATCAGTAATGAAGATAACTTTTAGTGAAAACAAGCATCTCATTGAAGACGCTTACCATGATTTGTGGCATGGAGCAATTTCTAATTTAATTTGGTCGTATTCCTCCAGAACTGAATTTGCTGATCACTGGTCAACTTATCTACTTCATCTTCTCTTTCAAGCGCATCCCTGATATGATGGGAGAAAATCTAAAAAAATAACCATGTACTAACATGATCATTTACATTGGGCACTAACTCAACATGAAACAATGTAATTATCTTGTACAAAGAAACCAAACATGAAACAATGCAAATTGAAAATGAATTAATGATGAAGTTACAAAATCTCAACCAATATAAATATGGAAAAATCAGTAAAGGGTCATTGATGCTTACGTATCCTACGGATGAGCTATTTAGTCTACCCTTCACCCTCGCTTGCTCCTCATCCTTTACCTTTTCTATCTTCTCCTTCTTCCTCGGCAGTGAAACCATCATATCTTTACTCTTAGATGATATAGGTAGGATCCTTTTTTTTCCAAGATGAACGCTAGTATTATTCTTCCCGTTGGGCTCCCTTTGAGGGTATTTCTTACCCCATGGGCTGCTGGTTGAAATTGGTTTATCCTTAATCTTAATGTTTGCTTTTTTTTTGCCTTGGAGACAATTGTCTCCCTCCTCAACGATCAAGCCGTCCCTCCGACCCTTACCCAATTGGTCAACAGAGGCTTCCATCTCAAGTTTAGGACTGGTTTTTTAATGTCTGTCATCTCATAGTACCATAGCTGTCAAAATAGAAGCAACAAATATTTGTCATAATTTTCCTAACTATCAAAACTCTTTGTTCAACTTTATTCTAAATAGCTAACTTACAGAGTTAAAAGGTTAACTTTCACTATTACAGGTTAACATTCATGAGTACATGTTAACTTTCACTTAAACTTGTTAACTTTCAGGTTTTCATGTTAACTTTTATGTTAACATGTTAATTGTCACTATATCCTGTTAACATTCAATCTTGAACATGTTATCTAATGCCTGTAACCAAAACTATTAATAACTAAAACGTTAAACCATATATGAACATGCAACTTACAGGGATGAGCGGCATGCATCCGAGTACGTATGTAACCCCTGACTTCCTCAACCCTTCAACGACAATTTGAATGCCTATTTTCGACTCATCAAAAATAAATTTACCCCACGCAATGTTCTTCACTCTCTCAATACTATCTACATATTGAAACAACTGTCTTAGGATGCCTTGTGAGCTTTTCGGGCACCAAATCATTGAACACTGGTACAAAATCTGAAGAAGCACAAAATCCTTAATGTCCTTATTATCACTTGACTCAACAAGTGTCTCCAGTAACTCTTCAACATATTTCCTCATGCTACCAGCTTCTTCTGCAGCCTTGGCATTTGCCTTTGCCTTGTCCTTCAACATTTCTTTTTTATCTTCAAAGTACTCCCTCCAAAGCCGGTTGTGAGAGTCTATATTCTCATAGATCAACTCTCCATCAATATGGAAGCCCGTGTGAGTTTGCACCCACTCTTTATCAAATTTGACTGAAACTAGAGACCCTATTTGGGGATCGGGAAAAGAGAATTCATCAGTTTCGGCTTCATAATGACTGAGCACATGCTCTAGTGCCCGTCGATCATGTGCTGGAGGTCCGAAGAATACATAGTGCTCAAAGTTAGTGCCCTTATAGGCATCCCAATGTCACTTCTTCATTTTTGGTTGAAGTTTTTGCATGAATATACAATACGATCCGAAACATGCACTAGGCCTTATATCACCTACAACATCAACTTTCCTACATAAACAACAATTTACTCTTAACAAATCGTTCAAATTCAAATTAGGTAACAGTTAACAGTAAAGGCATTAACTTATTAAAAGTTAATATTTATTAACATGAATAGCTAGTAGTTGACACTTAAGGATAAACGTTAACAACAAACAAGAATTATTGACATGCATTGCCACTAGTTAACAACTATGTGAATTATTGGTATGCATTTCTTCCAAACAATTATACTTCATATTGTTTAGATCTTACTCCAAAAGTAAGAAATTGGTTCTACACTACAATAACCAGTTTCTGACCAATAGTTTCTCATAATCGGAGCCCATAAACCTTAATTAAATTCAAATCACTCAATTAAATTAATTAAATTCAAAATCACACAATTGATTGGGAACTTACTTCTTCTTTGAGGTGAACACTTCTTTCGTCAAGCGTCTCCTCTTCCACTCTCGATTTTCCAGTACTCTTTTCATGCTCAATAGGGTTTCCGTTGCCTCATTACTCTCCTCGTCCTCAGAGGATGTCGGAGGAGAACCACCGACATGTGATATGAGGGCATAGGCGGAGGAGGATAAGTTTTGCATTTCATCCTTCCGCAATCGCGTCGAGCGTCATCGGTGATTTACCACTTCCATTTGCGTGGGGTCTCCTTCACCCTTCTCTTCCTCAGGCTTCTCACCCATTTTTCTTAAATTTTTTTAGGGCATTTTTCTTTCTAGTTTTCCTGGATGCTTGAGTGAATTTGGATTTTGAAAATGGGTTCTCGAGATGAGCTAGGTTTGCGGAGAGCGAAGAGGGAGAGAGAGAAGACAACCAGGTTTCGGAGGGAACAGGGGAAAATGGTAGTTTTGGGTTTTCGCTTTTTTTCTCTCTTTGTGTGGTCTAGGAAACGTAAAAAGAGCTGAAACATAAAAAAGTTGTGTATTGGGCCCTTTGGAACCAAAAAAAAATACAGGGGGCCTGCTCACATCCCCTTTAATATTTTAGGGCCTAGTCATAATTTTCTCAAGAAATTTTGTGAAAAGTTAAGGTTGTCATAATCAAGTTGACTTTAAAATTCGGGTTTTCAATATTACTCCCTCAACTCTTTCATATCCGAACTAGTCCCTCTTATCATTGAAATTGTTAGGAGGTCCTTAAATCTTAAGTTATTTTTAACTAATCCCTAAAATTATTGATATTGCTAAAAATATCCCCCAATTTTTAAGTTATTTTAAAATTAGTCTCTCAAATCAAGTGGGGCAATAGCAATTATAGGAAAATTAGTCCCTCGAGTCACTGGCGTTGATGAAAGGCTCCAAAATTCTCATACTTACTCCTTCATTAGGGGGACTAATTTCAAAATAACTTAAGAATTAGGGGATTCAATGGTAATTTCAATTACCGCCTCATCTATGTCGGTGATTTTTTTTCACCGCCTCCCGATAGTATATAAGAGGGCAAAAGGGGGAAGAAAAAGAAGAGAAGAAAAGAGAAACAAAAAAAAGAGAAAAGAAGAAGAAGAAGAGGAATAAGATAAGGAAAGGAAAAGGGGGAAATCAAAGATATTATTCTTCATTCATGTTAATCTACTTTATTTTTTTAGAAATTAATGGAAAAAAAGAGAGAAGAAGAACAGGCACTTACCTGACCGCCGGCGTCGGGGAAGGCTCACCCTCGAAATAACCTAACTTCTTTGGGACCCCTGAAAGATTTTTAGTTTGTATATAGGTCCAAAGATAAAAGGAATGGAAATGTTCATGGAGGACCTTGTTGTTCAGTAAATTACAATCTGATCCAGAAAATTCGTACTTGGTTAGGAATTAAGATGAGGGTAAATTGCTAAAGTTGGCAATAAGTTCATATGTACCCTATTTATAGATTTTAATTGTAATTGATTATATTTGAAATTATCGACTCTAGATTATGAATTGATTAACCTGTAATATGTGCTCATGAATTAATATTAGCTTTATAACTTCAAATTATAGGATCTGGTTAATACCCAGGGGAGTAACATTTTGAGAAAGTCGTGATCATTAGAGGTGAGTTCATTTCTCACTAGTATTTTTATAATATGAAATTGCATGAGTGTTATGTTTAATTTATCTTATGATCGATAAATAAATAATATATATCATTTTCATGTATATAAAAGATTTGATCTACTTCTGTTGTGGTGTAAACCATAAATATGATGTTGTTTCGTACAAGATATAAAAAAAATCAATTTGATTTTATATGAACTATGAAAAACGAATTTGGCTCTCATGCAGTTTCACTTCAACTAATTTTAGGCATTGCTTATTCTAGAAGTTTGATGAAATATTTTGAACGTATTTCAACTAGTTTTACAGATTCAAAGATTTTCTGTGACATAGTATCTGATAAAAATAAAGAAAAATGAAAATCCGTAAACTGTTTTAAATGGGATAAGAAGTTTTGTCTCGTCCACTTCATTTGAAAATATCTGTAAATTCTGATATACAAAGTATTACTCATTGTGAAACGTGATTCTCGATGTTTTCAAACCCTCTAAAAGTTCACTATTGAGTCATTCTACCTGCCATATGGTGAATGCACCTTATTTGGCCCCTCTATATTAGCCCTTCTGAAATGTGTTCTGGCCCCTCTGTATTTGACCAGTAACCTATGACAGTATTAGGTGCATTCGATTCCCAGGAATTATCTGTTATTTGATGTGTTTTATGCATTCTCATGCTACTGGGCTATAATTCGTAGCCTTAGTGTGACATATGAGGTGATTCTTGTGTTTCATAAATTACTAGCATGAAATGTGGAGCTAAGTGCTATGCGGGGCTAAGTGCTTCATCATGTGGATGCGGTGGGAGCCATCTTTAGAGCCCGTAGGAGTCACCTCTAGAGTCCACATCGCCTGACAGTAATAGATTTGTGATTTTGAGATTTGAGCGTGAATTCGAAGAACATGACTCATCGAGATTTAAAATTTTGACAATTGACTGCGAAATTTAGAAAATAATAGTCTTCTGGTTTTGTACAAATTAGTAGTTCTTTTCTTTCTTAATGTTTACCTTGATCCAAAAAGAGTTTTATTTCAGGAAATATCTCAGTTGCACATAAGAAAGAAAATATAATTGTTGTATTCTTTCTTGAAGACAATATTATGATATTTGGATCGTATTTTGCTATCTTTGAATTTCTCATGTAAAACTTATAATTCGTTATTTCTGAGAATTATTCTTATCACTATTTTGTTAGTTATCTAGGAACTCTAGTGGGAAATGTTCTCACTGGGCTTTTTAGCTCACTCCGTTGTTTTTTAATTTTTTTCAAATCTGAGTTAGAAAAGTGATAATCCAAAATTTTGATCGTGGGCATGGTTGAGAAATGCTTAATTGCCAGTGGTGATATGTTCAGCAGAAAGAATGTTTTGTGCTGTAAATATTTATAACGGTAAGGGTTGTGGAATGTAAGTAATATTTATAAGTATATACATATAGTTTGCTCTGAACTGTTATCATCAGCATGTTTATAAATACTTTGAGATAAACTATGTGATACAAGTATCAGGCTTGACTCGTGCACGGGACTTGTCTTGTGCATGGGTCGCTGATGTCTCGTAGCCCGTATTTATGAATTTCCGCTGTAGTTTTGGGGCGTGACAGAAAGATGGTATCAGAGCTGAGGCTATAGGTCCTAAATTATTTTGGAGATGGTTAAGAAATGGAAATATATTTATATTGGATTTTGATGCATGGAAATAAAAGTTAAAGTTTTATTTTGAAGTCTGATTAAGGACAATATAAATATTATTGGATCAACTTTAGTTATAGAGGCATATGATTTTAGATTCATGGATTTCATAATTCCTTATTTAGTTTTCCTAGATATAAAGGAATTAGTTCAGCTTAGTTGGAGGCATGTTTGACATATGTGACTCATGAAAATATTCTCTGATGATATATGTTATTATGGTAAGAAAAATTAAAGGGATTAGTTATAGATGATCATTATGATTAAACTTCCATGCTAAATGTATTTATTTTGGTGATGTTAGGTTGTGATGTCACTTGATGTGAGAGATTATCATTTGAGATTTATAGAAAAGAAATTTGATGGTTTATTTTGACATGTTATAGTAGATAGTATGCCAACTTAGTTGGTTAATGATTATACAAAATTCTATGTATGAATTCTAGTTAGATACATGAAAGTATAGACTTTATAAATGTGAAAGACTATGAAGGCTATTGGTTTTGATTTAATTTGATTTTTCAAGGACTTACATATATAGCTTGTGTAGCATAATACAGGGTAAAATATGTGGTTATTACTTAAATATTTGCCTATGTACATAACTTGTGTATTTCATAGATTAATGTTACTCATGATGATTGTTATTATGAATTATGATATTATTCCTTGATGACACCAACCAGATGACAATGTATCGGTAGACTTCAAAAAAAATGTTTGGTGGATGAGATAGTCTAATCGTAAATGGATTAATTTGTAGCGGCCTCTTTGATGATGTATGAATGTTTTTTTAAGAGTCATGGGCAAAAGAATATCTGAGGATTATTTTTGCGACGTTATGATAGAGCTAAGATTTAGATAAAGTTATTACTTTTTGAATTTTGATTAAAGATTGTTTCTTTTAATTTGTTAATATATAGCTTTCAATGTCTATGGACCTATGTTGAATGTGTGATTTATTTTTAGTATTCTAACAAGTGCAAGATAGAATACCATGAGTTAAAGGACACTCAAAAAAATGTTTTTTTTAGCAATGTTTGATATATGACAAATTATTCACATAATTGAAGAAATGTGAATGATACGGGTGTATCTTCTCTTCGGAAAAACGATCCTCATGGGAGCTTGAGGATAGGTGATTCTCATGATATCTTGAGAATAGAGGCGTGGTTGGAGCCATAGAGGACGGCGAAAGAAGTCAGAAGGAGTGGAACGCAGAAGATCAGGAAAAACAGGGTCGAGTTCTGGCCGGTCGACCGCGGCACCCATGTTGGTCGACCGGAGAAACCTGCACAAGGCAGGGTTTGCAGAAGCGCTCTGGCCGGTCGACCGGACCAGGATTGGCGGTCGACCGGATTGCGATATTTGGCTTTTCCTGGTTCGTTTTGGATTCTGTTTTGACAGGGATTCCTGATCCTTTTGGACTTGTTTATTTATAAGATTACCACCATGTTGTAAACCCTATAAATAAGGATTGTTTAGGGTTCTAAACAAAGGAGGTTAGAGGCCAAGATGTAGTCCTAAAGGGTTTTATGTCTAAGTGAAATCCTGATCAAAAGGATTAGGGTTTAGATTGTACAAGATGTAGTCCTAAAGGGTTTTATGTCTAAGTGAAATCCTGATCAAAAGGATTAGGGTTTAGATTGTAATCAGATCTCAGAGAGAAGTGATCATGGGTTTAGATTGTAATCAGATCTCAGAGAGAAGTGATCAAGAGAAATTCTAATAATTGTATTCGGGTTTTAGAGAGAGAGTTGAGGGGTTGTTCTCGATTCTAGTGAGATTGTGAGGGAGAGATTGTAATCCTTTGTTCTTCATAATCTAGAGAATGTATTTTCCTTCGCCTTATACTGAATTGTTCTTGTGTTTTGGTCCTCCTCTTCTCAACCCACCTTTTGGTAATTCCGCGACCAAAGGGTGCTCGCACGGCGACTCGTATCAAGTTGGTATCAGAGCGATTAGATCCTGTGGAAGGGGGAACCTGTGGATGGTCCTTACTCGATCGCAATACAAGAAGCTTGGCGAGATCCTTTTTCTTTGGAAAGAGTTCAGAGACCAAGGAATAAGAAGATAACTGAAGAAAACAAAGATGGAGGGGCTCGAGAGTTTCCTCAGCTGAAGTTCTAACTTGAAAGGGACTTCAAGTTTCTAAAGGGGGGACCCATGATACGGGTGTATCTTCTCTTCGGAAAAACGATCCTCATGGGAGCTTGAGGATAGGTGATTCTCATGATATCTTGAGAATAGAGGTGTGGTTGGAGCCATAGAGGATGGCGAAAGAAGTCAGAATGAGTAGAACGCAGAAGATCAGGAAAAACAAGGTCGGGTTCTGGCCGGTCGACCGCGGCACCCATGTCGGTCGACCGGAGAAACCTGCACAAGGCAGGGTTTGCAGAAGCGCTCTGGTCGGTCGACCAGACCAGGATTGGCGGTCGACCGGATCGCGATATTTGGCTTTTCCTGGTTCATTTTGGATTCTGTTTTGATAGGGATTCCTGATCCTTTTGGACTTGTTTATTTACAAGATTACCACCACGTTGTAAACCCTATAAATAGGGATTGTTTAGGGTTCTAAACGAGGAGGTTAGAGGCCAAGATGTAGTCCTAAAGGGTTTTAGGTCTAAGTGAAATCCTGATCAAAAGGATTAGGGTTTAGATTGTAATCAGATCTCAGATTGTATTAGGGTTTAGAGAGGATTGAGAGGTTGTTCTCGATTCTAGTGAGATTGTGAGGGAGAGATTGTAATCTTTTGTTCTTCATAATCTAGAGAATGTATTTTCCTTTGACTTATACTGAATTGTTCTTGTGTTTTGGTCATCCTCTTCTCAACCCACCTTTTGGTAATTCCGCGACCAAAGGGTGCTCGCACGGCGACTCGTATCAGTGAAGTTGTTGGAGAATATTTCCTTGCTTTTGTACTCACTACATTATTTTAGTATAAGAATTTTGATGCTAGCCCACTTAGGTTTACGGTGTTTGCTTTTGTACTCACTACATTATTTTAGTATAAGAATTTTGATGCTAGCCCACTTAGGTTTACGGTGTAGATACTGAAAATGTATTAAGGTGTACTATATTATTTTCCCTCAGACACCATATAGCACATAGTGAAAACTTATGAAGTGGTGACTTTAATAATAGCTTTCAATTGCTTTGAACGTACATTGAATATGTGAATTATCTTTAATGAGAAGTGCCCAAAAAGAAAAAAAGGCTTTTTGTGAAAGGACTGATTTGTTTATGCACTTATTTCATGATCAGTGGATTTTATTAGTGTACAATAATTTTTATATACTATCTTTGAATCATTCTATACAAAATGGGAATATATACAGATCTTGAAAGATTAAGTCATATGAGTTGCAAAATAGATGATATTTACACCAATTATTAGTATCTCAAGAATTATAGTTACCATGAAAGAGACATTGTATGAGAAGAAAATGGTCCAAATTAATAAAGGTTTATGACTTTAGTTTTGATTATCACCTTAGTCAGAGGAATGTAAAGGTAGATTTCTTGAGTGCAAAGTGAAATACTAGTATTTATATTTCAATCACCAAATAAAAAGATATATTGGAATATACTAGATTTGATATTCAGATTTATGACTCTGCAATGATGTTTACTTATTTTAGAATTCAAATTATCTTGATTGAAAGGATTGTGACAGTACATTATTCTGATATTTTGTCACTGGAAAAAAAATATCCGAAGGTAAGAAAAGGTTCGTGCTAATGACTTAACAGTGGAGATTTTATAATAGCCTATGTACCCTAAATGATCCTAAGCTAAGGATAGAAATTTGGAAGTCAATCTCTTATTGATACATTTTTATTCAGGCAATATAAGGATGTATAGTGATTTGTGAGCAGCATTCCAATTGATTCACAGGAAGTAGAAATTTTAAATGATGTCTCTATGTTTGATGTTTGAGCCTATGAAGGTTGAGCATGATAAGATTGTAGACTTTGTTTGAACTCATTATATTTTTATGGCAATGCGAGTAGACAAACATGCACTTTTCTAACTGGCTTTAGGAGTCAGAATAGTAATGACCATATGCATTAAAGATGGGTGAGTGGTATTGAATAATAGTGGCTATAATATCTAACAGGGAATTTAGGTTTCATTCCAAATGTGGGAAAACTTGAACAATGCTTCAGAATAAAAAAAATGAAATTGAGTTTTTATACTTGCAAATAGAAGAATAGTTGGAGATGATTATATAAATTGTGGGAACATATTCTTTATGCTTACTGTTGGAACTTGAGAGGTAGATGGAAAGCATATTTATCTTTTCCAAAGTTTATCCGATAACAGTAGTCACTAATCTGGTACTTATATGTATGCTTAATAAGAAATTACTGACGGAATATGTGAATATCTATTTATTAGTGCAAGTAAAAGAAAGAATGTTGTTCAATTATGAAATTAGTTATCTCATGTTTTAGCATTATAGTGTATTACTTCCCCTTTGACTCGTCTTACCCAAACAGGGGTTAAATTCATCTAGTCAGATGAATGTGAGAAAAGTTTCCAAGAGTTAAAAAGCAGATTAGTGTCTACTCCAATACTTGCATTACCCAATGGAGACACATGCTTTGCTATCTATAGTGATGCCTCTAGAAGAGGATTGGGATATATACTTATGCAAAATGGGAAAGTCATAGCATATACTTCAAGGCAGTTAAAGCCCTATGAGCAGGACTATCCCACTCATGACCTGTAATTAGCGGCAGTAGTGTTTGCCCTCAAGATTTGAAGACATTATTTATATAGTGTACAATATAAAATATACACTTGACCACAAGAGTGAAATATGTATTCATAAAAAAGGGGTTAAATTTACGGCAAAGAAGATGGTTGGAGCTTCTAAAGGATTATGACATTTCGATCAATTATCTCCCTGGAAAGGCGAATATGGTTGCCGATTCCTTGAGCCGCAAAAGTACATGCAATCTAGCATATTTAATTACTTCGCAAAGATAGTTATTGGAGGAGTTAGATCGTACTGGAAATAAAATTAGAATTCACCAAATTGGAGTTAAATTAGCCAATATGGCGATACAACCTTCTTTGATAAATGAAATTAAAGCAAACCAATAGAAGGATCCTCAACTAGTGAAGATAAAGAAAGATGTGGAAGAAGACACTCGAAGAGAATTTAAAATACTTGAAGATGGATTATTGAGGGTTGGAAATAAAATTTCTATGTTTGATATACCAGAGATAAAGAAGAAGATTCTAAAAGAGGCACACCACTCTCTGTATACTATACATCTTGAATCAAAGATGTATAAAGATCTAAAGAAAATCTATTGGTGGAATAACATGAAGAAAGAAACTTGCTATTTATGTTGCAGAATGTCTTACTTACCAACAAGTAAAGGCTGAACACCAAAAACCAACTAGTTTAGTCTAAAAATTTGGATATACCAATGTGAAAATAGGAAAAGATCACCATGAATTTCATCACCGGCCTTCCCAAGACTTAAAAAAAAAGAAAAAGAAAAAGAGAGAATGATGCGATATGAGTGATTGTTGACCGACTGACTAAGTCAGCGTACTTTTTACTTATCAATATAAAAAAATTATTTGAAAAACCGACTAAATTATACATCAATGAGATAGTGAGGGTGCATGGAGTGCTCATATCAATAGTCTCGGAATAGAGGCTCTAGGTTCACATATCAGAATATTGAAAAAATATACATAGAGCTCTGCAAACTAAACTAAATTTTAGCTCACCTTACCATCCTAGACGGATGTTCAATTAGAAAGGACAATTCGAACACTAGAAGATATGTTAAGATATTGTGTACTGGAAATGAAAGGATCATGGGAAGATTTATCTCTAAATTTGCATATAATAACAGGCTATCAAACTAAAACTCAGATGACACCATATGAATTTCTTTATGGAAGAAAGTGTTGATCTCCTATATATTGGGACGATGTTGGACAAAGGAAAATTTCTCAGACCAGAATTGATATAATAAGCTATTGATAAAATTTCAATTAGTTTGAGAACGTCTTCGTGCTGCACAAAGTCGTCAGAATAGTTATGCTGACCAAAGAAGAAGAGAATTGGAATTTCAGGTAGGTGGTCATGTTTCCTTGAAGGTTGGCCTACCCGAGGAGTGAAAAGATTTTGAATCCAAGGGCAAATTAAGTCCGAGATTCGTTGGTCCATTTGAGATTCTGGAAAGGGTTGGTCTAGTGGCGTATAAATTAATGTTACCTCCATCTCTTTCTGGAATACATGACGTATTTCATATATCAATGCTTCGGAAGTTCAT
This sequence comes from Asparagus officinalis, assembly GCF_001876935.1. Lineage (NCBI taxonomy): Eukaryota > Viridiplantae > Streptophyta > Magnoliopsida > Asparagales > Asparagaceae > Asparagus > Asparagus officinalis. Next base: position 59,696,690 of record NC_033795.1, read on the forward strand.
TTGAGATCCAAATGAGATAGTTGAATTTTCTCCAGTGGAGCTCAAACCTGACTTAACTCATGAGGAGAAACCTGAGCGCATTGTGGATTCTAAGTAACAAGTATTTAAGCGTCATACCATTAGATATGTGAAAGTACAATAGGAGAACCACTCAGAAAGAGAAGCTACTTGGGAAACTGAAGATTCTATGTGAGAGAAATATCCATAGCTCTTTGGAGATTAAGGTATGTTAAGTTTCAAGGACGAAACTTTTTATTAGGTGGGAAGAGTGTAACACCTCACCGCCTCATCTATGTCGGTGATTTTTTTTCACCGCCTTCCGATAGTATATAAGAGGCGGAAAGGGGGAAGAAAAAAAGAGAAGAAAAGAGAAACAAAAAAAAAAGAAGTGAAAAGAAGAAGAAGAAGAGGAAGAAGATAAGGAAAGGAAAAGGGGGGAAAAAACAAAGGTATTATTCTTCATTCATGTTAATCTATTTTATTTTTTTTAGAAATTAATGGAAAAAAAGAGAGAAGAAGAACAGGTACTTACCTGACCGCCAGCGTCGGGAAGAAGGAAACCGAAAAAAAATGAAATGATGAGAAGAAGAGGAACGGGGAAGAAGGGATAAAGCAGAGAGAGAAAATGGAATTTTAGTTAAATAACCAAACTTCTTTGGGACCCCTAAAAGATTTTTAGTTTGTATATAGGTCCAAAGATAAAAGGAATGGAAATGTTCATGAGGACCCTACTGTTCAGTAAATTGCAATCAGATCCAGAAAATTCGTACTTGGTTAGGAATTAAGATGAGGGTAGATTGCTAAAGTTGGCAATAAGTTCATATATACCCTATTTATAGATTTTAATTGTTATTGATTATATTTAAAATTATCAACTCTAGATTATGAATTGATTAACCGGTAATATGTGCTCATGAATTAATATTAGCTTTATAACTTCATATAATAGGATCTGGTTAATATCCAGGGGAGTAACATTTTGAGAAAGTCGCGATCACTAGAGGTGAGTTCATTTCTCACTAGTATTTTTATAATATGAAATTGCATGAGTGTTATGTTTGATTTATCTTATGATCGATAAATAAATAATATATTTTTATAATATGAAATTGCATGAGTGTTATGTTTGATTTATCTTATGATCGATAAATAAATAATATATATTATTTTCATGTATATAAAAGATTTGATCTACTTCTGTTGTGGTGTAAACCATAAATATGATGTTGTTTCGTACAAGATATGAAAAAAATCAATTTCATTTTATACGAACTATGAAAAGGAATTTGGCTCTCATGCAGTTTCACTTCAACTAATTTTAGGCCTTGCTTATTCTAGAAGTTTGATGAAATATTTTGAACGTATTTCAATAGTTTTATGGATTCAAAGATTTTCTGTGACATAGTATTTGATAAAAATAAAGAAAAATGAAAATTCGTAAACTGTTTTAAATGGGATAAGAAGTTTTACCTCGTCCACTTCATTTGAAAATATCTGTAAATTCTGATATACAAAGTATTACTCATTGTGACAAGTGATTCTCGATATTTTCAAACCCTCTAAAAGTCCACTATTGAGTAATTCTGCATGCCATATGGTGAATGCACCTTATTTGGCCCCTCTGTATTGACCCTTCTGAAATGTGTTCTGGCCCCTCTATTTTTGGCCAGTAACCTATGGCAGTATTAGGTGCATTTGATTCCTGGGAATTATCTGTTATTTGATGTGTTTTATGTTGGCCTTCTTGTTTTGATGATGATTTACAAACAATTTACTACTAATGTTGTTTGTCTAGTGTTTGTGTATTCCTATGTATTGTAGACAAACAACGTTGTTGGAGGTTGGATGGATTGTGCTTCAACGATGATATCCAAAGGAGGTTGGCGGAATGTCGGGTTGAAGCCTATACAATTCAAGTTAAAGATCAAGTTTAAACTTCATCCGCAAGTATACCAAGTCAAGCTTAATTGAAGATCAAGATTGCTTGGGTAATGTAGTTTTAGATTTTATATTATGTGTGTTATATACTCTAAGCTCAATATCTATACACACACATTTATTGGTTTCTTCGTATATATATAGTTATATATATATACATAAGTTTTGGTTTCTATGCATATATATAGTTATATATATACATACATAGTTTTTGAGTTTTCATGTTTATAATATGAAATCACATATTTCATAGTTTTTGAGTTTTCATGTTTATAATATGAAATCATATATATAAACTTTGTGAAAATATTGTATTCTTAGTTTGTAGACTTCAATATCAGTTTATACATGTTTTACTAAGTCTATAAAAACATTTCACAAAGTTTCAAAAGTTGGTTTATGTCAAAACATCAAAATTCAAGTATCTCATATTTTCATGTTTTGGACTATTTTGTAAAATGATGATATTTTTCATTTGGGAAGTCCTTTTTGATAACCAGTCATTGTAGCATGTTTATTATCATGTCTACAATCATTCCCCAAAGTTTTATATTTTTTGGAATTTATTTGATATTTTTAAACAGCATTTTAAAATCAGCAAATCAGATTTTCTGCATATCAGTTTTCGGTCGACCGATCTGGTCGACCGCTCATATGTTCATTTCTCACTGGGCAGCAGAGAGTTGTTCGGAAGACAGGTCCGGTCGACCGAAAGCTCCATCGGTTGACCGCACCGGTCGACCGACGATGGTCCAGAACTGCTTCTTCGTGTTTTTGCTCTCCGTCGGTCGACCGACGAAATTTCTGGTCGACCGACAATAGATCCGTTGGCTTCCAACTGCTATTTCTCTGAGCTGTTTGCTGGGGCTATTTTTGTATTTTGTTAGAGGCTTTGACTGAAATTTAGAATGGGTATAAATACCCTATTGCTGCTCTCTTTCAAGAAATCCAAGAATGTTTTAAAGAAGTTTTTTAAACAAGGGTTTTAAAAAGAGTTTAAGCTTGTTTAAGCTTGTTTAAGGGTTTAGTTTAAAGCAGTTTTAGCTTTCACAAGTGGAGGAGATTATCTTCTTGTTTGGGCCTCAAATCTCCATCTCTCTATCTTGATCTAGAGAAGTTTTCCTAAACTTAACTCTAGCTTTTATTTATAATTAATTGTTAATTATAATTTTTATTAAAGCTAGTTTTATATTGAGTTTAGATTTGATTTTGATTTCACTCTTTGTTACACACACCCACTTAGAGCTTATTGTATTTGCATACATAAAATATTAGGGTTGTGAGAGATTGTAACATTGAGTTGTGCTTAATTGAGTTCTCATCTATTGTAGAGAACAAATTTATATTTGTTACATTGTGAGTGGTGTAAGGTTTTCGGTGAGCTAGAAAACCGAGTGTGTTGTGAAATTTTCGGTGAACTAGAAAACCGAGTGTGAGGAGTGACGTTGTTTGGTGAGCGTTGATTCGGGTGAACGTAGAAAACCCGGTTGATAGTGGATTTCTCCCCGGGAGTGGGGAGCGGAGACGTAGGACGGAAGGTCCGAACTCCGTGATCATATCGTGTGTTTGAGTTTCTCATTGGCGCATTTGCTTTTGCATTTATCTTATATCGCCAATTGTGCATTGCTCATTTATTTCATCCACTATCTTGTTTAGATTATTTACCCTTGTGTTGTTTATATATCCTTGCATATATCTCTATCATATAGGATATATCTCATTGTTCATATTGCTTATCCTAGCTTATATTCTTGTTGTATTTCATACTTGCTAGGATAACTTATTAATTAATTTTAATTGGCATTTAATCGGATTAGATTAGCATAAGACCCTAATCACCCCCCCCCCCTCTAGGGTCTAACATTTTATGCATTCTCATGGTACCGGGCTATAATTCGTAGCCTTAGTGTGACATATGAGGTGATTCTTGTGTTTCATGAATTACTAGCCTGAAATGTGGAGCTAAGTGCTATGTGGGGCTAAGTGCTTCATCATGTGGATGCGGTGGGAGCCATCTCTAGAGCCCGTAGGAGTCACCTCTAGAGTTCACATCGCCTGACAGTAATAAATTTGTGATTTTGAGATTTGAGCGTGAATGAAGAACACGACTCATCGTGATTTAAAATTTTGACAATTGACTGCGAAATTTAGAAAATAATAGTCCTCTGGTTTTGTACAAATTAATAGTTCTTTTCTTTCTTAATGTTTACCTTGATCCAAAAAGAGATTGATTTCAGGAAATATCTCAGTTGCACATAAGAAAGAAAATATAATTTTTGTATTCTTTCTTGAAGACAATATTATGATATTTGGATCATATTTTGCTATCTTTGAATTTCTCATGCAAAACTTATAATTCGTTATTTCTGAGGATTATTCTTATCACTATTTTGTTAGTTATCTAGGAACTCTAGTGGGAAATGTTCTCACTGAGCTTTTTAGCTCACTCCGTTGTTTTTCAAAAAAATTTCAGATTTGAGTTAGAAAAGTGATAATCCAAAATTTTGATCGTGGACATGGTTGAGAAATGCTTAATTGCTAGTGGTGATATGTTCAGCAGAAAGAATGTATAGTTTGTTTTGAGCTGCTATCATTAGCATGTTTATAAATACTTTGAGATAAACTATGTGATACAAGTATCAGGCTTGACTCGTGCACAGGACTTGTCTTATGCATGAGTCGCTGCTGTCTCGTAACCCGTATTTATGAATTTCCGCTGCAGTTTTGGAGCATGACAGATTCATTTTAAAATAACTTAAGATTAAAGGGACCTCATAGCCATTTTAATAATTTGAGTGACTAATTAAGAATATGAAAGATTTAAGGGATTAATATCAAAAAATCCTTTGAAATTTTTAGGCGAGGAATAACGAAATTAAAGATAAAATGTGAACTTTTAAGAGTTGACCAATTTCAGTTCATAGGCTGCAATGACTAACCCCAACCCTTTTTTAAAAGTGAAGGTCTTTTGTGCAAAAAATCGTGAAATTTTGTAGGTAACTTTTTCTTCTTCTTTTTTTTTGGTTGTTTGTAACTTTTTAGCGAACAATTTTTATTTTGAAAAAAAAATCTTTTTCTAAATTTAATAATAAAAATGAACAAACTTTAGGGTTTTGCATATTTAATTTTAGAAAACCCCGTATAAGTTGTGGTTTTGCGTATAAAACCCCGCATAAGTTGGGGTTTTGCATATAAAACCCCTTAAAATCTTTGAAGGTCTTAGATTTTCCCAATTTGATCTCTAAAGCAACACTACGAAGTCTAATGTGTCACATGCCGAGCATGCATGCAGAGAACGGCTATATGACACTATATGCAATGTGAAAAGATACAAGTTTGAGATTGAGAACAAGATTTGCAACAATTGCATAAAAGAATCCCCGGATGAGTTGGATTTCTATACTCAGAACTAGTTGAAAGGCATTCCACCAATTTTTACCCATTTCATCGATAAAGCACCACCGATGCATTTGTTGAAAAAATATGGTTTCGTTGAATAGTATCATCAGTCGACTTATGACAGGCATCAGTCGACTTATGAAATGCCCTAGAATTGTGTTTTCTTTTCTACTCAGTCGACTAAGAGGCGATTAGTCGACTGATGAGCTCGTTCAGTCGACTGATGATCTGATCAGTCGAGGTTTGTGCGGTTTTTTGTGCTTGTTATCAGTCGACTGATGATTGTCATAAGTCGACTGATGATGGGTTCCTGGGCTGTTTTTTGTTTCCTGTTTGGTTTTGGATTGGGTGTGTATAAATACAAACATGATTTTTAGGGTTTCTTAATGAGAATATTAGCAGCCTTTTGAGCACTTTGAGTGGGAAAATTTGTGAGGGACTTGAGAGTTTGATTTAGAGTTATATTTGTGAGATTATTGAGTGATTGTAATCTCTATTTGCATTCTCTCTCTCTTTATTAGTGAAATCTATCCCCTCCTTGCCTCGTGGATGTAGGCACATTACCGAACCACGTAAATTTGGTGCCTTTCTTGTGTGGTTCTTATTTTGGTTATTGATTTGTGCTCCTATCTCATTTTTGTTCTTGTTCGTCGATTCCGTTGCGCACAACATGGTATCAGAGCTTTGGGTTTGGCTTGGGGTTCAATTTGGAGGATTTCATGGAGATTCTCGTTTGAAGAGATTGGATCTTCACAATGACCGAAGCAAGTACATCCGGATCATCTCTAACTAAGGCGATACAAGGTTTGAGCATTACTAATACTAAAATTGATGTTTAAAACTTTGATGGCAAGATAAATTTTGGTTTGTGGAGATGTCAAGTGATGGATGTATTAGACGCTCAAAATTTGGAGAAGACTCTTGAATTATAAGAGAAACCCGATGATATGAAGGATAAGGTTTGGAAGAAAATAAATAGTAGAGCGTGTGAGGTTATTAGATCATGTTTTACATCGGATTTGATTTATGATATCATGAATGAAACATCGGTGAAACGGCTATGAGAAACACTCAATGACAAGTAATTAACGAAGAGCATTGAGAATATGCTTCATTTAAAGAAGAGGTTTTACCAATTCAAGATGAAGAGGACAGTTTCCATTAGAGAGCATGTCAATAACTTCACAAAGTTACTATCGGATATGGCCAATGTGGATATCATGCTAGAGGATGAAGATAAGGTGATGTTGTTGCTATGTTCATTGCCAGAGGATGATTATGGTACCTTTGTCCTTATGGTGATTAATGGTAGAACCACTATCAGTTATAAGGAGGTGATCTAAACATTGGTGAATTATGAGTTGAGTAAGGGTGATGGTGAACCCTCAGAGAAGGCATCGGGAGATGCATTGGCAGTGAGAGGCCGTAGTACAAACTGTCGTTCATTTAATCGTTCAAAGTGGAAACAAAGAGATGGCCATAAAAGTATGGGTAGGAATCAATGTGCTTTTTGCAAAAAGGATGGACATTGAAAAAATGAATGCCCAAAGTTGAGAGATAGAGCCGAGAATAATAAGGGGAAAGTCGGACAAACTTCAGAGGTAAATGTTGCTAAAATTAGTGGTGACAATTCAGATTCAGATTCTTCAAGCTATTCATGCCCAGCATTACCTTTAGTTTGTTATGAAGACTCTACACAGTGGATATTGGATTCAGTGGCTATATACCATATTTGTCCTAGGAGGGATTGGTTCTCTAGTTTTGAGGAGTTGGAGAGGGGGAATGTCGTGTTAATGGGAAATGATCATGTATGTTCCATTGGTGGTATTGGAACAGTTCGAATCAAGATGTGTGATGGTATGACTAGAGAGTTGAAGGAAGTGAGATTCGTTCCTCAATTGATAAAGAATATCATTTCACTTGGAACTTTGAAGGCATCAAGTTATAGGGTGATTTTAGAAAATGCAACTTTGAAGGTCACAAAGGGATCCATGGTGATGATGAGAGGTGTCAAGGAAAACAATCTTTACTACTTGAAGGGCAAGACAGTAATAGAGGGCCTGGCAGTTTCTATTACCACAGAGGAAGATACTACCAGCTTATGGCACATGAGATTAGGACACACTGCTGATAAGTTCCTACAGACATTGGTAAAATAGGGGCTATTGAATGGTGCAAAGACCTGCAAGATGGAATTGTGTGAACATTGCATTCTTGGGAAGAAGATGAAAGTGAAATTCGGCACCGCAATTCATAACACCCAATGTATATTAGATTACGTTCATACAGATGTTTGGGGTCCTTCTAAGAACACATCTCTTGGTAGGGCCAATTATTTTATCACTTTTATTGATGATTATTCCAGGAGGAATTGGGTATATACCATGAAGCATAAACATAAGATTCTGGATATCTTTGTGGAATGAAAAAAGAAAGTGGAGTTGTAAACAGGCAGAAAGGTAAAAGTACTCCGTTCTGATAATGGTGGTGAGTACAAGAGTGATCCATTTTTACAGTTTTGTTGAGATCACGACATTAGGTGCTATTTCACAGTTAGGGAGATACCATAACAAAATGGGGTGGCTGAGAGATTGAATCGTACCTTGCTGGAGAAGGTGTATTGTATGCTATCATAGAATGGATTAGCTAGATCCTTTTGGGCCGAGACGTTGGTTTATGCAAGCCATCTTATGAATAGGTTGTCATGCACTGCAATACATGGAAAGACTCCTATGGAGGTATGGTCTGGTTAAGTGGCTAGTGATTATGATTTGATTCGGATATTTGGATGTCCAGCTTACTATCATGTGAATGATGGAAAATTCAATCCGAGGGCTAGAAAAGCAGTCTTTGTGGGTTTTAGAGATGGAGTTAAAGGCTTTAAATTGTGGGATCCAGAAGACAAGAAGATGATCAATAACAGATATGTCACTTTTAATGAGGCTTACATGATGATGTCTCAGATTCCTCAGCAGGTGGAGGAAGGTCAGATTAGTGAGGTATCGTAGGTAGTAGAGGATGATGTGACACCACATATTTTAGATAACATCATATCCATTGAGGCTCCTACAGAGGTAACACTGGGAGGAGATGATAAGACAGATGGGCAGGTGGAGGATACAGCTGAGGTTGGGACTCAAGAACAGGGTCATGCTCAGGAGTCCATTGCAGCTAATAGACCAAGAAGAATCATTCGTCGGCCGGCTAGATATGATGATGTGATGATTGCATATGCTTTATCAGTGGAGGTCATTGATGATTTGGTTCCTTCTACATATAAGGAAGCAGAGTTAAGCTCTGATTCAATCAGGTGAAGGAAAGCTATAGAGGAGGAGATGCATTCTCTTAAGAAAAATGACACTTGGAAACTTGTAAAATTACCAAAATGCAAGAAAGCAATTGGATGCAAGTGGGCGTATGCAAAGAAAGAAGGATCTTCTGATAAGGACATTCGATACAAAGCCAGATCAGTTACCAAAGGGCATGCCCAACTTGAGGGTATTTATTACAATGAGGTATTCTCACTTGTTGTGAAGCATTCGTCGATAAGAATACTATTAGCATTGGTGACACAACTGTATTTAGATTTGGTCCAAATGGATGTGAAAATAGCCTTTCTATATGGAGATTTAGAAGAGGAAATCTATATGTCACAACCGATGAGTTTTAAAGTTGCAGGTAAGGATGATTTGGTATGTAAACTAAAAAATCTCTTTATAGATTGAAGCAATCACCGTGATAATGGTACAAGAAATTCAACAGTTGATAGGCAAATCCGCAAGCGTACGGACTCGTTGTAGCTATCAAGATCGATCTCACAGGGACTAGGGATTAATTACCAAATTTCACCTAATTCGACTAGCTAAACCGACGAGTAAAATAGAAGAGATTAAATTTATGATATTAAATAAAAGAAATAAAATAAACAACTAATCGGGTGGAATTGAATATAATGAAGGACCAGGATTGGGTTTTTACCACAACTTCGGTGCTCAATGATGAATTAGCCTAAATTAGCCTAAATTAATCTAAAGCCTCCTTCAAGGTCTAAAGATCATGCCTAATTAATCTTAATTAACCTACTTTCATGGAATTAAGATTAATTTAAACACATTTAGCTTTATACTAATCCAAATCAAATCCCCAAGGAATCTAGCCTACTTTTGTAGTTCGAAATCCCCGCTTAATTTCTAGAGGTTCGGTATTAATCTTCACCTTTCAGTCCTTCAATTAATTACCTATGATTGCTAATCTGGTGATCAAGTGAATCAACAAAATTAATTCACAAGAAATTAAGTTTAAAGATTTAAACTTTCACCAAAAACCTATATTATTTCATCATCAATTACCAAAAAGTTGGGTTCTTTCCTAATCCTAGACAAAGAATCTACTCACACATGATTGAGATAAGAGAATACATCAAATAAATATGCAAATAAATCATAAGAAGAAATTAATAAAAGAGAAGAAAGAATTAACCCGTCCTTCAATTGAAATCTTCAATATATAGACTTGCAATCCGATCTTGTATAAGAAATTCGTGTCTTCCTTCAATACTTGAACTCTAAAATAGATGCTAATTGACGGCTAGGAGAACAAGAGCAAAGGATCCTAAATCCTAAGCTAAAATACATATTTATAGGTCCCTAAAAAATCTGGAAAAAGATAAGGCCCGAACCACAGGTGTGGTGCGCACCACACCAGGGTGTGGTGGAATCTGTCTCGCTCATTTTGTGCTTGTTCGTATAGTATTTGGTATTTTGGCTGTAACTTCTTTGTTCGACCTTAAAATGAGGTGATTCAATTTGTGTTGGAAATCTGTTGAAGAAATCTACAACTTTTATCTTTTGATCTTTTCTGGATTTGAACTGTATCATAGTCGAAATTTCAGTTCTTCATACTCATGTATCAATTTCCTTCTCGACCCATGTATTCTAAATCTTGTTGTTGCTTCAAATTCTTGTTTAACTTCCAACGATCATTGAATCTTTCAATCTTGAGCCAATACCTGCATATAAGAACATAAACCACAGCAGTATCCTCGATCTAAACACGAAATACGCATCAAACACCTATAATTTATGCTTGAAACACACTAAGATAATGCATATTTTACGTGTTATCAACTCCCCCAAGCTTAGACTTTTGTTTGTCCTCAAGCAAATAAACAATAAAAAATAAGAGGAGTGAAAGCCAAATAGAGTAGGGATCACCCCCTCATCAATCCTTTAACCAATATCAAACATATCACAGGACATACATGTTTCATCGGGACTTAACAAAATAATTTCCAATACTCTCACAAAATCACATTTCAAACTTTACTTATGATCACAAGCGTCACAAGTCAAGGATAGCCATCCTATCCAATTCTCAAGTCAAAGTAGGAAAAAGTAATCCATGTAACTAGCTTCAATCCCGAAGCACTAAAATTGAGACCTTTAGGTAGTTAAATTGGTAGACCTCACTTTAGGGTATGTGGACTCTCAACCGCTCATGTGTTTAAGGATAGGATTATGTCGCTCAAAATTCTTTCGAATGGATGTATTCAATCCATAAGCTTGCATTTCATCTCAATTTTCCACCACTTCGAAAACTAATGCATGCAAAAAAATCATGAGGTCTTTTATTTGGTTGTAACGGGGCTAGGGTAAAAGGGCAGGATAGATATTTAAGATTGTAACTAAAAGTCTATCACTAGTGGAGCGATAAATACAAAAGATTAGATCTCCGAGTAAGATCAATGACATCTACACAAACTCCATCATCTATCAAAGAACTTCTTCTAACTACTCCCTTTAGTATGCCATAATGAATTCTTTCGACTCCTACAATTACATACACATAAAGAGGACACTTTATTCATCTTTTTTTCAATTTTTTAGAATTAAAATGAAAAGGAGAAAACCGAACACCTCCTTTCACACCCCCAAACTTACATCACATTACTCATTTAACCCATTACATCAGAAATTATGCTCCACTAGCTTAGGCATGGGTAAGGAATACAATCGGGTTTAAAGATTATATATGTGGGTTAAATCAACAAAAATTAGGCTCATAGGCTCAAAGGGGCTAATAAATAGGAACAATAGTGCATGGTAGGCTGTTTGGCTAATATGGACTATGAACAAAAATGTGCCTCAATCACCTTTTATGCATACAAAAGTTATATATGGCCTTGAAGAGATTCAATACAAGTTCTAATATCCTACATCATTGGAGAATATCACACAAGAAAAGAAAATCATGATTGGATATGTAATGCATCCAATTTCAGGCTCAAGGTCTCACCGGTTTTATTTGTCTACCAAATTTAATTCCCCTCTTGTCTCAATAGAGTAATGGTCATGATGTCAGCCATATAAATGCTAAATCCTATAAGACGAGAACATTCAAGTCTGGTTCTCCCATATTGTTAACTTACAATCAAAAGCCTTTGATAATCAGTTGAAAGGTGTTTTAAAAAGCTGTCTAGTCCCGACTAATAAGCATCTATCTAGTTCAATGATTTATAAAGGTTAAGGATTCATGTCATCATCAAGAGATCATTTCCCTATTTCTTTTTTTAGGTTTTTTAAGAGAGGAAACAAAGCAAAGAAAAACGAAAATAAAAGCAAAGAAAAATGAAAATAAAACAAAAACAAGCAATCGTGGTCAGTCAATCAATACATAAACAGCCCACACCCCCAAGCTTTAGATCTACATTGTCTCCAATATAGTATGATGTAATTGAGTGCAAGGGCGCAAGGGACATACCAACTCACTGGTCAGAAGGAGGTGGAGCGGAGGCATCCTGGAGGAGCTGCCACTCATGAATATACTGCATCATGCGGTGCATAGAGTCCAAGAGTTTTCCTTAACGTTGTTGCTCTTGCTCGATGGCACCTACACGGTTAGTAAGGAAGGCAAGAGAAATATTGATAGCTGATAACTCCGCTGATCAATCAGAGTGGTGGAAAGAGCTGGCTCCCCTATCAGGTTGAGCTTGGATAGGGATCAAGGGTATTGTGTTAGCATCCTCAGCTGGCACAACCTTGTGATCATCATAATTCATAAAACCAGATGTGATGTAGCACCAATTTGCGTGAACATGGATGGTCGTGCGATCAGGATCAGGGAGTGGGAAAAGATAATTGTCCTGAAAACATAACCATAGCATATTGCCCTTATGGCTAATCATTTTTATATGAAGACAAGCATCAAGGTTAATGGATGCACTAGGGCTTAAAGGATAAAGTCCCTCTACGAGCTCCCCTAAACCCATCCTGTAAGCTAAGGTGGTAATCAAGCCACCAAACATAATTTTTCCACTCGTTGCTCTCGCTGTACGACATATATGATGAATCATAAAAGCTCCTGTGTTAACCTTGTGTCCCTCGACCATGGCACATAAGAGGTAGAGTTCTCTCTGACACATGACTCCATCGTTCTCGTCTCGACCAAAAATTGTAAAAGCCATGAACCTCTGTAAATATCTAAAGCATGGATTATAAATAGCAGAGGCCTTTGACATTGAGGGATCATAGGTTCTTTGAGTGGTAGAGCGTGCGATGGAAGTCCAAAAGGGGTCAACTTAAAATGTTTAGGGACAATTCTAGCCCCGCCGTCCATAAAACTAAATATCTCATTTAATTGTGCGAATGTAAGTGTGTGGGACTGTTTAAATAGCCGAAAAGTGATTTTCCCTTCTTTTACTCCCTCACCATTAAACAAAACAACATCACGAGAACTCAAAAACTCGAGAGTAATATGTTCGTACGTGGGATGTTTAGCTTCTAAAAAATTTATCCAACCAACCCGTTTTAGGAGATATGAAACATCTTTCCACAGTCCTAACTCACGCAAATAAGTCTCATCCAAATAGCGGGTACTCAGAATTCCCCGCTTAACCAGTGCATTATATCTAGATTGTTGTTGTGCATCGACAAATTCTATATCATGAGGATTTTGGGGAGGGGGAGGGTTACCTCTCTTTGGCATCACGATTTAGAAGTTGAGGCTCCCTGAGTAGTCCGTCTACGTTTAGGTCCCATGTAGTCTACCGAACTGGAGTTGACAGCAAGTCAAACGACGATTGATGGCGGAGACTGGTCGTTGTGCGGCGCGAGATGGTGGTGTTCGTCGCTGCTGGTTTGAATTAGGTTAGGGAGGGGGTGGTTTGGTCGAAGAGGGAAGGTTAGGGTAAGGGAGGGAGGCAGTGGTAGTAGGGGGAAATGGTTTGAGTGGTGATAGATGGGGGAGGTGGCGGCGTGGAGGTGCGAAGGTGGTGCAAGGGTGGAGGAAACGAGTGGTGGTCTGGAGCAGTGAGATGGATGAGGGCTGATGATGGTCTGGCGCTGGTTTGAGGAGGAAGAGAGGGAGGCTCCGACGCTAGTTGAGGAAGGAAGAGAGGGAAGCGGCGGTCTGGAGGCAGTTGAGGACTCCGCGGTGGAGATGGGTACGGTGATGATGACGAAGGGTGGCGGCTGATGGGTTAGGTTAAAGAAGATGAAAGGAAAAGAAAAGGGTCTGGGTGTTTTATTTCTTCTCTCCTTTTTTTTGAACCATAGGTGTAGCATAGTAGGGTCTGGATTTGTTGAGCTTTTGGTGTCTAGAATGCCAGGGGTGTGGCAGACACCACCCCTGGGTGTGGTAGAATCTGCCTTTTTATGTATTCAGTGAGCCATGGGTGTGGCAGATACCACTCCTGGGTGTGATAGGGTCTGCTACTATCTTCTTTTTGGTGTCCAGCCAGTCAGGGGTGTGGCAGACACCACTCCTGGGTGTGGTAGAATATGACATCCTATTTTTTAACTCCTTTTTCTGCAGGTAGGTGTGGTATATTCGACGACCCTCATTCATTTTTTTTATGTCATGTCTTCCCTTCTTCGCAACTGCATGATTGGAATTATTATAAGTTAAATTTGTGCTGATCCAATTGCCTATAAAAATAATAAATGAAATTAAAGTGAAAAAAATAAGGTAAAATAAAAGAACGATAAATGAGGAAAACATGGGTTGCCTCCCAAGAAGCGCTCATTTATGGTCATGAGCTTGACCCCTTTTAGCATTCAATTCTTTGATGAAGGGGGATCAGAAAGGGTATAAGTGACCCCTTTCTTGTTTTGTTCCCTTACAATGTAGTGCTTCAATCATTGCCCATTCACCTTGAAAGATCCCGTTGTTTTACTCCAAACTTCAACAACTCCACTAGAAAAGACCTCACGGACTTTAAAAGGTCCGGACCACCTAGACTTGAGCTTGCCCAGAAAAAGCTTCAAACAAGAGTTAAAAAGTAGCACTATATCTCCTTGATTAAACTCTCTTCGAAGGATATTATTATCATGCCATCGTTTAGACTTTTCTTTATAAATACGAGCATTCTCATAGGAATCTAATCATAGCTCATCTAGATCATGAAGTTAAAGCTTTCTTTTCTCACCTGTGGTCTTCATATCAAAAGTTAGCAAGTTGATAGCCCAATACGCCTTGTGCTCTAACTCAACTGGGAGATGACATGATTTGTCATATACCAACTTGAATGGTGTCATGCCTATGGGTGTTTTGTAGGCAGTTCGATAGGCCCATAAGGCATCCGGGAGTTTCATAGATCAATCCTTTCTAAAATAATTAATTGTTTTCTCCAAATTACTCTTAATTTCATGATTCGAAACCTCCACTTGGCCACTAGTTTGAGGATGGTATGGCATGGCAACCTCATGAGTGACCCCATATTGTCTTAAGAGAGCTTCGAATTTTCTTTCTATGAAGTGTGAACCACCATCACTGATTACCGTCCGTGGCACCCCAAACCTTGGAAAAATGACGTACTTGAATAGTTTCACAACCACTTTAGCATCATTCGTGGGGGATGCTATCACTTCTACCCACTTGGAGACGTAGTCCACTGCCACTAAGATGAACTTGTTGTTATACGATGGCAGAAATGGTCCAAAGATGGAGTGTGAAGGCATCTTATGTCGCTTCGAAATGTTCCCAGTCCTCTGACAGGTATCACAAGATATCACAAACTGATTTGCAACTCGAAAAAGACTCGGCCAATAAAAATATGATTGTAGAACTTTTACAGCTGTCTTTGAAGTGCTTGCATGTCCCCCATAAGAAGATGAATGGAAATAATGGAGAATACTTGTAACCTCACCTTCAGGAACACACCTTCTAAACATCCCATCAACACATCGTTTATACAAAAATGGTTCATCCCAAAAATAATACTTCAAATCAGCAAAGAACTTTTTTCTATTGATAGCTCAGATCTGAAGGCAAAACTCCACACACTAGGTAGCTGACGAAGTCCGCATATGTAAAACCCCAAAAATTTGAATATTTTATGATAAATAATGATAAATATATTATATGGTGAAAAATAATATATTTTGATGTTTGAATATGATAATAATTGATTTGAGATCAATTCAACATATATTTGTGAATATATGAGTGCATATGTGCAAAACATGCACAAAGGCCAAGAGTGACAATCTGGAAATAATGACTAGTTGAGAATTTCTATATTTTACACGCCGATAAAGTCAGAATATGGAAAAGTATAAAAGAGAAAAGTTGTAGGTCTTTTTATAAGCTTTCTAACAAATCTTTAATCACCTCATTCTGGGGTCAGATACGAAAGTTAAAGCCAAAATACCGAAGAGTATATTTCTAGTCAGACTGGGTTTTCCAGTTTCGGGTTTTGGCCTGTAGTTATTCGGGTTGTTGTCATATATATACATGTTTATATAAGAAAAACACCTCTTTTATCCTGTGTTCCAAACCCTAACAGCCCCTCTCCTCCTCTCTCAAATCCTAGCCCTAAACTTGTGTTCTCGGGAGAGTTTCATGACGCGAAAAGCGAGGAGAATGCGAGATTTGCAGCGTTTGGCATCAATGTATCATTCTCACATATTTTTGGGAGTTCATCAACACCCCTCAGGCGAGTTTCATCTCACCCAATCCTATACCCATGTTTCTAATCGTTTCTAATGATGTTTTCATATGGTTTATTTGAGCCTAAAATGCTATTTTGTGTATAAAGATGAATCTATATAGTATATGATGTAAAGATCAAGTTTTGGTTTATAAAAATCCACCAACGATTTCCCTAATGCAGATCTAGATCTGAATGTTTTATTCTAACAATAGTTTTGAAAGAAAAATAATTGTTGTCAAAGGTTTCGACATGAATATGCATGTTTAAAAATATTTTTGTTTTGTCTATAGTGATTAGATTGTTTTTCACATGTTATTGATATGCTAAATTGCGTGTTTAGGGTTGTTAGCGTATATACACGTCACACACAAAGTTTGAGATCGAACCCCTATAGAACAGAAACCTGAAAAAGGTTTCTGCTTCTACGCTGTCGACGGCGGTGGACACGGCGGTCGACCGCGTAGCGTGCACAGAAGCAGTATGTATCTGCATCGGGTGTGGTCGACCATGGTGGTCACGGCGGTCGATCGCTGGGAGCACAGAAAAGTAGAAATTTTCTGCTCTTTGTACGGTCTACCGCGGTAGGCACGACGGTCGACCGCTGGGGAATTTACTGCATGCTAAGGTTGTTGCATACGTTGTGTGGCTGGCGAGACACCTAGGTTATATTGGTTTGTTATACACTGAGATTAGTATACATGAGTTGACTTCATACATGAGTCTTAGATTTATTAATCGGAGCATGAGGGTGAATGGTATATATGTGATTTCTGATACTATTTGCATATTAGAGTCCTCATGTTGGACTCTAAGCTATCAAGTCCTCGTGTTGGACTATAAACAATTAAAGTCCTCGTATTGGACTATAAGCTATCAAAGTCCTCGTGTTGCACTATAATCATCAAAATCCTCGTGTTGGACTATAATCCACTACAGTCCTCGTGTTGGACTTTAAGCTATTGCAGATCATACTTTGGACATTTATTATTTCAGACCACGAGTTGGGTATGTAATTGACATATGACAGGTCATTGATATTTCGGTTGGAGATAGAGTTATTGCTCCATGTTGTAGCTTTTGAATTTGGTATTTAGCTAATTACAATTTGAGCTAAGGGAGGCATACCTATGCTCATGTTGTAAATTTCTAAACATCAAACCTCTATTTTATTTTTACAGTCGATGTTTGGCTATCTATATGTATTATCAGATATTTTCTTATCCTTCTAGCCCTTTCCCCTGGGGTTGGTTGAGATGTTATTCGCTATAGCGCTTCCCCCTAGGCAGCGAGTCAGGCACACAGAGAGTCGCAGGTTGATGAGATATCTTCATAGATTCTATCTAGATATTTATTATATTTGAAGTTTATGTTAGAACTCTACAGTAGATGTATTTATGAACATTTGAGATATTATTTCTAGCTTTGTAAAGGCAATATGCCTTAATGTCATTTCATTTGACTTCCTATTGTGAAACAGTTGTATCAATTCAGTTGTTTGTTTCTCAAAGATTTATCCATTTATATCAGTGAATAATGATTCCTTTAGAGTATATCTGTCTTTGAGTATTTCTTCTGTATATTTTCTCTTACCTGTTTTGTACCTACACCTGTTGTTGATTCTACTAGAGAGATAGTAATTGTGATGGTGAAACGTGTTATTGCACGGTGTAGTGCATGACAGGTTTGACATTCTTGGTTTCACCTTGGACTGCAGCCTTGTTGAAACTAGGGGCGTCACAGTTGATATCAGAGCTCTAGTTCCAGTATCCTTAGGATCATCATGTGTCGAGTCGTGGAGTTAGAATAGAGTTTCTTAGGATTCAAGTATAGAGTCCGCTAGGAATTCCTAGAATGAGTGAGGACGTTATATACGTATATTCAAAACTTTCGAATTTTTTTATGATAATTATTTTATGTTGACTTAAAGTATTAGCGTGAATACTATATGTTATGAATAAGTATTGTGATACGTTAAGTATATATGTTTTGTGACCTCATTTACTGTATCCTTTAAGCTCTTCTCTTAATATTATAAATGTTAGGACGAGGATGCGGTCGAGATAAAACTCGTACCTAGAGAGCTGGGCAAGCAGAGCCTGAGCCGCAGCAGGCTCTATAGTATTTGATCGACTTTATAGCACCATTTACAGTAAGATTTTGTAACACTCGAGGAGCAAGAGGCACATCCGTTTTCGCCAGTAGTATCATTTTCTGGAGTTGCACCACTAATTGTACCAATCATGTCTATTGAAGAGGTAATACTAATGATTTCATCATCACCACAACCAGCTGTTGATAGAGCCACAGAGCAGAGGGCTTGGCTCTGTAAGAATGAGAAAGATATCAGACACTGAGAACACCATAGTGCAGGGCACACTAGTTTCATATGTAGCTTATAAATAAAAAGAATATGTGTAGATTTCTTAACGTCGACTCAATACCAAAACAGAAGTTATATGTTTTCAGCGTAGAGGATATTACCGGAGGATAGCAACGACTTTTGATTTTCGTCGAAGCAACAAATATCACTTATTTGGGAGAATCTTGTTTACTAATTATAAAGCAGTTAGAGCTAATTTAATTAAAGCAGAGAGATATGCCTGAAGTTAATGAAAAAATGAAAACCAGTATGGTGACGATGGAAAGGGCAAAGGGCCTATTGCGGGATCTAGAAGACCCTAACAGCAAGGTAAGGATTTTTTACCACTAGCATAAGAATAGTATAAGAAGAGAGCACAAAATAATTCAAGAGCGCTGCAGCAGCGTAGGATTTCAGGTACATATTATATTTGTAACAAGATCGAGCATAGATCGGAGGATTGTCACAATACACCGGCAGAAGACCAACATGACAGAGGTCAGGGTCAACAGTCTCAGAGCCACTGTTACAGCCAGCAACGGAGAATAGAAGTATTACTTGTTATTCTAAGGATTGAGGGGCCAGTAAACCATATTTGCGTTATCCAAGAAATTCCTGAGGGACAGATGATCCAATATATTTTTCATCACCGGCAGAGTCTATATAGCTGTACCACGTGATCATGGTGCAAGCGGAGCTTTCTTCGTGATTTTCTTTCAAACTCAGACCTTATTTTATTCAGGAATTTCACTTTCTTTTATCTTTCATGCTTTCGTGGATAGGCTTCAGCTTGTAGCACATTCTTTATGTGTTCCATTATCAGTCTCTACTCCTCTAGGAGAGATATCCCTATTAGAGAAGTATCTATAGGAGATGTGTCATCAGTCTAGATGAGTCCGAGTTTCTCATAGATCTGATCGTGTTGCGGATGTCGGATTTTGACGTTGTTTTCGGTATAGATTGACTATCATCATACCATATTAATATCGACTATTTTGCTAAAATAGTCAGCTTGTGAGCATTCGTTGGGTCTGTATAGATAGTAGAAACCTCATAGGGTAACCAGAATGCGAAGTCATTCCTGGCATACATTTAGGGGGCGATGCTGAGGGATTGGAGTGCTAATTTGTGTGAGACTAGAGTTATCTCAGTTTATCAAGATGTCTTTTAGGACATACCTAGGTTACCTCTGGTGAGAGAGGTTGAGTCATGCATCGAGTTGCAGCAGAGCACAGTACCGATATCCCGAGCATCCTATCGTATGGCACCTGCTGAGATGAGGGAGCTACAGATTTAGATAAATGAACTATTATCTTAGAGTTTTATTCGCCAGAGTCATTCTCTGTGGGGAGCACCGATCCTCTTCGTGAAGAAGGATGGTATCTTATGATTTTGTATAGATTTTCGTGAGTTGAACAAGTTCATTTTCCAGATTAGATTAGATTTATGATTTGTTCGATCAGCTACTGGGAGCGCAACATTTCTTGAAGATTTATCTTCACTTTAGTTGTTTTGCGATTACAGGAGATGGATATTCCCAAAACCGTCTTTCGAACTAGATATAGGTTTTTCGAGCTTCTGGTCATGCTATTTGGGCTGATCGATGCACCTGTGGTATTCATGGATTTGATGAATCGAGTTTTTCGTTCATGTTAGGACCAGTTCGTAGTCATTTTATCGACGACATCCTTATCTTTTCGAGATCGGAGGCAGAACACGAGCACCATCTGCTATTGGCATTGCGAGCATCGTAGACAATTGAGATTTGAGGCATCAGTGATATGCTGAGTTTAGCAAATATGAGTTTTGGCTATTAGAGGTCAAAATTTTAGGCAACGACATCAGCATCGAGAGCATAGCAATGGATCCAGCAATTGTTGAGGTTGTACCTGATTGGGAGACGTTAAGAACCATTACGGAGATTCATAGTTTTGGTAAGGTATGAGAGAATTCATCCAGGACTTTTCGAAGATTGTGATACCAATTACATGCCTTACGAAGAAGGATGTATAGTTTGTTTTGGGCAAGAGGTGTCAGGAAGCCTATGAGAATATAAATGCTAGATAGAATACAAAAACAATTCTGACTTTTCTAAGCAGTAAAATGATATTTGTCGTTTACGTGGATACATCACTAGCAGGTCTAGGAGGTGTTTTGATACAGACCCAGAGGGTATGACTTATATTTCACAACAGTTGAGGCGTATCGTACCAGATATACAGGACATTCAAGCACAAGGAAAATGTACAAAGATGTGAAAAGACATTTCTGAAGGAGTTTTCAGGATTTGTTCGGTAGCCAGTTGTGATATGCTAGTGTTTTCCACCCGCAGGCGAATGGACAAACGAAGAAAGTAAACTAAGTGTCGGAAAATATGTAGCATACATGTATTATAGAATTGTAGGATAGTTGGGAGGATCATATCCCATTGATTGAGTTTACATATAATATCATTTATCGTAGACTATTGGTATGGCACCGTATGAGGCATAGTACGGTAGGCCTTGTAGATTGCCTATTTGTTGGGTAGAATCACGAGACAGATTATTGCTTAGATAGGAGCTTGTAATGCGGACTACAGGGAAGGTAGCGGAAATTTGGGAGCGCATTCTTGCAGCGCATAGTCGTCAAAAGATTTACACAAACCAGAGATGACGACCTTTAGAGTTTCTGATGGGGGACAATGTTTTATTGAAAATATTGTCGATGAGTTCAGCGGCTAGGTAGACAGGGAAAGTTTACCCCGAGGTATATTGATTCGTTCGTGAGAGTTGAGCATTTTGGAGCTATTTCGTATCGGCTAGATCTTATAGCATCGATGTCGAGTATACAAGATGATTTCCATGTTTTGATGATTAAGAAGTAATTGCGAGACGAGGAATAGCAAGGATGATTGATGCACCAGAATTTGAGTTTCCAATAGTTTTAACTACCATGGAGATCACGGGTTGTATTCTTGCTAGAAAGGACGAGAGACTTAGAAAGAAAGTAATACCATAAGTTAAAGTTTAATATAGAAGGAAAAGGGCTGAGGAGGCTTCTTGGGAACGCGAGGAGGATATGTGTCGCGACTACCCCCACTTGTTTGAGTGGATAAATTAATTTGGTTATAGCTTATTGATGTTTATGATTTTTAATTTTCTATATGGTCATGTTTATATTTAACGCTAGAATGGGGGTATTAACACTTAGCTCCTAATCATTCGGAACACATTGTATATATATGGAGGATTCCTTGTTTGGATTTTTGCCCGACGTACTAGTTCCATTTAGTTAGGAATTAAGTGGGAGTATACGTATTTTAGACCGTTAAGCATAGATATTGCTAGTGATCCATATCTACAGATTGATAGTATGAGATGTGTACGGGAGGATTGGATTATCCCCTCTTAGTGCTTTTTTCATATCATTAATTCCTAAGATACGTTGCGGAATTTCGAGGACGAAATTCTTTTAATGGAGGAAGAATGTAAAACCCCAAAAATTTAAATATTTTATGATAAATAATGATAAATATATTATATAGTGAAAAATAATATATTTTGATGTTTGAATATGATAATAATTAATTTGAGATCAATTCAACATATATTTGTGAATATATGAGTGCTTATGTGCAAAACATGCACAAAGGCCAAGAGTGAAAATCTGGAAATAATGACCAGTTGAGAGTTTCTATATTATGTGCAAAACATGCACAAAGGCCAAGAGTGAAAATCTGGAAATAATGACCAGTTGAGAGTTTCTATATTTTACATACCGATTGCACAAAGGCCAAGAGTGAAAATCTGGAAATAATGACCAGTTGAGAGTTTCTATATTTTACATACCGATATAGTTATAATCTGGAAAAGTATAAAAGACCAAAGTTGTAGGTCTCTTCAGAAGATTTCTAAAAAATCTTTAATCACCTCATTCTGAGGTCAGATGCGAAAGTTATAGACAAAATACCGAAGAGTATGTTTCTAGTCAAACTGGGTTTTCCAGTTTCGGGTTTTGGGTTGTAGTTATTCGGGTTGCTGTCATATATATACATATTTATACACAAAAAACACATCTTTTCTCCTGTGTTCCAAACCCTAACAACCCCTCTCCTCCTCTTTCAAACCCTAGCCCTAAACTTGTGTTCTCGGGAGAGTTTCATGAGGCGAAAAGCGAGGAGAAGGCGAGATTTGTGGCGTTTGGCATCAAGGGATCATTCTCACACATTTTGGGAGTTCATCAACACCCCTCAGGAGAGTTTCATCTTGCCTAATCCTATACCCAAGTTTCTAATCGTTTCTAATGATGTTTTCATATGGTTTATTTGAGCCTAAAATGCTATTTTGTGTATAAAGATGAATCTCTATAGTATATGATGTAAAGATCAAGTTTTGGTTTATAAAAATCCACTAATGATTTCCCTAATGCAGATCTAGATCTGAATGTTTTATTCTAACAAGAGTTTTGAAAGAAAAATAATTGTTTTCGAAGGTTTCGACATGAATATGCATGTTTAAAAATATTTTCGTTTTATCTATAGTGATTAGACTGTTTTTCATATGTTATTGATATGCTAAATTGTGTGTTTAGGGTTGTTAGTGTATATACACATCGCACACAAAGTTTGAGATCGAACCCCTGTAGAACAGAAACCTGAAAAAGGTTTCTGCTTCTACGCGATCGACCGTGGTGGACGCGACGGTCGACCGTGTAGCGAGCACAGAAGCAGTATGTGTCTGCTTCCGGTGCGGTCGATCGTGGTGGGTACGGCGGTCGACTACTGGGAGCACAGAAAAGCAGAAAGTTTCTGCTCTCTGTGCGGTTTACCGCGGTGGGCACGGCGGTCGACCGCTAGGTAATTTACTGCATGTTAAGGTTGTTGCATACGTTGTGTGGCTGGCGAGACACCTAGATTATATTGGTTTGTTATACACTGAGAGTATTATACATGAGTTGACTTCAGACATGAGTCTTAGATTTATTCACCGGAGCATGAGGGTGAATGGTATATATGTGATTTCTGACACTATTTACATATTACAGTCCTCGTGTTGGACTATAAGCTATCAAGTCCTCATGTTGGACTATAAACTATTAAAGTCCTCGTGTTGGACTATAAGCATCAAAGTCCTTGTGTTGGACTATAATCCACTACAGTCCTCGTGTTGAACTTTAAGCTATTGCAGATCATACTTTTGACATTTATTTATTTCAGACCACGAGTTGGGTATGTAATTGACATATGACAGGTCATTTATATTTCGGTTGGAGATAGAGTTATTACTCCATGTTGTAGCTTTTGAATTTGGTATTTAGCTAATTACAATTTTAGCTAAGGGAGGCGTACCTATGCTCGTGTTGTAAATTTCTAAACATCAAACCTCTATTTTATTTTTACAGTCGATACTTGACTATCTATATGTATTATCAGATATTTTCTTATCCTTCTAACCCTTCCCCCTAGGGTTGGTTGAGATGTTACTCGCTATAGCGCTTTGACGCTCGTTATTGTTCTCCCCTTTCAAGCAGCGAGTCTGACGCACGGAGAGTCGCAGGTTGATGAGATGTCTTCATAGATTCTATCTAGATATTTTTTATATTTGAAGTTTATGTCAGAACTCCACAGTAGATGTATTTATGAACATTTGAGATATTATTTCTAGCTTTGTAAAGGCAATGTGCCTTAATGTCATTTCATTTGACTTCCTATTGTGAAACAGTTGTATCAGTTCGGTTGTTTGTTTCTCAGAGATTTATCCATTTATATCAGTGAATGATGATTCCTTTAGAGTATATATGTCTTTGAGTATTTCTTCTGTATATTTTCTTTTGCCTGTTTTGTACCTACACTTGTTGTTGTTTCTACTTGAGAGATAGTAATTGTGATGGTGAAACGTGTTATTGTACGGTATAGTGTATGACAGATTTGACATTCTTGGTTTTACCTTGGACTGCATCCTTGTTGAAACTAGGGGCGTCACAGCATACCATGGTGCATTCAATCTTTCAATGGCTAACAACTGATCATCTGGGAAGTAGTCGTCGATCGGTAGTTAATCCTCCTCCCTATCATGTGATTCTTATCTCATCCTCGAAAAATGGTCTACCACCAAATTTTATGCCCCTTTCTTATCCTTTATTTCCAGTTCAAACTCTTGTAAAAGTAGTATCCATCGAATCAACCTAGGCTTGGCATCTTGCTTGCTCAAAAGATATTTGATGGCGGAGTGGTCAGTATAAACGATGACTTTGGACCCCACTAAGTAAGACCGGAACTTGTTAAAGGCGAAGACAATTGCTAATAGCTCCTTTTCAGTTGTAGCATAATTATCTTGGGCTTCATCAAGAGAGCGACTAGCATAATAAATTGCATGAACTATCTTGTTCTTCCTTTGGCCCAACACAGCACCAACCGCATAATCACTTGCATCTGTCATGACTTCAAATGGGAGATTCTAGTCCGGCGGTTGCATAATAGGAGTTGTTCAATGCTTTCTTCAACCTATGAAAAGCATCAAGACATTCATCAGTGAAATCAAGGGGAGCATCTTTAAGAAGAAGGCTAGTTAAAGGTTTTGCAATTTTTGAAAAGTCTTTGATAAAGCGCCGATAGAAATCGGCATGTCCCAAAAAACTTCTTACTCCCCTAACTAACGTTGGTGGAGGCAATTTTTCAATGATTTCCACTTTTGCTCGATCAACCTCAATTCCACGCTCAGACACCTTGTATCCTAGAACTATTCCATCCCTTACCATAAAGTAGCATTTCTCCCAGTTTATGACTAAATTAACTCTTTCGCAATGCTGCAAAACTCGAAACAAGTTAGCTAAACAACCATCAAAAGTAGTCCCATATACGGAGAAGTCATTCATAAACACATCCATAATATCTTCTATAAAATCAGAGAAAATAGCTATCATACATTGTTGTAAAGTGGCAGGGACATTAAAAAGACCGAAAGGCATGCGCTTATAAGCAAAGGTCTCATAGGGACATGTAAAAGTGGTCTTTTTCTGTTCACTAGGATGAATATGGATTTAAAATCCTGAATAGCCATCTAAATAACTAAAATAGGAATGTCTGGCCAACCTTTCCAACATCTGGTCTATAAAAGAAAGTGGAAAATTATCTTTTCGGGTTGCCTTGTTCAACTTTCTATAATCAATACACATCCTCCAACCCGTAACCGTCCTAGAAGGGATAAGTTCGTTATTCGCATTCTTGACTACGGTCACACCCCCTTTTTTAGGAACCACATGGACTGGGCTAACCTATTCACTATCAGAAATAGGATAGATTACCCCAACATCTAATAGCTTAAGCACCTCTTTTTTTACCACCTCCTTCAAGTTAGGATTTAATCTACGTTTATGCTCTATAGAGGGTTTATGATCATCTTCTAAGATAATTCTATGCATGCAACGGCACCAAAAACTTGATAGGCAAATCCACAAGCGTACGAACTCGTTGTAGCTATCAAGGTTGATCCCATAGGGACTAGGGGTTAATTACAAAATTTCATGTTATTCAACTAGCTAAACAACGAGTAAAATAGAAGAGATTAAATTTGTGAGATTAAATAAAAGAAATAAAATAAACAACTAATCGAGTGGAATTAAATATAATGAAGGGCCAGGATTGGGTTTTCACCACAACTTCGGTGCTCAATGATGAATTATTTCAATTATCGGTGTTGGTTTAAACTAGAAAGGGTGAATTAGCCTAAATTAATCTAAAGTCTCTTTTAAGGTCTAAAGATCATGCCTAATTAATCTTAATTAACCTACTTTCGTGGAATTAAGATTAAATTAAACTCATTAAGCTTTATGCTAATCCAAATTAAATCCCCAAGAAATCTAACCTACTTTCGTGGTTCGAAATCCGCGCTTAATTTCTAGAGGTCCGGTATTAACTTCACCTTTCAGTCCTTTAATTAATTACCTATGATTGCTAATCCGGTGATCAAGCGAATCAACAAAATTAATTCACAAGAAATTAAGTTTAAAGATTTAAACTTTCACCAAGAACCTATATTATTTCATCATCAATTACCAAAAAGTACGGTTCTTTCCCAATCCTAGACAAAGAATCTACTCACACATGATTGGGATAAGAGAATACATCAAATAAATATGCAAATCAATCATAAGAAGAAATTAATAAAAGAGAGGAAAGAATTAACCCGTCCTTCAATTAAAATCTTCAAAATATAGACTTGCAATCCGATCTTGTATAAGAAATTCGTGTCTTCCTTCAATACTTGAACTCTAAAATAGATGCTAATTAATGGCTAAGAGAACAAGAACAACGGATCCTAAACCCTAAGCTAAAATACCTATTTATAGGTCCCCAAAAAATCTGGAAAAAGATAAGACCCGGACCAAGGGTGTGGTGCAAACAACACCAGGGTGTGGTGGAATCTTTCTTGCTCATTTTTATGATTGTTCGTATAGTCTTTGGTATTATGGTTGTAACTTCTTCGTCCGACCTCAAAATGAGGTGATTCAAGTTGCATTGGAAAGCTGTTCAAGAGATCTATAACTTTGATCTTTTCTGAATTCTAACTACATCATGGTCGAAATTCTAGTTCTTCGTACTCGTATATTAATTTTCTTCTCGAGCCATGCATTCTAAATCTCGTTGTTGCTTCAAATTCTTGTTTAACTTCCAACGATCATCGAATCTTTCAATATTGAGCCAATACCTACATATAAGAACACAAACCACAGTAGTATCCTCAGACTAAACACGAAATATGCATCAAACACCCATAATTCATGCTTGAAACACACTAAGATAATGCATATTTTACGTGTTTATCAATAGTTTCATGATTGGCCAAGGGTACATGAGAAGCTCATATAACCCGTGTGTGTACATGCACATGCTACGAGATGGTGAGTATATTTATTTGTTGTTATATGTTGATATGCTCATTGCTTCCAAGAATTCTTTAGCTATTAGGAAGTTGAAAAAGGAGTTGTCATCCGAATTTGAGATGAAGGACCTTGGAGAAGCAAAGAAGATATTTGGTATGGAAATTAAGAGAGACAGAGCGAAGGAGAGGTTGAAGTTGACTCAGAGGAGCTACTTGCATAAGATGCTAAAGAAATTCAGTTTTGATGGTAATGCTAAGACGGTGAGTACTCCATTAGCTTCCCACTTTAAGCTATCAGCTAAGATGTCACATGTTTGAGTTGAGAACCATGAATACATGTCCAAAGTTTCTTATGCCAATGTTATAAGTAGCTTGATATATGCAATGGTGTGTACAAGGCCAGATTTGTCACAGACCGTGAGCATGGTGTCTAGGTACATGCATGACCCCGGGAAGAGTCATTGGAAGGCCATGAAGTGGATCCTGCGATATATCAAAGGTACCATAGATGTTAGTTTGGTGTTTGAGAAGAATGAAAGAAATGAACAGGATTGTGTTGGATATGTGGATTCTGATTATGCTGGGGATCTTGACAAGCGCCGGTCTACTACTGGATATGTGTTTACACTAGCAGGAGTAGCGGTGTGTTGGAGATGTACACTTCAGTCTACAGTGACTCTTTCCACTACGGAGGCAAAGTATATGGCGTTGACTAAAGCTGTGAAGGAAGCTTTGTGGTTGCAGGGGTTATTGAATGACTTGGGGATTGCATAGGATACCATCAGGGTAAGGCGTGATAGTATGTCATCTATCTATTTGGTAAAGAACCAGGTGTATCATGCCCAAACAAAGCACATTAATGTCAGATTTCATTTTGTACGAGATGTCTTGGATGATGGAGACATTACACTAGAGAAGATTCACACAAAGGATAATTTGGCAGATATGTTGACCAAAGTTATCACTGGGGTGAAATTTGGTTATTGTTTAGACTTGTTGAACATTCTTCATTGTTGAGGGTCTTTAGAGGCCATTTGGGTGAATTACGTAAGGCTTGATTCCTTGGGCAAGATGATACGTAAGCAGTCAGTTTGATACAGTCAGATTGATGAGTTGATATCGATATGGTGGAGATTGTTAGAGTTTTTATTTGGGTTCTCGACTTGTTGTGGATTGAGTTCGTTATTGTGGATTGAGTCCACTTCGTACTGGATACAACAAGTGGGATATTTGGTATCGAGGTCAATTTAGTTTTGGAAAAACTTCGCTGATGTAGAGAATTTTTGAAAAAAATCAAGTTTTCGATGAACAGTATCATCAGTCAACTTATGACAGGCATTAGTCGATTGATGAAATGCCCTGGAATTATGATTTCTTTTCTGCTCAGTCGACTAATAGGCGATCAGTCGACTGATGAGCTCGTTCGGTTGACTGATGATCTGATCAGTCGACTGATGAAGGTTCGTGTAGCTTTTTGTGCACATATCAGTCGACTGATGCTTGTCATAAGTCGACTTATGACGGGTTCCTGGGCTGTTTTTTGTTTCCTGTTTGGTTTTGGATTGGGTATTTGTATAAATACAAGAATGATTTTTAGGGTTTCTTAATGAGAGTATTAGCAGCCTTTTGAGCACTTTGAGTGAGAGAATTTGTGAGGGACTTGAGAGTTTGATTTAGAGTTATATTTGTGAGATTATTGAGTGATTGTAATCTTTATTTGCACTCACTCACTCTCTCTCTCTCTCTCTCTCTCTCTCTCTCTCTCTCTCTCTCTCTTTATTAGTAAGATCTATTCCCTCCTTGTCCCGTGGACGTAGGCACATTGCCGAACCACGTAAAATTTTGTGTCTTACTTGTGTGGTTCTTATTTTGGTTGTTGATTTGTGCTCCTATCTCGTTTGTGTTCATATTCATCGATTCCGCTGCACACAACAGCATTCAGTTTTGGTTTTTTTTTTTGTGAAACGTATATATATCCGTCACTAAAGTAAAGATGCACGAACAGTTTCTCTTTAGGCAAGTCGAGCCAAGAGAATACGGAATTTACCATTGTGTGGCATGCTACCGGTATAAAGACTCCATAGAAGAGGCTAGAGAGTTTGAAACCTTGCTCATTGAGAAACTGAAAAAACTTCATCCACGGCTAATATACCATTAGAGAATCTCTTGTCTGTAAATATAGAAGATGAACAACAATTTGTTCAGAAAAAGGTGGAAGAGGATAGTTTATCTGTTTGGAGAAGATGAAGTCTTAGCAAAAAAGAGATCTTTGAATATTGGGAGAATAGTTGTTGATTAAGCGCATAACCTCATGAGGAATTTTTTTTCTCGTTCTAGTATTATTACCTATGAGATATAATTTAACAAGTATCCCCTAATTGGTATGACATAGTTTCATTTTGTTTTGTTTTAGTTTACTTTATTTTACTCTCTTTTCTATTTACTTTTTTAGTCTACATCATTGTTGTTGCTTATGACCGCCTGAGTAAATAATGTTTAATATACCCATGTGTTGATTATAGCAACGCTGTAAATTTTGTTGCTTGCTCTCTTCATTTATTTATACTAGCTTTTATGCACGTGCAATGTTCGTGGTTAAATACCATCATTAAGTATTTTTGCTTTATTTCCTTACTAAAATTTGTTCCTTAGTCCAACTTCGTGGTTAAATACCATCATTAAGTATTTTTGCTTTATTTCCTTACTAAAATTTGTTCCTTAGTCCAACTTTGATTGTTTTTGCTTACTTTTGTTTTTTTTGCTTTATTTCCTTACTAAAATTTGTTCCTTAGTCCAACTTTGATTGTTTTTGCTTACTTTTGTTTTTAAACTTTAACATTATAATTATTTATTTTCTTTGATGTTTGTTTGAATGTTCTGCATTAAATTTAAATTTTCATGCTAATAATCAAATTGATAGGAAACAAATGTAATCTAAAGCCATTTTGAATTTTTACCTTATTTGGACTGACATGAAACCAAGCTTGACTTGAGAAAGTATAATGTTGTAAAAGTAAAAAAACACTTGAAAAAATAGTGTTATGAAAGAAAAGATGAATAACTAAAGCCGATAAGCCAAGATGATTAATTAAAAATGGGCTAGAACGAAACTAAAGAGAATAAGAAGTTTGTTACTAATTATTGATAGACTTTAGAAAAAATCATAAATTAAAGATTAATGCTAACTCTAATACACTTTTATATTTTATATGATAAAAGCATCCATTTAACCACATAAAAATATTTAAGAGTTCATGAAAATCCCTTCTAAAGATACTTGATTTTACTCAAAAAATTTAAGATATTCAGTAAAGTATTTAGAAAATAGATCTTTTATTCCTTCTGTTTCATCCTTCTACACCTTTATCATTTGATATGTTTATAATGTTAATATTTAATTTTAATATGTTTATTTTATGAAGGGATATTACTTAACGTTGGTACTACGTCATTAGTGATTTTATGACATTTATCATTTGGACACTCTTATTAACATCTCTATCCATATTCTTGTTGTAGTGTGTCTGTATATTGGTAAAGTATTTTTAAGTTTAATTATGTAAATTTTAGAGTAGGTTTTGTATATCATAACTCTTCGAATGTTGTGATGATTGCATATATCAATAGTTTAAATTTGGGTTGTATCTGTAAAGAGCATTGATAAAGATGCTCTTATTTTAGCAGCTTGTTCTGAATGAGCCATGCATGTTATCTTTAAAGTGTAATATTTTTTTTATTGTGTTAAATGAATGTTTGCTTGGTTTACTTATTGTTCTCTTATTTCTTCAATAAGTTGTATCTTTGGGTTGATATATATTGTTAACAAAATTTATGATGATATGCATATCTCCCCTATAATTTTGAGACAGATATAAGGTAAATTTTATTATTAGTGACCTTTAATAATAATTTTAGTAGTAAAATATGTCACCTTCATATTTAAAGATCTTGATATCTGACTATGCTATTATATGTTTATCTTTGATCATTTCTTTAAAAATTAATCATTCGTTGGTAGTCACATCCCTAAATAAAGTTACTTGCAAGGTCATGCCACTATATAGGAAAAGAAAAATATCATTTTTTATTTTTTTACTTATGCTATAGTAATTAAGTATCATGTATGCACTTTTTATCCATTATAGTGATTTCCCTAATCTAATCTTATAGTGATTTTTTTACTTTATATTATATTTTGCTTTAGTTTCTATTACAAGATTATCTATATGTAATTTTATATTAAGTTTATGATTCATTTAGTATTTCAAGAATAAAGTATGAAAATTTATAAATACTTATTAATTTTCTTGTATCTCTCATGGAGAATACTTTTTTTATTGGGACAAAGTTGTTCAATATGTTCTTCAAGAGGAACTCAATTAGTGTTTCTTTGCTAGATATGTCTTTTGTCAATGTCAATTCAAGTGATTCATGAATATTTTTGAATTTTGGGTTTATTTCCATCACTTCTCTATTTAAAATGAAAACAACTTGATTCTTTTAAATGATATCTCTAAAATTTCTACTAGTTTTTCTATACATAATTCATTGTATTTTTTAACCCTATAAATATTATTAACATCAGATATGAATGTTTATACATTATAATCAATTAATGTTAACCTATTATACTATTGTCTTTTATTAGTTTTATGTAATTTTGTCTTCTATCAAATAATATTACTTTTAAAATTATATGCAATTCTTTAAATTTCTCAATAACGTTAATTTTTAATCTATCATATATTTTTCTTAAATTTTTATTCCTTAATTAGATAGTTTTAATCTATTGTAATTATTATTTTTTACCAGCATCAATTTACACTACTTTTAGATGCTGAAAAGGGATGATAAACTTTAAATTGAAAGTTAAATTTATATATCTTAATAAAATAATATCAAATATTTACTCTTTTCTTTGCCAAATTTTAGTCTTTTTGTGATTTTAAATTTTGAAAGTGTGTTTTGCAATTTTTTAAACTTTGATAGTATTTTTTAAAATTTTTAAATTTTAAGTTGGGTGCTCGTAATTTTTATGTTTCGTGTGTTGGTGGTAAGTTTTCAAATGTTAAGATATTTCTTACAACTCTAAAAT
Organism: Asparagus officinalis; assembly: GCF_001876935.1. Taxonomy (NCBI): domain Eukaryota; kingdom Viridiplantae; phylum Streptophyta; class Magnoliopsida; order Asparagales; family Asparagaceae; genus Asparagus; species Asparagus officinalis. Next base: position 59,729,272 of record NC_033795.1, read on the forward strand.
TTTGAGTGTGTTTTTTGCAATTAACAACACTTTGGATTGTTTTCTAAAAATTTTAAATTTTTAACGGGCTGCTGATAATTTTCAGATTCGATGTGTACCTATTATAAGTTTGGAATTTTGATATTTTTGCAATTTTTAACTTTTGAGGGAGGTTTTGTAATTTTTATAACATTGAGGTTATTTTTTATAAATTTTCAAATTTTAAGTGCCTAATGATAATCCCTGGAATCCATCTACATTATTTGAAAGTTTTAAAATCTCTAAATTTTAGGGTTCTTTTTTTGTAATTTAAACTTTTAATGTTGTTTTTACATTTTTAAATGTTCAGGGCTTTACTTGCAAATTTTAAATTCCTCGGGGGCTGTTATTAATTTTTAGATTTCATTTTTTTTGTTTTAAGTTTTAAAAAGGTAGGATATTTTGTGTAATTTTAAACTTTGAGGGTATTTTGTGTAATTTTTAAAAATTTTGGATTTTTTATAATACTTCATGTATTATAATATGTTATCTATGTATAGTTTCTTAATCTTATTTATTTTAAATTGTTGAGCTATGGTTAGTTCATGTGGCGTTAATATAGGATATAATTAGTATTTGGATAGATTCAGATTTAAGTGAAATATTTAAAATAACTTTTCATATAGTTTATCAATCTTTTTTTTAAATTATTGAGTTATAGGTAGTTCACGTGGGATTATATAAGATATAATTAGAATTAGAATAGATTAATATTTAAATAAAATATTCAAAATAGTGAAGGTTAATATTGATTATGGAAAGTTTTTTTCGTACCCGTGCTTTTAAAGGGAGTATGATAGACAACCAAGTCATGACAAATTTGACTAAAAGAATAATGACAATTTCTGATAAATTTGACTAAAAGAATGATGACTAAATTTTTTTATGGATAGAAAATCATGATATAACATGAAACTCTTTGTCCAAAGAACAATGACAAATTCTGATGAAATTTTAATACATGAAAAATATGAAATTAATGATCCAAATGTGCATATAGAAAAATGCTTTTTACCTAAGGAAAATGCTTTTTGGACCAAAAATTTATTATTCCTCATTTTCTATTTTAATCTTCTTACCTTTCATGACCTTTCGATTGTTCATATCCTTTTTTAGGCTTGCCATGCTATTCTGCCATAGTGTCATGTCCTTGAAATCCTCATCTTCATCACCTCAACTGATATGATATCTTCTAGCTTGCAAATAAGAGATAAGTTATAAATTATTCATTATAATTCATTATTTTCATCAGTCAAAAAAAACCCATAGGCCATCAAGAGGACCTTTACTAAATTGTGACATACTGCATCTCGGGTACTTTTTCCTTAAAACTTGTTATAAATACTAAACTAGATTGTTTGTGCTTAAAAATTGATCGACTTCCTATGAATGCACAACTTTATCATGTGGCAACTTTTATATTTTACATGTTAGAACTGAACTAAAATTATCTTTTTCCCCCGCTGTTACTTCCTTGATATCTAGGGTAATCAAACAAGTCATTGAACAATGTCTACCAATGATTGTTTCATCTTCTTTGTTACTATTGCACAAATCTATAATCTATATTAGAATAGCTAGTAGTGCAAGGAATGACCTTGTGCTGATTTATATTTTATGAAGCCCAAAGTTTTCAATGTAGTGTGTAATGAGAATTTCAAATGAATCTGAGAACAAGAATTTATTTATTGTATAGTTTCAATCTTGCACAGTTATCGCAGTAAATAAGAAATAACTGCTCAAAATTAGACTATTGACTCTATGCAAGTGCAGGTTCAAAAATCAAACAGGGATTAATCCATTGAGAAATCCTCAAGTACCGTTAGGCTCTATACATACAATTATAGAAGGTAAAAAACCACCAATCAAATCAGAAGGTACAATGCAATAGTGATCCATCAAAAAATAAACTCCCCCAAAAAAATGCTTATTAAGGGCAAAAGTATGGTGCAAGTAAAGGACAAATTTTCAAAACCAACCCTTTTAGACATTTAATTGCAAAAACCGACCTTTTTTCATAATAATTGCAAAAACCGACCTGTTTTCAGCCCAGCGCTGAAAATAGATCGGTTTTTGTAAAAAAATCTCTGAAACATCACGGGAGTTCAACTCCCGTGAAGTTTATGGAGAAATTAAACTTCACGGGAGTTCAACTCCCGTGAAGCTTAATTTGTGCTTAAAACTCCACGGGAGTTGAACTCCCGTGGAGTTACAGTCAGCAATTCCAGAGAATGGAGTCTCTGGCAAATTGTGACTGCAACTTCACGGGAGTTCAACTCCCGTGAAGTTGCAGTGCCAATTTTCCAGAGATTCGCAGGTCGTGAGGACAGGTCTCGCTCATTTGGACAGGCGTACGCTCGACGTTGACGGCCACGTGATGATGACGCCGACACTTCGCATGCCGATGGAGCCGACACTTCGCATGCCGATGGAGCCGACACTTCGCATGCTGATGACGCCGGCACTTCGCATACCGATGGAGCCGGCACTTCGCAACTTCATACACAGTCGGATACTCAGATAGTTGAGGCTCATCAGCAGGAACCCAGGGGGCGGGGAAGAGCGAGGGGGAGGGGGAAGAGAGGGAGAGGAAGGAGGGGAGCTATATTGGGTTGTATATGAACTTATTTTGATAAATTTTGTAACTTTCCTGAATTTTCAAATACTGAACTTTTGAAGATAAATTGTTGTTCATATACATAATCGTGTGTGTTTAATTCATGATTGAATCATGTATATATTATTGTTTGCAAATAAATTGGCATATATATGAGTTATAATTCATTGTTGAATTATGTATATATTGTTGTTTGCAAATAAATTGACATATATATGATTTACAGGTAAATATACAAAACCTGCACAGCAGCTGTGCATGCAGGGTGGCCTGCAACTTCACGGGATTTCAAGTCCCGTGAAGTTGCAGTGCCAAATTTCCAGAGACTCGATCTCTGGCAAATTGTGGACTGCAACTTCACGGGAGTTGAACTCCCGTGAAGTTGCAGTCACAATTTGCCAGAGACTCCATTCTCTGGAATTGCTGACTGTAACTCCACGGGAGTTCAACTCCCGTGGAGTTTTAAGCACAAGTTAAGCTTCACGGGAGTTGAACTCCCGTGAAGTTTAATTTCTCCATAAGCTTCACGGGAGTTGAACTCCGGTGATGTTTCGGAGATTTTTTTACAAAAACCGACCTGTTTTCAGCGCTGGGCTGAAAACAGGTCGGTTTTTGCAATTATTATGAAAAGGGGTCGGTTTTTGCAATTAAATGTCTAAAAGGGTTGGTTTTGAAAATTTGTCCTTTAATTCAGTTTGAAGTTCTTAGGACATTGCTGAATCTTGCATGGTTATTTTTGCTTACTTTTACTTGCAGGACAAATTTTCAAAACCAACCCTTTTAGACATTTAATTGCAAAAACCGACCCCTTTTCATAATAATTGCAAAAACCGACCTGTTTTCAGCCCAGCGCTGAAAACAGGTCGGTTTTTGTAAAAAAATCTCCGAAACATAGATAAAAGATAAATTAATGGAACTGAACGGGATAGTATGACAATTTAGCTTTCGATCTGAACAAGCGAAAGAGAATGAAATATGCCACTTGCTATGTTATGTGTTCAACGGTGCACTAAAAAGCAAAAACCAAACGTTGAATAAAATGTACTTTATTTAATTTAGCTATACAAAACTAGAACTCTGTGCATATTTCAAATTAATAAAATTAAAAGCTACAATTAATTAACTAATTAATCAATCGACAAACTATGCTAATTATCGAAATATTACCGTGATAGATGGGTTTTCCCACCGAAACCAAATCTCTGAACGACCGCATAAAATGGATAAATTTATTTTAAAAAATTTATTAATAGTTGATCATCAAATGTGATTTTATAATGGGTAGTTGAAGAACTTAGCAAGAAATAATAATAATAAATAAATAAATAAATATACAAATAAAAGATCAAAACTTATAATCAGGAGAACTCTTTCCTTTCTGCGTAAAATCTAGCCATACGACATCCCTTATATTACCAGTAATCACTTGCGAAATTAATATTCTCATTAATAATTTGGAGTTGAATAATCATTGTGATTGATAGTGGAGAGGGAATTGATGGATTAGAGTTGCAAAAGGATGAAACTAGTAGGCGATAGACGGTTTGGAGGGGGCTTCTTTGCTTTGAGAGGCAGACGTTACAAAAGGGAAATTTTGATAGAGTACAAAGAGAATCCTGTCCGTGTATCGAGAGGGTGAAATTTTAGAGAAAGAGAAAGAGAGTAGGCAATAAGGAGAGATGACGTAAGGTTAAATTGTGTGTTTGAGAGATGACTAAAGGAAGGAAAAGAAGGGAAAAGATTTCTCTTTCATTCTCTTCCCCTTCTTTACCCTCTATTTGAGGGGTAAGATTTTAGTTTAATTTTTTCTCTCATTCCCCTCCTTTATTCTTCTAAGGCTCTGTTTGGCAAAACTAGCTGAAAGCTACGTTATAGCTAAAAGCTATTAAGCTAGCTGAAAACTGTGAAATTGTAGCTGAAAGCTGTTAGCTGTGTAGCTAGCTGATTGACTAGAGCTGTTTGGCAAAAGTAGCTGTATAACTAGCTTAAATTTGTTAAATGACTAAAAAAGACATGCAATATTATTGATATAAAATTAGAATTATTAGGGGCAAAGCGGAAGAAAAAAATTGGCAGCTCCTTCCCAAAAACAAACGTTACTTGAAATAGCTTTCCAAAAGCTACTTTCCAAAAGCTACTTGCAAAAGACACAATCTCCAAAATAATCTCCTCCTATTTTTGGTCACCAAACAGCTCTACTAGCTTATTGACCAAGTCAATAAGACACAAGCTCTTAGATAAGATACTTTTTTTGGTTGCCAAACAGTGCCTAAATGAAACTCCTAAACAAAGATAAAACAAAATTTCCCTTCCTCTTCTCTTCTCTACCCTCCATCCAAACAGACTATAAGGGATTTTAGAGAGAGGGAGTGAGAGGAAGGGGGAGAGAAGGGGAGTGAGGATTAGGGTTGTGCAATTGGTCGGTCGGTTCGGTTTTTAGCCAAATTTGGCCTAACCGAACTGAACTGTCTATCATTCAAAATCGAAGCGTACCGATTCAAGTCGGTTTAGTTCGGTTTGGGTCGGTTTCTTCGGTTTTCACTTAGGTACAAATGTTATGTCCAAATTCAATTTCACCTCTAATCTGTTGACGAAGAAAGAAGCTCTTACACTTCAATTTATTAAAATTCATAAACTATTCAATGCTACTGAATATTAGATGTAGAAATTAAAATCTTATTCCTACCAAAGATTATATAAATTTTTTTAGAGAAAACTTACATAAAGAATTAAAGTGATCTCAATCTGATAGATAAAGTAAATAAAAAAATATGTAATAACTTAGATGTTGAGTATAGTTTCTATAAAATTATAAGTTTGATCCAAAAAGAAGTCTAATCCAAAAATGTATCATTCGAGGAGAAAAATCAGAAAAATGTTAGAATCAACATTATGGTTTAAGTTTCTTACCTCCAAAGTGGATTCGTCCAAAGAGTAAGAAGTGAATATGCAATAGAGAGGGATAGAGAACTAGAGATAATGAAAAGCCCTAGAATTTGAGAGGACACTATTGTTGAGATATTTTATCGCTATCAGGTCGTGTGAGAGAAAAATATATCAAGCTGTAGAGAAGTAACTCTATATGAACTATAATGGATCGGGTTTAAGCGGATGTAAATAGTAATTAGAATGGGTAATACAATTTGATCAGTTCGGGTTGAAAAAACTTCAACCCGAACCGAACCGAACTCTAATAAAAATCGAACCGAACTGTTAAATTTTGACTGGTTGGGTCAGTTTGTTCGTTTTGAACCGAACTATGCTCACCCCCACATGTTGGGGGGTGGGGGCGCAATTAAAGATAAAGATAAAGATATAATTGTAAAATCTCAAAATAATAGGGGTCAAAGAGAAATTCAAAAGTTTTAACACATTAATCCTCTTTTATACGTTGTATAGATATAGAATTGAGGAAATCCTTAACCTTAACATCTCAGGGGTACATATAGCTATTGTAGTAATATTTTTATCGTATATAATGGATAAAAGCCACATGAATATATGAAGGGAAGATAAATCAATAAGGAATTTTCTATAACTTCAAGATAAAATGGAGATATCAAAACTAATTATGAAAGCCTCTGAAGACAAAAATTTAGAAGACACGTATCCAGCTATTGAGCTGTGTGTACACATTTGTTTTTGAACTTGTGAAATTCTCGGAACGATTAAGGCCTGACTGCAATAGTTGGAACTCTACAAAGCTGCTCGAGAGATC
>NC_033795.1:59735634-59748539 GCF_001876935.1 Asparagus officinalis
ACCAAAGGCAATTGTTGAGCCGCAAATGTGGGAGTTCTAGTTAAAAATCTTCTACTTTTTCTTAGGTTCTTATAAGTGATAATGTTAGAAAAGATGTCTTTTGCTTCCATTGTTTCGATACAGGATTTTATCGGATGAAGAAGTGTTTTCAGTATCATGATCAGTTATTGATGATGAATTGATCTAGTACTGTATAAAGTGCATTGTATTTTTTAGTTCCATTCAAATAGTTGAATTGTACTTGAAGTTCACAGCAGTAAACAAAATATTTCAAAATCATTTATCTTGATTTTTAAAGAATCAGTTATAAGGGTCTTCTTTCAGAAACATAAGCATATCTGGTTCAACAGGAACATAGTCAATTCTGCTTTAACAAAGTTCTCATTTTTTGAACGAACTTTCTGAATTTCAATAAAATAACATACAAGAGTGCCATTACAATTAAAACGGATAATGTAAATGATCAGTTTACTATACTATATGTGACAATTAGTCAAATAATGCAGTCAATTACAAGGATACTGCATGCTTAATGGCTAGAAAAAAAAAACTAGATATCGATATAAAGGTTAAAAATTCGACAATACCTGTTTCAGGCTCAATGCTATGAGACAAACTCAAATATGTTTCTTTAAGATAAGGGGATAGTCCTTTACCTCCCCCAAGTCCTCCAACTATTGGAAGCCTTCGAGGGAGATAAGGAACAAACACCCTAATTTATATTATGCCATTGAAGAAAATTCGAGGACTCTGTGTATTGGGTAGTACTATGATAATCTATCAACAAGTATTTATAGTGATCCTTACTGTGTTTAAAACGAAGAAATTGATAAGAATCATAGATAAGATCATGAGAATGTCTAGTTTCCACTTAACTCCACTTGTGTCCAACTTTTTGTTTTAGGAAAGATCAGAGATCATGAGAATGTCTAGTTTCCACTTAACTCCACTTGTGTCCAACTTTTTGTTTTAGGAAAGATCAGAAGAATATATCTACAAATATATTCTTATCTTTATTATTTTGTATGCTAAGTCAAAGCTTAGATATATTCTTACGATCCTATCAAAATAGAGATATATTATTATTGTTATTGTATTATTAATTTAGCTATATAAATTGCTCGAGGAATGCTTACCTGAGAACCGTTTGGCCATATATCCCAACAACGCTCTTTAATGATCTATATTACGCGCACCAAAATACTAGTTGGATTGTGGTATTGAATTTTTTCAGTGACATTACCAATTTGTGTGAAATAATGCCTATAAATCATACAGACATTCAAATGTAGCATTTGTCATATTTCACGTTCAAATTCTTGACATGGTTGGAAGTTGTTACATCTAGTACTTTAGCTTTCTCAGGCAAGAACTTGATAATTATGAATATCAGATCCTTTCCACTCTCTTTTTTTTCTTTTTTTCCTTTTTTTTGGGCCAATGCAGAAAGCGGGGCAAGCCCCCTAAAATTTAAATTTTAAACAAAAAAATTATGTACAAAACATGGCACGACGTGAGGCCCTAAGTAGAAAAGACTACAATAGAAGCAAATGACTTGCTGATTAGATATACAGATCAGTTAAATAAACGTTCTTATTATCAACAAACCAAAAATATTTGTTCTTATAAACTAGCAAAATATTAGTACCTAAGATAACAATTGGCAATGCCTTCCATGCACCTTGCCAGTGGATTTTAATATAAAAGCGACAACCAATACTGTTTATGATAATTGTTAGCTTGACTCGGTCATGGATGACCAAATCAACGTTCGTTTCTCTGTTGAGAAGAACGTGGAAACGTGGGTTTATTGAGAGAATATCTCTCAAGGGACGGATCTGAACGGGGTGGAGATAGTGGGTTTACCCCCTATAAAAGGAGGGTCAATCTCCTTAAAGAAACATAACAACGTTGAAAAGAAAATCAAATCCTTACCCATTATCGGAGCCCCCCTCAAAAATCTGTTCTTTCTTCTACTTTGAATTCAATCACTGGCATCAGAGCTGAAGGTTCTTCATCATCTCGGTATCCTATTATTTTCCCAACAAAGAAGACTCTCTCTCTCCAACTCCTTTAAGAAGAAGCACTCTCTGTTGAAGAAGAAGTGTTCAGTTGAAGAAGAAGCATATGTTCATAACCGGCTACTACATCCAGCCTGTTGTTTACTAGCTGCTCCACATTAATGATCCTAGATCCAACCAATTGTTTACTGGGTATTGTTTCAAATAAGTATCATTTAATATTTTTTTTTAGCCGGCCTACATCCCTATTGTTTTCAGTCCTACATCAAGCCTACTCCAAAGCTGGCCCTAGACTTGTTACGTAGCCTTCTAGTCAAGTCTTGTCGCAACTTATTTAATTTTCTCAAAGCCTACATCCCTTATTATTGTTTTTGGTCCTACAACATAGCCTATCCAGCTTATTGTTATTCCAAAGCCTAGCCTACACCTACATCTTCAAGGACTACTCCCATCAAACACGTGAGTTTAAAGCCTTGCATACATCTGCATTAACATAAATTGGGCCTTCTTGTTGGGCCTTGAGTGTCGTGCTGTTTGCTAGCCCAGCTGTTCCAAGTTGATCATATCCAATCAAGTAAGAAATGACGTTGAAACTTCAACAACAGATTCTTCGATCAACACCGCTAAGTGACGACCTCGCTTTAATTGGAGCTTCATTTCCCAACTCACAAGAATCATGTTCATTTAATTAATTTATTTTTTTAATCTAACTTTATTTTAGTATAATTGTTAAAATATCAACCTTACACATATTTTAAAATTGAATTTAGTTTTAGTTCTTTACCGAATGGCTAGTAAACTCGTCCTATCAGAACTAGGAAAAATTGACAAATTTAATGATAGTAATTATGATATGTGACATAGAAAAATAGGATATGCTCTTATTCATAACAACATTTATGATGTAATCGAAACCACTACTCCAACCCTTACTGATAAATCAATACCTGAAGAAAAGAAAGTGTTTGAACAGTGGAAGTCGAAAGACAAAAAGGCGAAAAACCTTATGCTCATGTTCATGGAAGATAACTTAATCAAAGTTTTTAAAACTTATAAGGCTTCCACGAGCATGTGGAATACAATAAAAGAAAAATATGACACCGCCTCTGAAGTTTGTTGGGTCCTTTTATTTTGATGATGATTTACAAATAATTTACATCTAATGTTGTTTGTCTAGTGTTTGTGTTTTGTATTTATTCTGGATAAATAATACATTGGAGGATGGATGGAATCAAACATTCACGATCATATCCAATGGAGATTGGTGGAATAGTGGAGTGAAGCCATGCAATTCAAGTTGAAGATCAAAGTTCAAGCTTCATCCGCAAGTTGATCAAGAAGAGCTTATTGAAGATCAAGATCATTGCTTGGGTAAATAGTTTAGGTCGTATATTATGTGTGTTGGTACTTTAAGCTCAATCATACACACACATACACGTTTTGGTTTTATAGTTTACAAGTTTATATAAATATGAAACCTATATTATTGTTAACATATATATACATGTTTCATATTTATCATTTTTGTTAAATGCATATTATGCAAAACCTCATTTTTGCATAATATTAAGTTTTTAGTTTATAGACTTAACAACAATAGTTTGTATCTTTTATTAAGTCTATATAATCAGTTTATAAAGTTTTCAAAACATGGTTTAGTCAAAATGACAAAACAAGTATGTTTCAGTTTCATGTTTTGAACCATTTTGTAAAATAAAGAGATTTCTCAAATGGGAAGTGCTTTTTGAAAACCAATTTTTGTAACATGTGTATTATCATGTTTACAATCATTTCTCAAAGTTTTACATTTTTCTAATTTTATTTACTATTTTTAAAAGAGGTTTGAAAATCAGATTGCTGTTTCAAAACAGGCTGATAACCTGTTATCAGTCGACTGGTAAGTCGACCTGATGACATCAGTCGACTAATGTGTCGACTGAAGAAATCGCCTAGAATGTAAACAAGTTTCTGTTTTGTTTTGGTCGACTGACCAGTAAACTGATGTAGATCATCGGTCGATTGATAAGGTCGTCAGTCGACTGATGAGCTGAAAAATACCTCTAACGGTCAGCTCATCAGTCGACTGATGAAAGCCATTAGTCGACTGATGCTGTAACGGCTAGTTTTCCAGATTTTGTCTTTTTATGATTTTTCTTGGGTTTTTACCGGTTTTTGGGGTTGTTTCATGAGCCTATATATACCCCTTGCCCTCTAACATTCTGAACTAATCAAGAGAATTTTAAAAAATAAGTTTAAGGGTGTTTAAGTTTGGTTTAAGTTTGTGTTTTAAGAGTTTGTTTGTGAAGAGAATTTCACAAGAGCTTGAGGAAGATCATCAATTGTGTTTGAGCATCCAACTCTTCTCCCTCTCTCTCTTGATCTATAGAGAAGTTTTTCTAAACTCTTATCTAGTTATTTATTTGTTTGTTTTAAACTTCCATAAGCTAGATTTATTTGAGTTTAGTTTGTTTTATTGAATCTCATTATTACACACACCCACTTGAGCTTATTGTATTTCATACATAGTATAATTAGGGTTATGAGAGTTTGTAACATTGAGTTGTACTTAGTTGAGTTCTCACCTTGTTTAGAGAACAACCAATTATTGTAGAGAGCCTAATTGTGAGGATTCACTTTGTAATACACTAGTACACCAAGAGGAGTGTGTGGTGAGAGACGGGGTCGTCCCAAGAGGAGTGGGGTAGGTGGTAATGCCTAGAGAGATGTTATAATTCCTAACACTTGAGGGAGACACGGGCTAGAGACCAACACTTGAGGTGGTAGTTAGTGTAGTTACATTGTGAGTGATTAAAGTTTTCGATGAGCTATAAAACCGAGTGTGAGGTATAAATGTTATTCGGGTGAGTGTAGAAAACCCGGTTGTGATTGTGAAGATCTCCTCGGGGTGAGGAGCGGAGACGTAGGTCGTGGGGACCGAACTCCGTGATCATATCCTTTGTTTGTGATTGTATTGGCACACTTATTTTTATGTTTATATCTTATATCGTATTTGTATATTGCTTGTTGTTTATATTGCTCACTATCTAGTTTAGATTATTTACCCTTGTGTTATTTGTATATCCTTGCATATATATTTGTAATATATCATTCTTGCTAGGATATATTTGTTAATTAGTTTTAATGGGTATTAATATCTAATAAGATTAGAAATAACCCTATTCACCCCCCTTTAGGGTACTTTGAAAGTTAACATCTAACTACTCTTGCATAAGTATAATTTTTATCGTATGCAATAGGGAGACAATGTCGTAGAGCATATTAACAAGATGATTATCATGACTAAGGACTTATCCACTGCTGGGACCGAAATCCCGGAAAGAATACAAGTGGCAACCATTTTTGTTGTGTCTGCCACCACATTAAGAATGAATCCTGCCATTAAGTCCGTCACTAATTTTTCTATGCACCTAACGATAGAACATGACTTAATAACCAGTAGGAAAGAACCAAAACTAAATATGATACAGCAAGAGATGAACTATGTCCGCCAGAGGCATAATGCTAGAAGCTATAAAAACCCTGGTCCTAGTAAATCACAACCGTGAGGACCGAAGTCACATCAGTTCAAGAGAAAGAAAGTACCCCGTGGAGCCTGTTATAATTACGGAAAGTTCGGGCATTTTAAGCCTAACTTCCCGCAAGGTGAAAAGCTGGAGAATAAGGGAGGCTATAAGCATCCAGAATAAGGGGGTACTAGCAAAAGATAATTCGTCGATGTGACGGAATGTAATGTTGTGATGACGGATATCAATGGTTGGTGGATCGACTATGGTACGACTAGACATATTGTAAAGGACAAGAATGGAGTCATAGAATTCACCGAGCTGAAGAAAGGAGAATAAAGAATCTATATGGGAAATAATACCTATCTCGATGTAGAAGGTATTGGTTCGTATAGATTGGATCTTGATGACAATATTCTTGTCCTCAAAGATGTGTTCTATGCGCTAGGAATTCGGCGTAATCTGATCTCTGTTCCCAGCTTGATGAAGAAAGGACTGGTAGTTAGGTTCTATAATAATAGGGTTTCTATAGGCAAGAATAATAAAGTGTATGCTATGGGAAAATATGTGCCCGAGCATAAATTATGCATTCTTCCAGTAGTTTGTAATAATTCTGATAATAAAATTTTAAATTTGAACTACTTGTCCTGTTATATTTCTGAGTCTGAATTGTGGCATTCTAGACTAGGGCATGCTAGTATTTCAAAAATTAAAGAAATTATCAGAATGAACTTGCTTCCTGCACTATCTAATGTTCAATTGCCACCATGTGAACATTGTTTAACTGGTAAAATGACTAGAAAACCTTTTATTGGCGGACAAAGAGCCAATAAACTTTTAGAGTTGATACACTCGGATATTTGTGGTCCTCTAAGTGTCAAAACTCATAGTAATAAAGAATATTTTATTACTTTTATAAATGATTATTCCAAATTTGCACACGTCTATCTTATATTCAGAAAATTAGAATTTTTTGATTGCTTTAAGAGATATAAGACAAAAGTTGGAAATCAACTTAGACTGAAAATCTAAATTTTGAGAACTGATAGAGATAGAGAATATAATTCTAAAGAATTTAAAAGTTATTATATCCAGCATAGAATTAAAATACATACAACAATGTCGTATACGCCACAACAGAATGATGTTGTTGAAAGAAAGAACAGAACATTGTTAAATGTAGTTAGATGCATGTTGTCTCATTTTGGTCTCTCTAAAAACTTTTGGGGAGAAGCATTGTTAACTGCAAACTATATATTAAATAGAATTCCCACCAAATTAGTTGTATCTATACCTTATGAATTATGAAATAAGAGGAAACCTAATTTGAGTCATCTCAGGAAGTGGGGATCTATAGCCCATGTTCTTATTCCATGTCAACTTAGAGATAAGTTGGATTTTAAAACAATAAAATGTAGATTCATAGGATATTCAGAAAAGTCAAAATGTTATAAGTTCTACAATAAAAAAAAGGGGTCATTGAAAACAGAGATGCTACATTTCTAGAGAATATAGATGAAGAGGAACAAGTTCGAGAGGAAACAGAACCTCTAACTGTAATAGATGATGATTATTACAGCGTTATTCCCACTAATGACCATGATATTATGAATGAACCTAATCTTGAAAATAATGAAATACCTATGGAAAATAATATACCTAATCAACTAGTTGTAGGCAACAAAAGGCCAAGAACACAACCTTTATGGATGGATGATTACTATTTATATTAATGTGAGTCATCTTATTTCTCAGTAGATACAAATATAGAAGAACAAGATCCCTTAACCTTTTCTAATGAGATAAAATCGCATGAATCAGCTTTATGACTAGAATCTATGAGAGAAGAACTTGATTCTATAGAAAAGAATAAGGTATGAGAGTTATGTGATCTACCAGAAAATAGAAAAGCCATAGGATGCAAATGGGTGCTCAAAAAGAAATATCGTGTTGATGGATCTATTGATAAATTCAAAGCATAGTTAGTTACCAAGGGTTATAACCAGAAGGCAGGAATAGATTTTCTGGAGGCGTATTCTCCTGTAGCTAAATTTGCATCTATTAAAATTATTTTAGCTATTGTTGCATATCTTGATTTGGAGTTATTCCAAATGAATGTTAAACAACATTCCTTAACAGAGAGTTGAAAGAAGCGATATATATACAACAACCTGATGGTTTTCAGGTGAAAGGACAGGAACATAAAGTTTACAAATTAATAAAATCTCTATATGGTTTAAAACAATCTTCTAGATAATGATATCTCAAATTTCATGATACAGTCACTAAACTTGGTTTTATTCAAAATAAATTAGATAATTATGTATATGTCTTGAAAAGTGGGAGCAAAGTTTTATTCAAAATAAATTAGATAATTATGTATATGTCTTGAAAAGTGGGAGCAAATTTACTATATTATCCTTATATGTGGATGATATATTGCTCTGTCTTGAAAAGTGGGAGCAAATTTACTATATTATCCTTATATGTGGATGATATATTGCTCGCTGGAAATAACATAGAAATATTAAATAAAATCAAGATAAATCTCAGCGAAAAGTTTAAGATGAAAGACATGGGAGATGCATCTATATTCTTAGAATTCAAATAATTCGAGATAGAAAGTCTAGAATGCTAAGTTTAAACCAAGAAAAATATATAATTCGAGATAGAAAGTCTAGAATGCTAAGTTTAAACCAAGAAAAATATTTAAGATCAGTTCTTAAAATGTTTGGAATGGAGAAAGTCTAGAATGCTAAGTTTAAACCAAGAAAAATATTTAAGATCAGTTCTTAAAATGTTTGGAATGGAGAATTCCAATCTGGCACCAACTCCGTTGGTTATGGAAAAGAGATTATGTAAAGAGCAAAGCCCTGAAGAGGGGCAGAAACCATTAGATGTTTCTTATGCTCAAGCAATTGGAAGCTTGATGTATGCAATGCTTTGTACCAGACCTGATATAGCTTATGTTGTGAGTCTAGTCAGTCGATATCAAAGTAATCTAGGACCAGCACATTGGGAAGCTGTTAAAAGGATTATGAAGTATATCAGAGGTACATTAACTCATAGATTCAGGACCAGCACATTGGGAAGCTGTTAAAAGGATTATGAAGTATATCAGAGGTACATTAACTCATAGATTAGTTTATCAAGCTGATTCGCTAAGGATTATGAAGTATATCAGAGGTACATTAACTCATAGATTAGTTTATCAAGCTGATTCGCTTGAACTCATCAGTTATTCCGATGTTGATTTTGGAGGTGATAAAGATGATGGAAAGTCCACTTCGGGACACTTATTCATCTTTGGAGGAGGAGTTGTTTCTTAGAGTAGCAAGAAATAAGAGTGTGTTGCTAGATATACACAAGAAGCTGAATATATAGCTTGCACTATGGCAACTATACATGTTGTCTAGATAAGACGATTTTTTATTAATCTTGATCTCAATTTGTTAAAAGGACCTATTGATATTTATTGTGATAATCAAGCAGCAATTAGCTTAATCAATAGTGGCGCGAGTAGCTTCAAACGAAAATATATTGAGATCTAGTACCATTATATTTGAGATATTGCAGAAAAGGGAGAAGTCAAAATGACTTATATCCCTACTACAGATATGATTGTTGATCCTTTGAGAAAAAGAATACCAGTAGAATCTTTTATCAAACATGTAAGTTTAATGGGACTTAGGAATAAATAAGTCCAAGTAAAATTTTATGAATAATGAAATAAGAGTTACTCTTTACGGATAGTGGGAGTAATTGTAAGAAAAAACATCTGATCTCACGGATAGTGGGAGACATGTCACTTGGTTGATTTGGTCAAGTGAGAGATGTTAGCTTGACTCGGTCATGGATGACCAAATCAACATTCGTTTTTTCTGTTGAGAAGAGCGTGGAAACGTGGGTTTGTTGAGAAAATATCTCTCAAGAGGCGGATCTGAGGGGGGTGGAGATAGTGGGTTTAGCCCCTATAAAAAGAGGGTCAATCTCCTTCAGAAACATAACAACGTAGAAAAGAAAATCAAATCCTTACCCATTATCGGAGCCCCCCTCTTCTCAACATGCTAATGATAGAGTAGATTTCTCCAACTGCAATCTTCTAAATCTTCTAGGGCTTTGTTTTACATAGCAACAGATTGTGCCCCTTATCTCCTATCTCTAGTCTTCTACGGACAAAATGAAGAAAAGCAGTACTCTTTCCGATATCGGACAACAATAGAAAGGAACAGAATTGGATTAATCGGCCAAAGAACACTTGGCAGGTGCATATCAGAAAAGTCCCAAACCCTTGGAATTAATATATCAGTACCTTGGACACTCCAGTGTGTGAGACGAAACTCAATACTGGTTAAGTATGTTTTGTTCGCATATATATTTTTATATCAAAACCACAGATTCGTGCTTATAAACGTATTTACGCCATGTATAATTCTGACTTCTAGTTTCTACCAGTACAACATCAATGGTGCCTCCCGATTATCGCTTATGTCATTCGCCCGTCGATAATTTTGGACTAATTAAGCAGATGTCTCCAACTATAATCTTCTACTACGTACTTTGTTCTGTATCCGTATAGAGATTCCTCATTCCCTCCACATATATATCTCGTTTGCTACGAAGAAAACGAGGAGATAGGAGAAATATATTCAGACAACCAAAGATGGGTGCGTATCAAAGATGCCCCGAACCTTTGGAAATTTTAAACAGTTCATTCCTGGTAATCAAAGTATTGTTAGCTCTTTGGTTCTTGGCTTTCTGAGGGGGCAGCAAATTCAGGCTGGCCCTTGGGCCGGGGGTAACTATAAATAGGGTCACAGACGATCGGGTCGCCACTTCTGAGGCTGGTTTAGTTTCATATGGGACGTCACTAAATACGTCCAAATGTACTCTCTTACCGTGTTGGGTTATGATGAAGTGACTACGAGGATGCCCTCCAAATCTCAGGCGCCATGACCCTTGGACAAAGATTTAATAGGGAACATTGGGAGAAAGGTCGAAATAGCTCAGTTCAGCCTGAACACAAAATATTTTAACTTTGTTTGTCTGTCTAGACAATTTATCGTAATTATTGTGCTATTCCTGGTATTTGATAAATGAAACAGGTTTAACCTGATTAACAGTGCACATTATTAGTGCTTGGCATGTTAAAGATCGATCAGCCTCATGGGTACTGCAATTTATATAACAGCCCAAGGTATGACTGTCAGCACCAAAAAATAAATAAATAAATAAAAATTGAGAGGCTCCATATCTACCTCAAATTTGAGTTGGTTTTTTGTGGAAGAAAGTCTAAAGATGCTAGTGAGAGGAAAATAAATCAAAATTTGCATGGCAAAAGCTAACCTTTCGAGTCACAACAAACTGTAGCTAAATTTTCTCCAAATACAAAATTTTTGGAAAATCCTTCGTTAAAGTTAACTTCGTTTAATTTACATCAGGAACGGCTAATCTTCGTTAAAGTTGACTTGTGTCGAAATCGGTTGCGTGTAAAGAGTCTCCTGGCGTTTTGTTTTATACCGTAATCGAATATGGTTACAAGTTCCAAAATCCATTGCCCGCTATAAATATCCCTACAAATTCGATCATCACTTAAGCCAATAATCGAGAAATGAAATCGAGCTAGAAATTGAAGAAGGCATGGCCCTTTGGGATCTCTCTCCCTCAAAGGCTCTCATACCCAGATGTGAAATCTGAGTTGAAGCCTTGAGGGTCAGAGATCCTAGAGGCCTTTGCTGTCCTGGTTCCTTAACAAGTTGTAGATTTGAATCCTTCATGATATGCAAGTAAGTTGAAGCTGAAACAGTTGAACTTTCGTGCTTAATACATTTGATTATGTAGAAGAAGTAACTTCACCATTTGAATTGATTGGTAACTAAAAAAAAATATGTCTTTGATAATTCCTTTGGAACAGTACATTAACATGTATTTCTGTTACCTACTCAAGTCTCTTCAAGCATGTTGTTGCCTCTTCGGAAAATCTGCAAAGATTTTGCCCTTATGGATTTTTGTTGCTTGCATCCTCCCTCCTCCTTTGAGTTCTTTATTTTCTTTGTTTACTTCAGTGTAGCAAATATGCAAAGCTTAGAACATGGCACTGCTGTAATGTGCTTAATTTTCTACTGATTTCTTTTCTTACTCTTTTGTTCTCAAGAGATATGCCCTTGCAAATCTTGCATGTTTTAGTACACTCCCCGTCTTCAGTATGTTATGTAACCCTTGAGATCATTAAGTCTTCCATTCCCAAAAATAACTAAAGCACCGAACTCTTCTTGATTCAGTCATTCTGGAGGTTCTATAAGAAAATTATGGATCTCAAGGTGTTGCATAGAGTATTCAGACGAGTGTACCAAGTAAACAAGATTCGAAGGGATATATCTGAAAGAATAAAGGTGTTTTTAGGTTCATACTTGGACATACAATATCTGAGATGAATACTTGTGTTTCGACATATATCGTAACACACTTACGATATGAAGTTACCGAATTTAGCCTTACATAGAGAATTAGCAGTTACTGGTGATTTACAAAATGCTAACCAATTATAGCATGCCTAGTCTCAGATAACACTAACGTAAATAAATAACCTTATGAATTAGTGCCATGGTGCGCATACTATACCTGAGGTAAAATCCCTTCACAACTTTGAGCTTAGATTACGAAACCAACATTCACAGTGAACATCCTGTTACTTCCACTGGTCATCAACTTAAGACAATTAACAAAACACAGTTAAGTACAAAGTATCCCTAAGATCAGCAATCCTAGAATTTACAATTCCTTCATCTGCATTCAAAAAAACTACTTGTGTACAATACGACCCCAACTTAAAACCTTAACACGAACACCCAGTCCCCCAGTCCTTCAGATTTCCAGTTCGCCAGATCAGACAACATCACTTCGACAACAAATAAGGTGCTCTTTACAACATTCTAAAAATTTCCATGGATCTTCTCTCTCTCAGTTGATCCATGCTCCATTCCAAACTCAGCTGATATAGCCTCTATATCTTGAGTTATTTCCCAGCTGCTTCTGTGACCGCCGCGCTCTAACCGACTACCGCTTATACTCTCAATCTGGCTATGTATATCATCGAAATCCTCAGCAGCCACCGGCTGTCTTTTCCCATCCAATTCAAAGCTTGTTTTTGCATTGTCTGGGCTCACTGATCTCGCTAATGATTGAGAAGAGGTAAAGGTAGGGACTTCTGCTTTCACCTTAGCCCTGAAGTGATTCTGAGACTTTGGAATTTTTGAAAAGAATATCTCTTTCACATTAAGTACAAAGCCACGATTGTAAGGATTTTTCAATCTTCCATCATATCTGTATCTGAAGTTTTCATATGTCGTCTACAAGCACA
>NC_033795.1:59748549-59762921 GCF_001876935.1 Asparagus officinalis
GTGCAGATTAAATAAGTGTGGAAGGCTGTCAATCCACCAACAAACCAGGCAGCTATAAATGTATATATGATGAGAACTGCAGAAGCAGGTGATTTCAGAATGGCTTTCCACAAGTTACAGTGATGTGCTCCCATGATCTTCACGAGGTTAATCCAGCAAAAGATGAATACATATAGGCATAGCATTGTGGTGGAGGACACAAACATGTAGAAGAAGCGGTAATTCCTCTGCAAGATAAAGATTTAACATAGGTTAAAGTTATCTTCCTAGAATTTAGTTCACCAACTTACTTCTGAATCCTGACAGCTTAAACTAGTAAGATGAGTGTCATTGTCAAATCATGTGTTTGCTTAGCAAAAAAAAAGGAAGGAAAATTGGTAAACTATAAGAAATTATAATTAATAGTTAATTGACTTTAAGACGAGCATGAAAGATTTGTTAACAAACTAGTGACATAATCAATTATTTACTTTTTTCCTGATAGACAATTTCTAATGTACCCTAGTATCATACACTACGAAATTATAATAAACCGTTAATGAACTTTAAGACGAGCATGAAAGATTTGCCCACAAACTAGTGACATAATCCATTATTTACTTTTTCCAGATGGAAAATTTCTAATGTATCCTAGTGTCATAGACTAAACTTAATATGCTTCTGGAAAAAAAATAATTTGACACAATCTGCTTCAGTTAGAACATTTTCAAATCCATGGAAATCGGTAGAAGAATGACCATGTCACCACTGTATTACAATCTGTAGTCAATAGACACATACATGCTTCTGTGAATGATGAGGAAGATAGACCATAGAACTTGAAAAGGCAAGTAAACAATCTAAACTGGTTATGTCAAATGCAAGATATTCCTCAAAAAATCCCCTGAAACAGGAAAGATCCTTAAGAAGGGGAAGACTGGAAATTGCCTGCCTGAAATATTTAAAGAAAACTACAAATTTTCAGAAAGTTTGTCTTTACCTTTTAGATTATAGATGTCTTGGAATAAGCACAACTAACATAGTTCTGAGTACAGTACCATACTAAAGTATCAAAAATATATTATATTTTCTCAGCAAGTTTGACTGTGCTTCTGGCTTATAAATGTCCTGTAATAAGCACAAGTAAAATAGTTTTGAACACATATCTATGCAATCATATAAATGCTGGTTGTTAAGAATCTTAAATAACTTAACATGCATCATCATCCACAATGCATCTACTTAAGTTTCTACGTACACTAAGCATTTTGCATAGCCCACAGTCCATTGATTCACAAGGTTACATAAGTATCCAAATCCTCTCCAATTAGGTGGTAATTGGCGAGGGTCCACTTACCCCAATCTCTACCATTCATTGCAATTTGAAGGGATGAGTTAAGACCACGTAGAACCATGAAGGATTTCCACTATCACAATAGCGGTTTTCAAGACAATAGTGGTGTTTCAAATTAGTGGAAATCCTAAATGGCCTTATCTTATCCCTTGAAATTGCATGAATGGTAAGGATTGGGGAAATTGAACCCTCTCCAATTACCACTCACCTGGAGAGGTTCTGGATCCATTACAATAGGTCATTGGGTGTAAGCTGATCAGTTTTCTGGTGATCGTTTAAGTAAATTTATTTATTCCTATTCTGCAAATCATCTTTCTAATGGATGCCTTTCCAAGTAGCAAATAGACTTCTGAGACCTGAGGGAATGATAAAAAGTCTGATACTCATCATTAATGGACAGATCTTTAGTTTAAGCTTTCGAAGAAAGTGATCATCTCACACTGCTAAAAAAATGAAGGTAACTACAACACCAGCAGAAACTTGAGCTTTCAACAGCTCTATGCCTTCATGGTCAGGGTACAGTTAGAGCTTTCAGTCTCCCACAAGAAACTTTCAATTGCCCAGGAAAATAATTTGAAATGGAAGAATGAGGTAAACTCAGTGCATACCTTCCCAATACACTGCCCTACCCAAGGGCAATGGTGATCAAAGCGCTCCACACAATTATTGCAGACAGAGCAGTGTGAGCACCGTGGCGGACGATATAGCATGCATGTATGACAATACTTCACCTTGACTACAATGCCATTTACAACAACCTCCTTAACTGGTGGCAAACTTGGTGCACCACCTTGTGCTCTTACCCAGTCTATAGATGGGCCATCATCGTCATCTTCTGGTTCTGGAGGATGTGCATTACGGGGAATTATGCCTGGATCTCTGCTAGATGTGAGAAAGAGAACAATAATAATCTGCATAGTTAAGAAATACAAAGCACCAGTCAACACGAATAGTACATGAGAGAAAAAAGATATGCAAGTAAGATATCACTGTCTTATTCTATTAAATGAGAGAAAGGGGCAAAGGAGGGTCAACAGGTACAATATAGTCCTAGTTTCCTAACATCTAAACTTCCTCTGTCATCCTTCAGACAAGTAATCATAATTGTACTGTTGCACAACCTCTAAGAAAAAATACATATTCTGACCTTTCAGAAAATTCCACCAGTATTACATGCAATGTTCAGGAAACATCGAGATGTGAGACATCTCATCTCAAATGATAGACCTCCAACCAATAGGCAAGTGATGCAGAGCTAAAGAAGTTTGTTGGGATTTGGAAGTAGGGAAGTAAAGAAGTTAGGAAGTTCAGGATTCAATCCCTTGAGAGGAAGCATCCATCTACTGAAAAAAAAAAGAAAGATAAATAAATCGAAGTACTAAAAGGCAGTTTGAATCATAAACCAATGCTAGTTTAGTCACCAGGAATCGCTATAGCATGTTCCTTATTAGAAGATATATGGACTTGGTTGGAAACTTGACACAAACTTAGAAAGGGTTAACATATCCTCGATTAAGTCATGCTCTACTGGCGAACACTCCTGCAACCCAACCCCCCCCCCAGCCATAGGCGGATCCACATTGAGCATAGCAGGGTCACTTGACCCCACTTTGCTCAAGGAATACTAGGACCCCCACCTTAGTAAACACCCACCAATGAGAAAATTTTATCAATCTAATAGGCATGTGACCTCACTACAAAATCGAAGAGACCCATATCCCACTCGACCAAGATCAATTAGAAATCCAAAAGGAGTCAATAGATCCCCCCATCTAGTAACCCATTCACTAGACTAATGGTTCCACAAAAACCCTAGTTGGATCTACCCTTGTGTCCACCCGCCCCCACCCAACTTAAAAAAGTCTGTTGCAATCTAGTTAGGATCAACGCGAATAATCTTTTATTTTTCCGCATCTGCTACTTTTTAGTTTTTTTTCAGCTATTCGCATCATCCGCAACCCAGTATCTTTCGGTTTTGCCATAACTCGTTCGCCTTTTCCTCCGCCCTAACTTCTCATCCGTTTTGGTGGTGAGTTATTATTGTTTTTTTATGTATATAATTTAAGATTTTCGAGGATTTTGGCCATGACTATGGTAACTGGTAGAGAGCTTTTTTGCAATGAAGTTGATAAAAAGTAAATTACGGAATAAAAAATGAGTAATGATAGGCTCAATGATTTCTTAGTGACATATATTGAGAAAGATGTATTTGATAATGTTACTAATGATGCAATTTTTTCAAAACATAAGAAGTCGTTGGGGATAATTCTAAAATTTTTAATTATAAATATAATTATATAGTGACACCACTTCTCAAAAATTTCCGAAAAAACTCCCAAACCACCACATGAAAAAAAATTTGAATGAAAACCCATTTGAATTGAAGAAGGGTGAATGATGGTGATGATCATAGACTCATAGTGTGATGATGAGCATTGATATAAATAGCGGTAAATAGCCCCGCAATAGCAGCGCTAATAGCGTTAGTGGTCCCTTCCCGCTACGCTATCGTCCAATAGCGGTGACATGTTGCGGAATATGCACTTTCCGTTCGTAAAAAAGGTCAACCAATAGCTATTTAAAAGCGGTTTGGGGTTTATTTTTTAAAATTAAACCCGACCTTTAACCACTGCATTCGACCGCCTCCCGCGATTTTTAGCGTGCTCCTGCCGCCTCTCATAGCATCTGACACCTAACTCAGTACTTCATCTCACCTCCTTCTCCGTGAGCTCCTCCTATGGTGGTCCTCTCACCGCTCAGCTCATCTTGTCGAAGACGATGACTCTTTGATTTCTCCTCCAGTCGTCTTTGGTATTATGTGATGATTACATATCTATTTCATGTTTAGGATCTCTTTAAATCATCAAATATGTAATTTTAGTTTTTCTAGATTTTTTTTAATCTTTTTTAGTATTTACACATATCTAAATTAGACCGCTATTTGATTTTATATTTTTTGCCGCTATTTTACCGCAATAGCCCTAAATAGCCTTAGCGATGCCTCATCGCTACGCGACGCTATCTGCTATCGATAACTTTGATGATGAGTAACTTTAATAAATGTAAAGAGTATGTTAACCCTACACAAACTTGGATAGAGATAAATTGTTCCAATTTAAAATTACAGAAAAAAAGAAAGAAGAGGAAGCTGACCCCAACCAGACACCATGATCGACTTGCAGTTGCTCTGAGAGAATGGTTAACCATCAAAATAACAAAATATAAAGTATTGTCAGAAAGAAAAACAAATGTGGACGGGAAGGATTCAGATGTAATAATGCACTAATGCAAGTCTTTTAGTTATTAGTTTCATGTCTTAGATATTGTATCTACGATAGGTATGTCCTTTATGAAGGGAAGGAGAGAGAGTTTGATGAGATCATTTTATGGGGAAAATGTAACAGTTTTAAAAAAAATATTTACAAAACATCCATACTTAAGCACTCATTTGATGTTACTGTAGATGCAAATAAGATGTAGCATATTTTCAGGTCACAGGTCACATTGGACCTTGATGCGAAAAAAAACAAGATGGCTTTTAGACCACTTGTTAAATTAAAGACGGGAC
Source organism: Asparagus officinalis (assembly GCF_001876935.1). Classification (NCBI taxonomy): domain Eukaryota; kingdom Viridiplantae; phylum Streptophyta; class Magnoliopsida; order Asparagales; family Asparagaceae; genus Asparagus; species Asparagus officinalis. The sequence goes on from NC_033795.1 coordinate 59,753,451, forward strand.
CCAAATCAAGGAAGTTATATCAAAAAACAAAGAAAATAGTCAACCCGCATTAATAAATGTGTGAAGTCAAGCATAACGGCTCTGTGGATTGGCCCCTCTAGACCATTTGATTGGAAACTTAGACCATCTAACATGGAGATCAATCATTCTAAAACATAAAAAACTCTCCAATTTTGAGTTAAATATTCTATCTTTTCTCTCTAACTGCATTTTTTGAAAGAAATATTTCCTAAACTATTGGATCTTAATTCATGTGTTTTCTGTCAAGGGCCTAAATAAAGATTATTTTAGAATGACAACCTATGTTACCCGGGTACTTCTATAATGAAGTCGTACCCGTATCGGACACGTACCCGACACTTTCCCGTACCCAAACTTTATGGACACTTCTTGAATATATGCATGCATTTATTATAACATGTACTCAATTATACGATATGTGTTAATTTAAAACACTTATCAAAGACTTCCTGGACGTAAAGCTTACACTTCACATCCGTCTTTTGAAACTAATGAGATACGAGTCGGATTCGTTTCAGTCCATACCTAAGTTTAAAACTATATAGTTAATGGGTCGTTTAGATATCTAGTAAAAAAATGAGTAGTTTACAATTCACGATAATCAATATGATAAAAGAAACTCAAAAATGTGATCGGAATTTTAATTCTAATGACACATGAAGGGGGAAAATTTATCTAATGTACAGTATTAATTCAATATATATATGTAGTCGTGTCCCCGTACCCTATATTTTACAGTTTTGTCATATCCCGTACCCGCACCCGCCCCGTACTAGTACCCGTGACGTACCCGTTTCCATGCAACTTAGATGACAACAGATGATAGTTTTTCTCTGCATATAAACAGTGAAATGAAATATGATACATTAAAGTAGTACAGGGGTTTTATTAAGAGCACTAACGGTGTGTAGGGATCAAGGGTAGCAAAAGGTAGGGAAATAGAAGTGGACACTTAACTTTATTTAGGAGTTTTATTAAGGGAAGTGTTGGAGGGTGGCGTACAGAAAAGTTTCATATGAATATTGTCATTTTCTTCCTCCCAAATTGAGGTGTAAAGGGTAAGGGAATTGATTAGAAATAGTTTAGGGTTGACATGGGAAGCGGTGGAATGAGGTGAGGTGAGGGACAAAACAATATGATGCCTTTGGCAGGAGGTTTCTAGAAAGGAGGTGGGGTGAGGGAAGGGAGCTTAAAGGTATTACCGTTCACAATCCCCTCAAATTGGGGGGATAGTGAACAGTGATTGAGGGATTAAAAAAGTTATCTTGTAATGACTTTTAGACCCTCAATATATATTACATAATTTTCAAAATGGCCCTTGTCTAAATAAATATTTCTCAATCATGAGGATATTTATCGTACTTTAAATAATCCATCATCTCACTTCCCCATTTCTAACTCTCCAACCAAACAAGAAAAAGAAATGTACCTTCCCTCGTTTTTCTTTCAACCAAACAAGAAGTCTAAAAGGGGTGTCTTTCTCTCCACCTCATTACACTCTACTACTCCTTCTCTCCTCTCATTAAACCCACTACCAAACCATGCCTTGGTGTTGGCCCTCTATCATCATTGTGGATCAACGGTTGACATTTAATTATAAAACTCTTCTTTTCCCTTCCTTCCCTTTATTAAAACTCTCAAACATGAAGAAATAAATTTCTCTCCCTTCCCCTTATAAAACTCCCAAACAAGATATCATATTTTCTCTCTCCTTCCCTCCTAATTTATCTTCCCTTCCCTTCCCCTAGTAAACTCCCAAAGACAATATAAGAGAATCCCAATGCAGACTTGTAAGTCGAAACTGCAGTAGAGAAATAGAATTGCAATTCTAGTCCTAGAACAAGATCCAGGATATAATCACAATAAATGTGAACTGTAAAGCCTAACAAAAAGTATACATTCAAAAACACAGGTAGCGTTATGTTCATGGTGAAACAAACGGAAGTAATAGCCATCTAGATGAAAGATATTCGTCGGACGAAGACCTTCTCGAAGAAATTTATAACTAGATTAACCTGTTATCGACATTGTGAACAGGGTGCTGCTCTAAAAAGCAACACGTATTGCTCATGTTCCTGCTTAAAACTCGTTATGTCCAACAATTAAATAAGCCTTGTGTTCGCGGGAAAAATCGTGTCTTTCTTCATTTTTGATTCCATTGCTATCTTTAAATAACAACTTTTTGAGTTACAAAGATCCGGTCTTTTTATAAGATCCGGTTACAACGAAATCAAAAATAAAGAAAAATATTACAACTTTCTCCTTTTATCGAACAAATCGCGAGCTCCTGTTTTGCGGTCGCTCGCTTGCGTGGGTTGTTTGCCTGCGCCAGGGTTTATCCGTGGACCACCGCGAGATCTAGAGAGCCACTAGGAGGCCGTTAACGTCTCTTTAGCACATACGTCAACATGCGGAACGGATTTAGATAAATCCGCATGCTAGCCGATTGCAAACGGTAGTCGTAAAGCTGCAATCAAACCATTGAGTGGCTGAGGTTTGCCAAAAACGTCTATAATACGAAGTCACGTGACGCATCAGCTTTCATTAGTTGGTCTCGTGACTTGAGCATCCAAGCGACATTCGAAACCCTAGGGTCAACGTCGGTCAACCGGCGTAACTTAGGTCAACGCCAGCCCACGCGTTGGCGATCAAAATCAATCGTACGACGTTCAAAACCCTAAGGTGCAACGGCCGGACAATGCGTAAGCGCCTAGGTCAAGCGCCAGTCAACGCGTTGCGATAAAAAGTCAACGTACGACGTCAAACCCCTAAGGTCAACGCCGGACAAGGCGTAAGCCCTAGGTCAACGCGCAGGTCAACGCGTTGCGATCAAAAGTCAATCGTATCGCAAGTTCAAAAGGCCGCTACAGGTCAACATCGAATCACGCGCGTAACCCTAGGTCAACGCCAGTTCAAGCGTGTACGATCTAAAAAGTTCAAACATGTAGCGACGTTCAAAACCCATAGGGTCAAGCCGTCAAGCGCGCGTAACCCTAGGTCAACGCCGATACAAAGGTGCGTTGCCGGACGAAAGGAATCAATACTCGAAAAGTTATACGAGTATAACTGCTTCTTTAATACTCCGAAAAGTATACGAGTATAACTGCTTCTTAATACTCCGGGTATAGCAATAAGGTATACGAGGTATAAACTATTCCTATTTTTGTTTGAGAAAGTTCCTGGAGAAATTATTTTTTATAATTTCTTTCTTACAAGATAAATCAACAAAAACTAGACGCGCGGAGCAACGCGTCGCGAATAAAAACTCAAGCGGCGGCAACAATGCGATGGTCAGTCTAAAGATTAGAAAATCAAAAGGGGAATCGACTTTCAAGTTAATAATTCCGAGCAAAGGTTCAGAACAATAAATGCAGGGCACCGGAACTCTTACTGACATCGATCAGTAAGCACTGCGAATAGCCTGGAGGTATTGAATGAATCACAGACGGAAGCCATTCCAATAGTCCGTTACATGTACCGACTGAGAGGTTGCGGACAAATGCATATCCATAAGTATTTCAGACTCTTCTATAAAAGAACGAGCTGAAATAACTTGGAAGGGGTATCTGTTTAGGCGTATAAATTGGCTTATAGGTCGCCTTAGCATAGCTCGACAGCAACCGCAAACCACGAAGGCGACGAGGTTGACGAATGCGCAAGCGCAAGCAACGGAATGTACATCCATTCGCAGACCGTGGGATCAAACCGCAAAAGGTTCGGGGAATTCAACCGAGTCATTCAAACAAGAGCGGACTCCTGATGAATCCACGACCGAATCAAGATACAGTTTCGGACTCGAACGCCAGAAGTGGATTTACTGCAAAACAGGAATCAGATTCACTGCAAATCAAGATCAACAGATCAGAGTCCAAATCAACAACCGCACAAACGAAACAAAAACGATTACAACGAAACAAAACCACAGAACACCCAAACACCCTGAGAGCTCGCGAAAACCGAGCTCCTTCAGGTGGCTCGCCCAAGCCGAGCACCCCAGGGTGGCTCGACATGAGCCGAGCCACCTAGGGTGGCCGGCCACCTGTGGCCGAGCCACTCAGCCAGATCTGTGCCTGGCAGACGATCTGGTGCCTATAAATAGGTCATGTGTTGTTCATTTGAAAAGGTTTGAAAATTTGGAGAGGCGAAGCCCTGCTGGATCAAGACTCAGAACTTAAAAAGATCAAGCTTTGGGACTTCGAGGACTTGTTCATCCAGATCTGGTGCTCGGCGACTCCAGTAGCCGAAATAAGGCAGGTGTTCGAGAGGACGGATCTCAGATCTATGCAGGGCATACTCCCGGATCAAAGCTTGGCCTTTGATCCCGGATTTGACGATTATTTCCTTGATGAACTAATCGCTCCCGGCTATTATTTTCTTGGTGAATATCCGTCTGACTGCGTAGATTCGACCGGATCTAGATCCTCGCGGTGGTCCAGCGGATAAGTGATTTGTTGATCTGATTTGGCAGTAAATCTGATTCCTGTTTTGGCAGTAAATCCACTTCTGGGTTCGAGTCCGAAACTGATCTTGATTCGGTCGTGATTCATCAGAGTCCGCTCTTGTTTGAATGACTCGTTGATTCCCCGAACTGTTGGCTTGATCCCACGCGCGAATGGATGTATTCCGTTGCTTGCGTGCGATTCGTCAACCTCGTCGCCTCGTTGGTTTGTCGGTTTGTGTCGAGCTATGCTAAGGGACCTATAAGCAATTTATACGCCTACAGATACCCCCTCCAAGGTATTTCAGCCTCGTTCTTTTATAGAAGAGTCTGAAATACTTTGGATATGATTGTCCCAACCTTCAGTCGGTGTAACGGGACTTTGGAATGGCTTCCGTTCTTGATTCCTTCAATCCTCAAGTCGGTTCCTGATTTTCTAATCTTTAGCTGACCATCGATTGTTGGCGTTGAGTCTTTATTTGCGACGCGTTGTCCGGCGTTGTTTGTTGAGTTATCCTTAAGAAAATTTATAAAAAATATTCTCCAGGAACTTCTCAACCAAAAATAGGGAATAGTTTATACTCGTATACCTTATTGGAGTATTAAGAAGCAGTTTATACTCGTATACTTTTCGGAGTATTAAGAAGCAGTTTATACTCGTATACTTTTCGGAGTATTGATTCTTTCGTCGCAACGCATTGATCGGCGTTGACCTAGGGTTACGCAAGAAGCAGTTTATACTCGTATACTTTTCGGAGTATTAAGAAGCAGTTTATACTCGTATACTTTTCGGAGTATTGATTCTTTCATTGCAACGCATTGATAGGCGTTGACCTAGGGTTACGTGTTGACCTTAGGGTTTTGAACGTCGTACATTGACTTTTTGATCGTAACGCGTTGACTGGCGTTGACCTAGGGTTACGCGGTGTTCGATGTTGACCTTAGGGTTTTGAACGTCGTACGTTGACTTTTTGATCGCAACGCGTTGACTGGCGTTGACCTAGGGTTACGCATTGTCCGGCGTTGACCTTAGGGTTTCGAATTTTTGCTCGCAACGCGTTGACTGGCGTTGACCTAAGGTTACGCGTTGTCCGGCGTCGACCCTGGGGTTTTGACCGTCGTACGTTGACCTTTTGATCGCAACGCGTTGACTGGCGTTGACCTAGGGTTACACGTTGACCGGCGTTGACCTTGAATCTTCATCTATAACGCGTTGTCTGGCGTTTGAGCTTCATTGCGACGCGTTGTCCGGCGTCCAGGCTTCATTATGATGCACTGTTCGGCATTTGACACAGTTTATACTCGTACGTCTGCTGGAGTACACACGGTTTAAGCTCTTAAGGAATTGGAGCATGGATCTTATCCCAAGGTCGTTGGATGCTCGAGTCACGAGACCAACTCATAAAGTTGATGCGTCAATGACTCGCATATTTATAGGATTTTTGGCAAATCCTCAGCCATCAACGGGTTTGATGCGCCTTTACCGACTACCGTTTGAGTCGGGCTAGCATGCGGATTATGTAAATCCGTTCCGCATGTGACGTTGTGCTAAGAGAGTTAACGCTCTTAGTGCTACGATATTGAATACGTAGACTTCGTCTTTCTCACGGGAATAGACTACCCGGCGACGCGTGTTAGGCGCTGACTTTAGGATTTTTGGCTAACCCCAAGCCTTTAACGGATTTGATTAACCTTTACCGACTACCGTTTGAGTCGGGCTAGCATGCGAATTGTCTAAATCCGTTCCGCATGTAACGTTGTGCTTAGAGACTGAATCCTCTAAGACTTGTTGCTATGACTTTGAATACATAGACTTCGCCGTTGTCATGGGAATAGGCTACCCAGCAACGTGTATTAAACGTTGACTTATCCCTCCTTAGGCTTCGGGATAAAATACCCCAGAATCGAACTCTGGTGTCTTTTTCTACGGGGAAAGACTAAACCGGCGACGCGTGTTAGGCGTCGGCATATCCTTTCTTAGGATTCAGGATGAAATTCCCCATGCGTGTAAGGCATGGATTTTGGTGTTATTAATAACAACCTGCCGCGATGTTGAATATGCGGACGAGTGTTCTTTTTAACGGTTAGGAACTAACCGGCAGCGCGGGTTAAGCGCAGACTTATCCTTGCTTAGGTTTCAGGATAGAATACCCCAGAATCGAACTCTGGTGTCTTTTTCTACGGAAAAAGACTAAACCGGCAGCGTGTGTTAGGCGCAGACTTATCCCTGCTTAGGATTCGGGATAAACTTCCTAGGATGAATCCTAGATTGATGAATTCTTGGAAAAGGTTGGTGTGGGAAAGGAAGAATTTTATATTCTATTTCCGGTCTTCTATTAGGGTGAAGGCGAACCCGAATACAAGGAAGGAAGAATTTTATATTCTATTCCTTGATTCTGGAAAGGAAGAATTTTATATTCTATTTCCAGCGCAAAAGAAACTAGAAGTGGGATCTCCACTCCGAGAATCGGACAGATTCGGATAATCCTAACTGTCGGAAGGTTGGATTACCGAATTAAAGGTGAATTCCTCGTTTATCGAGAGTGAATTGTGGTTTTTGTCCTAACTGTAGGAAGGTTTGGCCAAATGGGAGTTTGAGGTGACCCTAACTGTAGGAAGGTTTGATCACTTGATTTGAAAGTGGACCTCTCGTTCATTGGAGGAATCGAGAGGGGATTTTGGTTTTGGTCCTAACTGTAGAAAGGTTTGACCAATTCCGAATATTATGTCCAGACTCTAACAATGAGAGTGTTGAGTGCACAGACGCGGTGAGAATTTGAAAGGGAGTTTCTTATTCATCATCTTGCTGTGGTGACCGGATTATCCCTAAGAATACACTATATGGATTTCTTTTGGGAACTTCCCGTTACATGAATCATCCACCCCCAGCTTCCTTTGCAAAACTGGGTATGGTATTGTACTCAGTTGGGTGTCCGGGTTATCCTTAAGAATATCAAGCATGGTATTCTCCAGGAACTTTCCGTGAAAGAAAGGAAACAGTTTAGACTCATATACCTGTTGGAGTATGTAAGGAAGCAGTTTAACCTCATGCACTTGTTGGAGGATTGAAAAACAGTTTATACTCGTATACTCTTTGGAGTCTTGCCGTTCTTATTTGGCTTATCTGAGCGATATGACGCCGGCTTCAACCAAGGTCTGAATGCTATTCTTGAGAGTAAAGCAATCGTTGGTGGGATGAAGGACCCTCCTGTGGTATGCACAGTACTTTGGATCCGTCGTGTTGTCAGCTTCCTCCTGATTTGTGATAGGTGGTAGCTTGATCTTGTTAATTTCAAGGAGGGATTCGAAGATGGCTGGAACGTCTTCGTCCTTGAAAGAGTACTCTTTTTGGAGCCTGTGATCCGAAGTCTTCTGCTGTCTCCGGGATTGCTGTTGCGACGTTTGATTAGTACCATCAGCAGCTGCAGGTGCCTTGCCCTTACCACGAGAGGCGAAGTTTGAGTTGAGCGGATTAACCGTCGGTCGGTTCCTCTCGGCCTTCTTCCTTCGGAGGAAGCGTTCGGCTTGTTCACCGCGCACCTTCAAGTCTTTCCAAGTGTCAGACGGTGCTGTTCCCATTGCTTCCAACACGTCCAGTGCAAGGTTGTTGTGGCAAGTCTGGAGAATGAATTCCTCAGTGATCGGGTCCCGACAATTCATCGCCTTGTTCCGGAACCTTTTGACGAAGGTATCGACTAACTCCCCGTCTTTCTACTTCTCATCGAGCAATGATCCGATAGATATCTCGGTATCGTCGTCGAAGAAATTGGTGAGGAACCTGGTCTCCATATAGTCCCAGCTGTTCACGCTACCTGGCTTGAGGCGGCGATACCAATCGAAGGCGGCTCCGCGAAGAGTGCCGATGAATGACCGCACCATCAGAGGCTCATTGCCAGAGATTACCCCCAGGTGTGATTTGAAATAAATCACATGCACACTGGGCGAACCCTTCCCATCAAACGGCGTGAAGTTAATTAGGTTGAACTTCGCCGGATATAGGATCGATTCCCACTCTCTTGGGTATGGACAGTGAATGCCTGTTTTCTTCATCTCTTGAGCGGAGATCAATGTGTTGATTTTGCTCTCGAGGTTCTTGATCTTCAGACTTTCGCCTATGTTTTCGTTCTGAGGCGGAAGTGTGGCATTACGACTAGCATCCTCATTACCACCCCCTGCATTGACGGGAGGATTATTGGCATTGTGAGCTTCATCCGTATCCGTGTGCTCCTCTTCCTGAACGACCTGGTTACGGCGGCTTGGTTCACCTTGCTGGTTCGTCAGTGCCTGAATTTGTTGGTCATGCATTTCTCTCATACTCTGCATGGCCATCTGCATTTCGAACCTGAAGCTCTCCTGTTGTTTAGCCATGGCTTCTTCGAGCATCTTGGCCACTTGTTCCGCGCTTATCATAAATGACTCGCGGGGTTATCCCTCGCTGGATACTGTATTGTCTGATGCGACAGCAGAACAGGAATTCGATTCTTCATCTTCTGACGGTAATCTTGTCCGAACCCTACCATAAGTTCCTTGTATGATGGCTCCGGACTGCAGACGGGTTACACACCGGGGTACTTCCGGAATTGACTCGGGGTTCTCCTGTGTCGACGTCCCTTTGCTGGTCATATTCGTGGTGACCCTCGGAAATTCTCCTTCCTCGACTACCCTTCTTCTTTGTCGGAAACGCCTAGGCCTTGGTTTTGGCGTTTCGGTGGTGAGCCTTTCGAAAACCGAAATTCTTTCGGGGACTGTCTTGATGCAGTTGCACTTAGACAGTACCGCCCGAATGAGCTTTGAACAAGGGCACTGAGTTTCTAGCCTTCGAGGACTTCTCTTTCTAGCTTTGCTCGTACCCCCAGCACGATAGTACAGCTCTTCCGTTTGAAAGTCGGAGCAACCTATCGTGTGTTGGCACAATTTCTCAGGTATAACGCAATCATCATCAGACGATAACATTTCCTTCTGAGAGTGAATTACCTTCTTCGGACTTTCGAGAGTCACGCGCCTCGAAACGC
>NC_033795.1:59763909-59790882 GCF_001876935.1 Asparagus officinalis
CGATCTCGGCAGCGAGATCGGTGGCTCCCACTGTGGTCGCCAGATTGTTCGCGGGAAAAATCGTGTCTTTCTTCATTATTGATTCCATTGCTATCTTTAAATAACAACTTTTTGAGTTACAAAGATCCGGTCTTTTTATAAGATCCCGGTTACAACGAAATCAAAAATAAAGAAAAAGATTACAACTTTCTCCTTTTATCGAACAAATCGCGAGCTCCTGTTTTGCGGTCGCTCGCTTGTGTGGGTTCTTTGCCAATGCCGGGGTTAATCCGTGGACCACCGCGCGATCTAGATCCGGTCGGATCTACACGATTCGACGGGTATTATTTCACCAAGGAAATAATAGCCGGGGAGGATTAGTTCACCAAGGAAATAATCGTCCAAATCTCGGGATCAAAGGCCAAGCTTTGATCCGGAGTATGCCTGCGTAGATCTGAGATCCGGTCCTCTCGAACACCTGTCTTATTTGGCGTTGACGATCGCCGAGCACCAGATCTGGATGAACAAGCCCTCGAAGTCCCAAAGCTTGGATCTTTTTAAGTTCTGAGTCTTGAATCCAGCAGGGCTTCGCCTCCAAAAATTTTCCAACCTTTTCAAATGAACACATGGCCTATTTATAGGCACCCAGATCTGTGCCCAGGCACAGCCGCGCCACCCTGAAGTGGCTCGGTTTCGGCCGAGCCCCTCAGGGTGTTTGGGTTCTGTGGTTTTGTCCGTTGTATCCGTTTTTGTCCGTTGTGCGGTTGATTTGGACTCTGATCTGTTGATCTGATTTGGCAGTGAATCTGATTCCTGTTTTGACAGTAAATCCACTTCTGGGTTCGAGTCCGAAACTGATCTTGATTCGGTCGTGATTCATCCGAGTCCGCTCTTGTTTGAATGACTCGTTGATTCCCCGAACTGTTGGCTTGATCCCACGCGCGAATGGATGTATTCCGTTGCTTGCGTGCGATTCGTCAACCTCGTCGCCTCGTTGGTTCGTCGGTTTGTGCCGAGCTATGCTAAGGGACCTATAAGCAATTTTATACGCCTACACCTTGCAAGGTCATTGTATCATGTCTTTTAAATAAGATGACAATAAGATTGATCAGATCTGATATAGATAAACTCAATTTCTTTCTTTCCATATTTGAAAAACTTCGGTGCACTAAGAAGTAACATCAGAGTGGTAACAAAATGTGAGAATACAATATACTAGGCAGTAAAAAATGTGAAGTAGCCAAAATAAGAGGAAAAGCTCACATAGGCTACAAAGACAACGGGTATAGTCACAATGAGATTCCCAACATGGCCCTTGAACCCGTTAAGCAGCTTCTGTGTAGAGAACAGTGAAAACAGGAGTACTGGAATCACAATTAGGAATATTGTGATCACCATGGACCTTACATCGGGACCAAATATAAGCCTCCCTCCAAGGAAAAATCTCTGCAAGATGAATTGGAAGAACCAAATTGAATTTGAGAATGTCACACTTAACATATAAAAATGTATAACTCAATTTTCGTTCTGCCAAATGAATATATAAAATTGCATTGATAACCAACAGAACTACACGAACAACAAAGGAAGAAATGAATGTTCAAAGAAGGCAGTATGAATCAAATAATGATTTTTACAGGCCTATAGTTCAAAAGAAACACACATGTGATGAAAAATGACAAAAGATGATGTGTAGAGTATACCAGTTAACAATGGAGATTGTAGGTACATCAATGATTTGAAACTGTCGTTGTTATGATGAGTTTAAGTTCTTTTGATTAGTTACAACCCTTGCAATATTACCTCATGATACCTTAATTATCATTTGATCTTCAAAATGAGTCAAAGTGCGAGAGAACATGGTTCCAAGTTTATCGCTCAATAATTGATTACCATCTAATTAACATATGATATAATACACATCTTGCCGTCTGACATGATATATAATACAATCCACAAATGATAAAGCAATATACTAGATGAACAGATTGCAAATTCCTCGTACAAAGTTTCTTTTAGGTTTAATTAGATTTTTTAGGTGTAATTAAGGATTTCCAAGTTTAATAAAAATGTCATTTAATAAAGAGAACACTGAAATCTAAGAAACATGATCCATATCTAGAAATATGCAAACCTATCGCAAGGTCAGTTTTCTTTCTCCGTTTGCTATCAAAACACAACCAATCTAGAAATAAGCAATAAGGATTTGATTCTTTTAATGTCACAGGAATAAATTGTCTTTCGTATATGGAAATGAAGGGACTGAGCAAAGGATCTGTCCTAGAGGACAATGGTTCTTTGATGGATACTGCAAGTGCTTTGATACTTTGATCTTGAAGGACCAAATAACGCTGACTAAAAAGAAAAGGATGAGACGATGTATAGCTATTATAAATGATGGACGTCTAATGTTCCAAAATTGAAATATCTACTCATGTTTTTTGTGCCAATTAATGACAAGACCTCAAAGCTTAATGCATTGCTAATAGCAAAGAAAAAGAAGGTAGTTAGAAAGTAGTTTATGCAAAGGGAAGAAGGATATTAACACGAGAAAGATGAAACAGAGAGAATGGCATGATGGTAGGGATGGTTCTACAAGGAGATGTTTTTTGATGTCAAATTAGGTTGTGTTGTTCTTTAGATGGTATTTATGAAACTGGCTTTAGGAGATCACAAATCATAAAACTACTTGTCATTTTGATTAATGACTTAATGATTATTGAACAATGATTTGTGCTACTCACATACATGCATTTTTCATGAGAAGATCCTAGCATTGATTGTGGGTTAATGCTCATTTTATGCTTTAATTTATCCATGCTCTTGTGGTAATTTATCTTATACGATAAGGATGGCAAGTAGTGCACACTGCACATATCCTCATTTCACAACTCTACTTTCAACCTAATAGCTTGACTCGTGAATTCTGTTTAGAAAGGCCTTGAGATTTATATGCGAATTTTTTTATGCTATCTACTATTCATTATCATCCATAATAAACAAAAACTTCTTGATTTTTTTAATATTTAATCTTTTGTTGATTATATTGGTGCCCTGACTATGAATCACATTACTTTGCTCACATGTTATAGGTACCTGAAACCTCTCAATCCCTACTTGTATGGTAATTCACTGAACAAGTTCGCTGACTAACTGCCAATATCCTCTTTTCTGAGATGCCCAAACCCCAAATTCTGTAGGGTTTTTGACATAGTAGACCCTAAATTCTTTCTTAATTTTATATTAGAACCCCAATATTCACATTTCCAGTTTACAAGCCCAAACTCCCATACTGTTGTGAATAACACCCAGATTCATCATATTATACCCTATATATTCTTTCTGAATTTTATATTAGGCCCTCAAATATTCATATTTCTAAATAACACTCAAATCTATTAATATCAAGAGTGATTATCATCATACTATGGTAACGATTATGGACGGAACAAGGGGTGTTATTTAAAACAACTTAATGCTTTGGGGTGTAAATTAGAAATATGAGGATTGAGGGCCTAATATAAATTCAAGAAAGGATTTAGGATCTAAAATGACAAAATCCCAAATTTCTAATTACATTCTTCAAGAAGCAGACTAATACCCTATAGACTTCACAGCCACATAATAGCTAATAAGTATTAACAACAGAAACAGAAACAGAAATAGAAACAAGGAAGAAACATAACTAACTCAAAAATTATATGCATAAACCACATAAATCATAACATTGCAAAATGGAAAAATGTAATGGGGTCTTACATTGCTTCCCTGCCAAACTCTATAGACCCGCCTGGACCGAGCATTTTGCTCCATCATCTTCCGATTTGAGTCCGACCCATGAGTAGGAAGAGGAGCTGAATGTGCCATCTCCTTCATCTTAAATTCCTAGCTACCATCCCATCTCTTCCTGATCTCGCTGCATCTTCACAAACCAAATAACACCATAAAAACCCACAACACCGCTAAATGTAAACGGAAAATCAATTTATCTAAACGACATTTACAAGGCCAAATTGCATCGAGATTCAATAATCAGCAACAAAATTAATAAAAGAAAAAAATTTACACCAAAAAATTCAAATAATCAAATTACCATAGAAAGGGATCACGGGAGATCTAGCCAGAAACCTAGCGATAATTTCTCGAACGAATGGGTTTCCCTCAGGCAACGACCTGATCCCAGCTAGGAAAACTTTCATCAAGATTGAACAATCAACAGTGAAATTAACAAAACAACGCAAATTTTGCGCCAAAAACTTAAACAACCCCATTACCGTTTTAAGGATCACGGGAGATCTCAACAGAAACCCTAGCGATGATTTCTCGAACGAATGCGCTCCCTTCGGCGTGACCTGATTCGAGGCGGCGAGGGTATCGAAATCGGGTAGGGTTCGAGGCCGAGATCGGAGGCGGGACCCGCTAACGTCGCCGGAGATGAGCTCCGATCTATGATATTGTGCCCCGACTCCGAAACTCGACGACGCCGACGAGGAGGAGGAGGAGGCAAGCAAAAGCTTTTTTTATTTGTTCATTGTTTTTGCTAAAAAGAGGGGAAAGGCGCCAGAAGGACGAAAGTCGTGGAATTGCCTGAAATGGGCAGGCTTTATTCGTCAACTTACTTTGGAGCCCTTTGTGGAGTAAACGTTAATAATGGTTAATATAGTTAATTTCGTCCAACTATTAACTGCTATTTGATTCGACATAAATAAATACTTTTTAGTATATGGTTCGGTTCATAGGTAAACAAACATTTATTCAACTAGCAAAAAAAAAATAGGCTTTTATTCAGATGTATAGGTGATTTACTTGTTTTTTTAAATATTCGTTTTAAACCTAACTGCTTATCATTTGTATTGCGCATGATGCTACATTCTCATCCACTTATAGTTTCAATTTAAGTTGTATACGTACCAATTTTAAGAGAGACCCACGTCAGTTTTTTTTTAACCAAATATTAAATTTCAGGTTATAAATCATAATCACCACAGAGTATTTTCAAGTATAAAATTAAAGGCTATTGAAGAATCAAATTTTTTAGCAAAATAAAAATATTTCTTTAAGCAGTTAAAAGTATTTTTTTTTTTTAACCAAGTAAAAGTATGTCATAAGTTAAATAGCCTAATAACAATAAATAAATCAAATAAGTATAATTTAGCATTCAATCAAAAATATTTGTGGACATTCAAAAAGTATTCATGCTCGCATTCGAATTGAAAGAAATTCCGAGAAGATTGTTTGAATTCAAAATTACAAATTTTAAACGAATACAAATACAAGCACTTCAGTATTTGAATCAATTTCGACTAATTTTCCTATTCTAGTTGTGGATGCACGAGCCCACACCTATTAAAGTATGCATTGACAGATATATATTCTTTATTTATAAAGATTATGTAAATTTGAGGGGTTGTCACAGTTGAGACAGCGAAACCTACATTAGAAGATAGGGTGGTGATGATGAGAATGTGGAGATTCACATTTTTATGTGATATAAGATGGGCCAAGCATATAACAAAAAAAGATGGAAATAACCCTTCAATCCTGAATAATTATCCTTCGTTCAAGGGGATCATGTGCAAAAATCAGTAAAGTTCAATGGGGTTTAACGGAATAGAAAAGTTCAGGCAGGTTTAGTGCAATGCCCTGTAAAGTTTAAGGTTTTTTCTGAAATTAACACATGCGTTCGTAAGGGATCATACAACTGTTCTCAAGGGTTTTTCAGTAAATTGGTCCAGAAGTTCGGATTGGCGATTGAGGCGGGTGGCCGACGAGATCCAAAAAAATGCACCCAGCCAAAAGGACGTCAGAATCCCTCTTGGCCATCTATCACTGAGCGCAGGTGAACTCATGTCCCACATGCACGCTTTAAGAAGGGTAACTGACACAAGGCCCCCAAGAGTTTTGGGTTGTTTATCACAACTCTCTAAACTTTCCTATTTCATTCAAGCTCCTGACTCTAGGATTCTCAAATAACCCCCGATAACTTTAAACCCCCAAGTCAAATCACCAATATACCCTCAAACAAAAATGTAAAATTAAGGATATGTGAGGAATTTTTTGTTACTAAAGAGGGAGTCAATTGAGTCACGTGCGTGGCGTGTATAGGTAGGGGTGTCCAAATGGGCCTGAGGCCGGGGCCCGGCTCGGGCCCGGGTTTGGCTCGGAAACCCAGGCCAAACTAGGTTCCGGGCTCGCGCCGGGCCGTGTTCGACCTGGCCAAAACGGTCACCTAGGTGACCTAGGTGACCGTTTGGTTATTAAGGCCGGGCAGGCCAAGCCCGGTCGTAACGGCCAAAAACAATCATATTTGACCTTTTGACCAAAATACCCCCCAAAACGGTCAAAACGGCCAAAATTTGAGGGTATTTTTGGTCATTTGTCTAGGGGGCGCCTCTATAAATAGAGGGGGTTTTCATTTGTTTCTCTCATCCAAAACTCATCTACTTCTCTCTAATACTCTATTATACTCTCTAATACTCTTTTTTCCTCTATAATTCTTCAATCAAATGGCTTCCTCCTCTGATTATGAAGGGCAAAGCCCAACTCCCGATCTTGAAATGAGTCCTTCTACTACAGGAGCTACAGGTACTCCTCCTACTCCTATCCATGTTGATCCTGACTCCGGTGGCGACGATTCTACACCAAGAGCTCTTAAGGTCGAGATCCGATGTGTAAAATTTTTTCGAGAAGATAGACGTCACCAGGGATGAACACGGTATGCTTCTCACCCAGAAGGTTAAGTGTGCGTTGTGCGGCCATATTTTTCAAGCTCACCATAAAAGCGGCACCAACCACCTCAAACGTCATTTAGATAAACACAACAAAGGTCAGACGCCTCAAGGTGATATCTGACAATCTTTACTCTCCCGATCCTCATCTTCTGGTAGTCTCGGTAGTTAGAATTATAACGCAGTCTGAGCCAGGAAATTCATCATCAGGTTTATTATTCTTTAAAATCTTCTTTTTAAATTACTAGAAGATGATGAATTTGAAGATATGTTTACAGATAGTTTTTATCCCGTATTTAAAAAAAATCCTCATCAAACTTGTCAATGTGATATTTAAAATATTATTAGGAGGAACAAGAAAAAATAATTTCTTATTTTCAAAGTTTAAACTATAAATGTTTTTTAACTTCTGATATTTGGACATCTAAAACACAAACTGGTTATTTATGTATCACAGCACACTAGATTGATGATAATTGGCAAATATTTAAAAGAGTTATTTCTTTTATTGTATTTGAAGAGTCGCATACTGGTATTAATATTAAAAATTTAATAATTGAAGAACTTACAAAATTAGAAATATCAGAAAGAATATTTTCTCTTTCACTAGATAATAATACAAGTAATAATAATGTAGTTGTTGATTATATCAAAACATCTCTGCTATTGCTATGTCATGGTGATATTTTTCATATTATGTGTGTGTCACATTTTAAATTTAATTATTCAAAGTGCATTTGGTGAAATTAAATCCATGATAGAAAAGGTTAGGATAGTAGCTTATACTCATAATGCTTCTGAGCAAAGAATTAAAATATGGAAATAATTTTTTAAAAGAAAAAATTTAAAACCCAGACTAATTTTAAAAGATGTTGACCATAGATGGAATCTACCTATGCAATGTTAAGTGTAGTAATAGAATATAAAGAAATTATAAATAATTTTATTACTTTTTATACTTCTAGTTCTAGATCTGATAGTATATATGGAATAACTGAGGATAAATTGACAGTTATATGTAATTTAAAAGAGATGTTACAAGTTTTTTATGATGCTACTATGTTATTATCCAACCATTACTTTAGCTTCTTTACAAGTTTTAAATATTCAAAAAAAATTAATAAATATCGTATGCATAATTATTTTAGAAATATAATTTTTCAAATGGAAAGTAAATTTAATAAGTATTTTATGCATATTCCTATTATTTTTTTTTGGGGGGTTCTTATTGATCCATGTTTGAAGGAAATTGGCCTTCGAAGTTTGTTAATTTTTTTGTATGGTAATATGACAATAGACACAGATGATGGTCAAACTGTTACTGGTCTTACTCATCATAATACTATTAAAAATTATTTTTAAAGATTATATGATGAGTATGCATCTAGATATGGTGTAACTATACATCAGTCTATAGGCTTCTGCTTCTACGAGCTCAAGTCGGAGAAAAAGTGTGAGTTTTGATAAAGAATCAATGGTAGCTGAGCTAACTAGTGGATCTGAACTTGGATCATTAGCAGAGGTTTCTAAAATTGATTAATATTTAACTGCATCTTTAGTTGAATGTCAAAATAATAGTTTAGATATTTTACAATGGTTAAAAGTATATGGAATAGTTTAATATCTTATACTTTCCATCATGGCTCGTGACTTACTAACAGTGTAGGTTTTCACGGTAGCTTCGGGATCCGTCTTTAGCACATCAGGATATTTGAGCGACGATCACAGGATATCGTTAGATCTGTATACCATACAGGCGGTAATGTGCCTACAATATTAGTGGAGGTACGAGAAGAGAACGCAATGCATCGATCAGATGGCTGGTATTGAAGATAAATTTGAATAGTTAGGACTAGCAGATAGATATAAAGAGTAGACATTATTCATCAAATTATAAATTTTATTTCTTAGCTAAAAAATTATGATAAATTATTTTAAAAACAGTTGCAAATGATAGTGATATAGATGAGTAGGTGTCAACCTAGTTGGGATGTATTCATCTATTGTGATGCGACGAAATCCAAAATAAATCTATAATTGTAGATGATCAACTGATTATTAATAAAGAAGTTATTTTTATCATTTTAATTTTTATAATTTTTGTATTTGTAAATTATGTAATTACAAGTGATTAATAATATGATTGTTTTTATTAAAAATTTGATTAATTTTGGCTATATATTCTTGAAATTTTAAAAAATTAAAAAATAAAAAAAACCGAGTCGGGCCGGTGCCCTGCCCGGTTAGGCTCGGGCCTGGTTTTCTGGGTCGGGTCGGGCCGTTTGGACAGGGCTATGTACAGGATTAAGACGAACCTTGTTAACTTGGGGTTTTCTTTGTGAGATGAGAAAACTTCAAGGGAGTTTAGTGGAAGAAATAAAATGGGGTCTTGCGGGAAACACCTTAGAGTTTGAGGGGTTTTTTGTGAGTTTACCCTTAAAATGATTTTGTAATCGTATATTACTCTTAAATTCTTTTATGAACAGAATCTAATAATTTTGTTTAGTTCTGTTGTAACGTTTGTACATAAAGTGAATGATGAAAAGTGAAAGTCCACTCTACTTTGTCTAAAGTCAATAAAGGTAAACAATATCCATTTTTCATTCTAATAATTACATGAAAAATGTAAATTACTCCAAACCCCCAAGAACTTTCAACATTTAGTAGTAAATCCCCAATAACTTTCAAAATTGCACTAAAATCTCAATAACTTTTGCACAAACCCCCCAATAACTTTTAGGTAAAACACTACACTAAACGCTCGGTAACTTTCAAAATGCTTTTTTACATTGTTTCTTGACTCGAATTTATAGGGGCCATCTGCAAAATGAGAAAGTTTATTGGGGATTTATGCAATTCCAAACGTTATCGGGGTCTGTTGTGATATTGAATGTTTTCGGGGGTTTATTGTAAAAAGGTAAAGTTGCTTGGCGGTTTAACGTAATGCATCCGATATGAGAAAATATGAACATGTAATACAATTGACGCTAATCAATGACTATTGTCCATTAAAAGAAAAACTCACCGGAAAAATTCATTGTCCCAGTGAAAAAGAATGTGCAGCGATGTTAGCCATAGCAAAAGCCGAGAAACAAACCAATTATAGGCTGAGGTTCTACGCCAATGTCCAGACTAAGACAACTTCGGCCTGATAGATAGGGCCAAGGAAAATGATCAAAAATCATAGTGTAGGATTTTTAAGTAGCACAATGAATACAGATCATGAACTACAACATAAAAGTCAGAAGGCAAAAACATAAACGAAAAGGGCAGCAAGGACCCACATGCTCCCTGAAGAATCCATCAGTTCAGGACGACTGTGAATGATTTCAAGAAATAAAAAGCGAAAAAAGAGAAAGTGAAAAGATTCTCTCCGTGGAGGACTTCTTTTGATCTTCTTGAGAGGGGGGGAAAAATTAAAGAAAATATTAAAAAAAAAATTTGATTAATTTTGGCTATATATTCTTGAAATTTTAAAAAATTAAAAAAAAAACCGAGTCGGGCCGGTGCCCTGCCCGGTTAGGCCCGGGCCTAGTTTTCTGGGTCGGGTCGGGCCGTTTGGACAGGGCTATGTACAGGATTAAGACGAACCTTGTTAACTTGGGGTTTTCTTTGTGAGATGAGAAAACTTCAAGGGAGTTTAGTGGAAGAAATAAAATGGGGTCTTGCGGGAAACACCTTAGAGTTTGAGGGGTTTTTTGTGAGTTTACCCTTAAAATGATTTTGTAATGGTATATTACTCTTAAATCCTTTTATGAACAGAATCTAATAATTTTGTTTAGTTCTGTTGTAACGTTTGTACATAAAGTGAATGATGAAAAGTGAAAGTCCACTCTACTTTGTCTAAAGTCAATAAAGGTAAACAATATCCATTTTTCATTCTAATAATTACATGAAAAATGTAAATTACTCCAAACCCCCAAGAACTTTCAACATTTAGTAGTAAATCCCCAATAACTTTCAAAATTGCACTAAAATCTCAATAACTTTTGCACAAACCCCCCAATAACTTTTAGGTAAAACACTACACTAAACGCTCGGTAACTTTCAAAATGCTTTTTTACATTGTTTCTTGACTCGAATTTATAGGGGCCATCTGCAAAATGAGAAAGTTTATTGGGGATTTATGCAATTCCAAACGTTATCGGGGTCTGTTGTGATATTGAATGTTTTCGGAGGTTTATTGTAAAAAGGTAAAGTTACTTGGCGGTTTAACGTAATGCATCCGATATGAGAAAATATGAACATGTAATACAATTGACGCTAATCAATGACTATTGTCCATTAAAAGAAGAACTCACCGGAAAAATTCATTGTCCCAGTGAAAAAGAACGCGCATTGATGTTAGCCATAGCAAAAGCCGAGAAACAAACCAATTATATATAGGCTGAGGCTCTACGCCAATGTCCAGACGAAGACAACTTCGGCCTGATAGGGCTAAGGAAAATGATCAAAAATCATAGTGTAGGATTTTTAAGTAGCACAATGAATACAGATCATGAACTACAACATAAAAGTCACTAATATTTAAGCCACTAATATTTTTTCACACTAGTCCATATGGGACTAAAGCGTGGGTGTCACAATCACCCTACCTTACAAAGACGACGTCCTCGTCATCACGAATGTTGACTCTAGAGGTGGCTCATACGGGCTCTAGAGGTGGCTCTCACCGCATCCACACGGTGTAGCACTTAGCCCCGTATAGCACTTAGTTCCACACATTCGGCTGACAACTGCTCTGATACCATTTTATCACGCCCCGGGCTCAGGGGCCTGTTAGCGCTTGCAAGCCGTGGGACCTACCGAGAACAATTCGATGTTGGTTTAAATCAACCGCTAAAATGCTAGCACTAGTTGTTCTTGGGCTTTGGGCTTCTCTTTTTAAGCCACTAATATTTCTTTACACTAGTTCATGCGAGACTAAAGTGTGGGTGTCACATGAAGGTCCCGATGGGCAACCTTGTCGCGAACGAAATGGAAATCAATCTCAACGTGCTTCGTCGAACTAGATTTGCGGATAGGTAAGTGGCCCTCAAATTGTCACACCTAAGCACCGGAGGAGAATGGAGAGGGATACCGATTTTCTTAAAGAGCAACTGAAGCCAGGTCAGTTCAGCCGACGTGTCGGCAAGAGCCTTGTACTCGGATTCGGTGGAAGAACGAGAAACAGTGTGTTGCTTGCGAAACTTCCACGAGACAAGGTTCATAACAAGAAAGATCGCAACCTCCCCCCCCCGTTGACTTGCGATCATCAGGACATCCAGACCAATCAGAATCACAGAAGGCCTGAAGATGATCAATAGGTCAATGTTGCAAGGATAGGGGCAATCTAGTGTCCCTTTCAGGTAACGAAGGATACGTTTTACCGTCATCCAGTGGTCCTCTATCAGCTGATGCATAAACTAATAAACCTTATTGACCACAAAGGACAAATATGGTTGAGTCAGAGTGATGTACTGAAGGGCACCTACAATCTGCCGGTACTTAGTCGGATCGGGAAATAGAGTACCAGAGAGTTTAGAGAGAACCATGGATGTAGAGAGTGGAGTGGTGATAGGTGTAGACGATAAAAAATACCTCTAATAAGCCTACAGGAAATTCGCCCACAAGAAGTCGCCTGCCTAAGCCACATGGCCGTCAAACGTGCTCGGTTCCAGATTCGCCTGAATGATCGACTCGCTTGCACGAGTTGAGATCAGTTGGAATAGCGGAAGTTCGCCTTTCACGCGACTCGCCTGCCCGAGTCCAAAGTCGAATCCGCCTGCAAACCTCCAGGCCGTCAGTACAGCTGGGTATATCGGCTATCTAAGTCGGGAGACGAATCCGCCGGCGTTCGGCGAACTGTCCAAACCCACTCGAGTACCAGAAACACGCTTTCCCGCCTCTCCTGACCTGAAGAGAGAAGGCACGGCACTCCAGGCCCGCTGAACAAGCCGCCTACAGTACGAGTGAGCAGACAGGTGTCAAAACAGCCTGCACCCTCATAAATGCGGCTCACCTCAGTTATCCAAGCGACCGGCGCTCGGTGGTTGGTCAGATCCACGCAAGCATCTGACAGCCTTTGTCACGCATACGAGGAGGGGCTTTCCCACTCTTACGAAACGTGATACAGAGCACAGCACTTCGAATGACCGCTGGCAGTACGAAGAACAGCAGGACGTCTCCGAACCACGTATGGTCACATCCCATAATTCAAGGAGAAGTCAAGCTGTCCTTCTTCCATTTAAAAGCCCCTTCCAGCACATTGGAGGAGAGGTCGCAAAACTTGGAGAAAAGTAATTGAGACCAAGCTGTTAGCGTATCCTTGCATTACAGCACCCCTGCCTAGTTCTGAGCTCCGATTGCCGGCGAACTAAGCAGACCCGAACTCCATCGATTCGAGTTTCTACTGCGAACTGAAGCTCTCCAGCAACCTCGGTCAAACGGTCCAAAGGAAGCATACTCGACACGAGCATCGAGCGAAGCGTCCTATAGCCACCTAAAGTCCCCACACAAAACAAAGAGAGCATTCCCTCTGCTTCTGTTGTAACCATTTGATTATTAGTTTGTAATAAGCTTTCTTATTAATACAAACAAACACTCCCTGTTTTCGGGAAATTAAATTTACACCATACAGAAGATGGTGACCACAGTGGGAGCAGCTGTTTCATCGAACGAAATGGTGGTGGCTTAATTTGACGAAGTTGCTGTCGGGACGACTGTAGAGTCCCTGGAGATTGAGTTCGACCAGGCCAAGTACGAAGAGTACTTGTCTTCCTCATCCTCTGGTGGCGATACGTCCCGCAAACACCACAGAGTCGTGCGCCGAAGCCGACCTCAGACGGTCAAAGCTTCCGCACCCGAAGGTTCCACCCGAGTCTCGTCGGAGGAGCCCACTCCCTCGCAATCGATCAAGGCCAAGCCAGAGATCGAGCGCAAGAGGCAAGGGTCCGCCAAATGGATCGCCAAGCGGTCCACACAGACACCTGCCTCGGAGGAAACGCCGGTTCACTCCGGCACAAACTGCACTACCACAGCTCGTGGTGATGCTCTCCTCACTGGGAGAGCTAACCAACAGCGGCGGCAAACACTCGTTAGACAGGAGGTCCAAACCTCCGTTTCTCACAACGGCCTAAACCATCATACAGGCCCGAGAAACACTAGACGGGAAGGCAAACTGCCCGACGTCGGAAGGCCCTCCAAATCAGGAGCGCCAACCGAGGACGGCAGAGCCATCCGCCCAGGAGGACTTCGCTTCTCAGGTCACATCCCTGATGCGACGAGCCTACCCGAGTAGGCGAATCCTCGAAGGCTGGCGAGCCTCGCCATAACCATTTGGCGGATAAACGTAAAGGTAGAGAGGAAGGCGACTCCTCGTGAACTCGCTCTTCCAAACGAAGGTTTGAACCCCGCCTACGTACTGGAGTTCGCTCAAACGCGAAGACTCGCCAGTCAAGGCGAGATCGTCCAACTCCAGCACCAAAGCATTCCACCCAAGGCGCATCGGAGAGCGCGTCCAAAAATCTCCTGTACACTCACTCGTGCGACTCTTCTGAAGCTGGGGGTTGTCACAAACCGCCCACAGAAGACCTTAGGGAATACTTAACTCACAAACGCACTATGCAGGAGGCGAATCCTCAGTGCCACTGCGAGAGACTCATCCACACGGTCCTCGCCGACTGCCAATGCGTCGGAACGGCGAAACCTTCGGTGTTCGAGAGACTGTCTCAACAGTCCTCTCGACCAAGGCCCTCCCGTCAAAGGCGTCGTCACCAAAAAAGACGCGCTGCTGACGACCTAGAGCTCTCATCCGCCACTGTTAACATGACGGATAAGGGGAAGGCGGTACTCTCCGACTCGCCAGACTCGGACTCCGTCCTGAGACCTAACACTCGGTTCGCTCGACGCCATCAAGACGGTATATTCCAACGAACGCGTAGTCGCAGGGGGGCAAGCATTGGGTTTGATTACTCTACCCTGGTACCCCCCTCCTGCGGTCAAGCATTGGGTTTGATTACTCTACCCTGGTACCCCCCTCCTGCGGTGAAGACGAGGTTCATTCGGCGGTGGCCACATCTCAGACCTCGCACTCAAGTTAAGACGCGCAGGCGAGAGTGCACATGACCGAACTCAACACCGAGCAGACAATGGCTCAAAAGCTGGAGGAACAGCAGGCGACCATCGACTCTCTAAGAGAAATGATGGAGCAACTGCTGAACAAGAAGAAGAAGAAGAAGAGGACCCAACGTCCCTTACCCCGGCAAACTAGGGACAAGGAGTGGGTACCTCCTCACCGTCCAGCGACTGAGACGGAGGATGATCGACAGTCCGATTACTCCTCCAAAACATCGATAGGAACGTCGCACAAACGACTTCGTAAAAAGATTTCGGAATCGGTCAGTCCACTGTCGGGACCAAGTTTCCGAGGCGACACTGATCGAGATGTGCCGCAACAACCTGTCGATCCATATCTTGTCCAAGATCGGGGCAGTAGAAATCCGGACTTGGAAGGAGCTTGTTCGCCAAGGCGAGCAAGTTGAAAATATGATCAAGAGGCTGGAGGCCGAAGAGCCGCAGTCCAAAAAGGGAGCAGCAGAGCCAGCTGCGCCAAAGAACCCTCCTCGGTCGAGAGGAAAAGAAATCATGGCGGTCGACTCCGCCCCGGCACCAAAGGCTGCTCAAAAGCCTAAACCCAGGCAGTTTGAGCCACGCCCCCAGCGGCAATATGATTTCAAAGAAGACCAGGTGGTGGCGACTTTCGACACTCTACTCAAGAGTGGGCGAATTAAGTTGCCAGAAGCCGCCAAGCCTGAGGAGGCTGACAAAACCTGTGACCCAAGTTACTGTGCATATCACAGATTCCTTGGCCATCACACAACCAAATACTACGTCCTCAAGGACAAGCTCCAGGCCCTCTATGACGCGGGGGTTTTGAAGAAAGAGAAAGTCCAGAAGCAAGTGACTACGAACATGATCACTTTAAGCTTCGGGACAGATCTCCCAGAGGTTCAAGCCCCAGCGGGGGTAATCCCTATCCCCAAGGCGGTCTTGAAGATCACTAACGACGATCCTCACAACCAGCGGGAAAAAGGTTTGGTCCCACAAACTCTGCCAGATGGGCAAGTGATGTGGGTCCATCCAGACCTCTTCAATGACGAGCAGTGGACTGCACAGCCTTCCAAGGAGGCTAAGAGGAAGCACTGCAACGTTGTCTCTGCCATCCTAGGTAGAGATGATGCAGCAATGACTGCCCTGACCGATTCTGAAGAAGACACCAACGTCTTCGCCACGAGGGCAGGGAAAGAATTTGCGAAAGAATATCCCGTGAGGGCGGAAAACCTAGCAGGACCTCCCGCGAGGCCAGTCGCAGCAACCCCTCCCAATCCGGACGGACCAAGCACAAGCCGCCATCCTTTCCGGTTCAACGTGCTCGCGCAACTGAAGAGCATCCCCGCGCAGATCACCATGTACGACCTCCTCCGGTTGTCCAGGTCCACGCGAGAGGCCCTCCAAGAGGCGCTGGCCGACTCAGAGGCGTTCTATACCCATTTCTCGAAGGAAACGGAGGCAGAACAGGGATGTGCAACTTGCTGCCAAGTCTCTGAAAGGTGAGTCCCGTGCATCACTTTCACCCCTGAATATATGCTCATCAAGAGCATATCTCACGACCGGCCGCTGTACTTCACGGGATATGTCGGGTCTTCGAAAGTGGATCGGATTCAGGTCGATCCAGGGTCTGTGCTGAGCATCGTGCCCCTGAAGTTGATCAAGCACTTGGGGATACTGCTAAAGAGCCTCTCCTCAACTGCGACTACCATCTTCGGCTTTAACGCCACAGGAACTCGGTCACTCGGCAAAATCCGCCTGAAATGTCGGATAGGCAACATGAAGACGGAGGTGACGTGCTACGTCATCGACGCCGAACCCTCGTACAACATACTCCTAGGACGTCCGTGGAACCATGGCAACAGAATAGTCCCGTCTATGCTACACCAGTGCTTGAAGTACGTGGACAACTATGAGCGAGTCAGGACAGTAGTGGCCGACAAACAGCCCTTCAAAGGCGTCGAAAACTACTTCACGGACACTCTGCTGTACCAGGACCCCGACGCCCCGCCAGCGGAGGAGCCAGAGAGCAGCAACGAGGCGGATAGCGAGCCTGAATACGGTGACAGCTCAATTCTGAATGACTTTGAGTTAATTGTAATTGGTTACGAGAGTCACCATGTAAACAACGCTGTTCAGGCGAAAAAATTTATCGTGAATGAGAAATCCGACTTTGCTTATTTGTCGTCTTGTTCCACGTCCGAAGATGATGCGCCAAATGAACTATGGTCGAAACTCTACAGTGAGTCTTCCATACACTTGCCGGTATGCTCGTCATACACCGCCAAGACGCAGCCGATCAAGTCATCGCAAGCTGTGTTCATCGTACCGGCCCGAAATAATTATCGAAAGGATATTATTTTCGGTCGGATCGATCATCCCCTGCGCACGCTATGAGACGAATCTGAGGACGAAGACCTAGCGCCCCAGTTTTCGCAGTACAGTCGAGTTGCGAAACGAATGATGAGCGACATGGGGTACGACCTCACCAGTTTGGAGGGCCTAAATTACGGCCGAGGGCGTAGAACGGTCATTCGACCCGCCTACGTACCCAAAGGGAAGCCCTCGAATTACTTCAACAGGACTCGGAGAGGCTTAGGCTACTCCTCCTCCTCGTCAGATCTGTGTTTCTACGTCAACGAGGATTCCGACTATGCATGTTCAGGGGATCAATCGTCAACAACCTCGGCTTGGGACTCGGACGTCAGCGTGAGGGATCTGTTCGATGGCCTTACAGTCAACATGGCTACAGTAGACCCCGCCGAAATGGCAGAGGACGAACAACTCCCGCTCTATGACGAGACATGGGATCGCCATGTTAACGCCCAGTGGAACAGTCGCTTCGAGCAACGCGAACCACCAACCGAAGACGAAGTCCTCCAGGTGAACATGGGTACTGAGGCGAATCCTAAACCTATATTCATCAGCGGCAGTCTGCCTCCACAGGAAAAAGAAGACCTCATTGCCCTCATACGGGAATACATCGACGTCTTCGCCTGGAACTACGAGGACATGCCTGGTCTGGATCCGCGGGTCGCCACGCATCGCCTCAACATCAGCCCCGTCGCCAAACCAATCAAACAACAGCAGAGGTGTTTTCGCCCCCAAATCATGGAGGCGATCGAAGCTGAGGTCAAGAAACTGATCGAATCCGGTTTCATCAGAGAGGAACAACACCCCGACTGGGTGGCGAACATTGTTCCGGTCTTGAAGAAGAACGGGAAGATCCGCATCTGCATTGACTTTAGGAACCTCAACACTGCGTGCCCTAAAGACGAATTTCCTCTGCCCATCACGGATGTCATCATTGACAATACGTGCGGATTCGAGAGGATGTCCTTCATGGATGGCTTCTCAGGGTATAATCAGATCAAAATGCACCCTAAGGACGAGAAGCACACTGCATTCAGAACTCCCATGGGGGTGTACTGCTACACCGTCATGCCTTTCGGGCTCAAGAACGCCGGCGCAACCTACCAACGCGCCATGAGCATGATCTTTCGAGATCACCTGCGAAAGACGGTCGAATGCTATGTAGATGACCTTGTCGTGAAGAGTCGCCATAAGGAGGACCACCTCCAAGACTTGAAGGCGATGTTCGAACTCATGAGGGCTCATCAACTCAAGATGAATCCTACCAAGTCTTTCTTGGGGATGTCTAGCGGTAAATTCCTCGGTTTCGTCGTCACGACGAAAGGAATCCGGATTGATCCAGACAAGGTGCGAGCCATTCAAGAGCTCCAGCCACCCCGAAATCTTAAAGAGCTAAGAGGCCTCCAGGGACGACTGGCTTATATCCGAAGATTCATCTCGAATCTTTCAGGCAAGTGCCAACCCTTCTCTAAGCTGATGAAGAAGGGAACTTCCTTCGTCTGGGACGAGCCATGCCAAAAGGCCTTTGAAGAAATCAAAGCGTATCTCTTAAATCCGCCTGTCCTTGCGGCGCTAATCTCAGGGAGGCCATTCCTCATATATATACGGGCCATGGAACATTCTCTAGGCGCCCTCTTAGCTCAAAACGACGATGCAGGCCACGAGCAAGGCATCTACTACCTGCGCAGAACCTTGCAGGGCGCCGAACAACGGTACCCAATGGTCGAGAAGGAATGCTTAGCCTTGGTGTTCGCCATCCAAAAGATGCGGCACTACTTGGTTGGCCAAACCATCCATGTCATCTCCCGGATGAACCCCATTCGCTGGCGCCTGGCCAGGTGGGCGCTTCTGTTCTCTCAATACGACATCCACTTCATGCCGCAGAAATCAGTCAAGGGACAAGCCATCTGCGATCTCATGGCTAGTCACCCGCTGGGGGTGAAGACTGATCTATTCGAAGATATGCCAGATGAACCTCCCGAAGCCAATGTGACTTCATCGCCAGAGGTGTGGCAGATGTTCTTCGACGACGCGTCTCGCGCAGGCGTGAGCGGCTCTATTTCTGCAGGAGTGGGGGTGGTCCTCACCTCTCCGCATGGCCACATGTTACCCCGAGCCTTTTCCTTGACGGAACCGTGCACCAGCAACGTAGCTGAGTACAACGCATTGCTCATAGGGCTCTAATTGGCCAAAGAATTAGGGATCAAGCATCTGGAGGCTTACGGCGACTCCCAACTCATCGTTAAACAAATGACTGGCGAATATGAAGTCAGGAATGAAGATCTCATCCCACTCCACAAACACGTGCTCCGTTCCAGGAACACTCATGCAGATGCCCTCGCATCCTTGGCAACCAATTTGGCCCAGCCTCTGGGAACGACCCAAAGGGTCACAGTCGCCAGCCGAAAACTCTTTCGACTAAAAGACGTCCCGGAGGCGAACGCCCCAAAGGGTCACAGTCGCCAGCCGAAAACTCTTTCGACTAAAAGACGTCCCGGAGGCGAACGC
This sequence comes from Asparagus officinalis, assembly GCF_001876935.1. Classification (NCBI taxonomy): domain Eukaryota; kingdom Viridiplantae; phylum Streptophyta; class Magnoliopsida; order Asparagales; family Asparagaceae; genus Asparagus; species Asparagus officinalis. The sequence continues at coordinate 59,783,586 of NC_033795.1, forward strand.
CACTCACCAAACACCGGATCAGCCTGATCAAGAAGACTGGCGTCTCCCGATCATCGACTATGTCCTATACGGCATATTGCCTGAAGATACGAAGGAACGAGAGTCTATCCGACGATGTGCCTCGTGGTTCTACTACGATTCAACCACTAAAATGTTGTATCGGAGGTCATACGATGGCTTATTGCTTCGCTGTCTTTCGAAAGCAGAGGCGCAAGAGGCCCTACGCGAAGCCTATGATGGCGCATGCAGGGCTCATTAGCCCGGACCCAAACTTTGGGATCGCCTGCAGAGGATAGGCTACTTTTGGCCTGGGATGGTTACTGACGCGGTCGCTTATGCGAAGCGATGCTACGAATGCCAAATCCACGCCAACTACATGCACCAGCCTCCTGAGGATCTGCATCCAACGAGGGCGTCTTGGCCCTTCGAAGCATGGGGGATGGACATAGTCGGGCCAATTTCTCCACCATCGGCGAAAGGGCATCACTTTATCCTCGCGATCACCGATTACTTCTCTAAATGGGCCGAATCCATCCCCTTAAGAGAAGTCAAGACTAGCGACGTGATCAAATTCGTCAAGCACCATGTCATATACCGATACGGCGTACCCCGGCGTATCATTCATGACAACGGCACGCAATTCGTTAGCCATGCATTCACCAGGTTCTGTGACAAATTCCGAATACAGAACCTCTCATCCACGGCCTACAACCCTTCAGTGAATGGTTTGGCCGAAGCTTTCAACAAAACGATCATCAAGATCTTGACCAAGCTGACTTCCACTAGCAAGCGCGACTGGAACGAAAAGCTAGGCGAGAGCCTGTAGGCATATCGTACGACGCTTCGCACACCGACGGGCACCACGCCCTACTCATTGGTTTACGGCTGTGAAGCTGTATTGCCGTTGGAGATTCAAATTCCATCTCTCCGCGTCGCCTTAGCAACATGGATGACGACCGAGGAAAATCACCAACTGCGACTCGCAGAGCTCGAGGCGTTGGATGATAAGCGACTGGAAGCTCAGCATCACATTGAGTTCTATCAAGCTCGAATGGCCAAGCGATAAGAAAGTCAAGCGTCGAGCCTTCAAAGAGGGAGAGTTCGTGCTCTCCGTTCGCCGACCAATGATCCTCACTTCCAAAAAGAAGGGGAAATTCCAGTCCAAATGGGAAGGACCGTTCGTAGTAGAGACAGTCTACTCGAACGGCGCCTATCGCCTCGTCAAACCGAATGGCGATAAGATCATGATGCTCATCAACGGCAAGTATCTGAAGAAGTACTACCCCTAGGTCTCCTTCACCAACTCCCACGAGTGCATGAGTTTAAACTGGACCTCGCACCCTCCAAATGGTATAAGAGGTAAAACTATTCCTACGCTTCAATTTCTTGAGCCAGCTTGCCAGTACAGGCGAACTGCCCAAATCAGGTGAATCGCTCAAATCAGGCGAATCGCTCAGATCAGGCGAATCAATCATATCAGGCAAGCCTATCAGTCTAGGCGAAGTCTACTTCTTGAGCTAAGCTCCTTGTCTTGGCGAACCTCTCAAGACAGGCAAAACTAACATCTCTGGCAGGCGACATCAAAAGCCCACGTGGTCAAACCTTCATATAGTTAGGACCAGAGCCAAAATCACTCACCAATCCTCGTCTAAAGGATGGTGGGTCCTCAAAGTCGTTCCAATCACGACATTCCCTGTCACGTTAACATTAAACCTCTGACAAAATCACTCACCAATCCTCTTCTAAAGGATGGTGGGTCCTCAAAGTCGTTCCAATCACGACATTCCCTATCACGTTAACATTAAACCTCTGACACAATTCACTTGCCAATCTTCTTCAGGAGAATGGTAGGCCCTCACAGTCGCTCCAATCGCGACAAGACCCCATCAAGTTAATAATCACCTCTGATGATTGGCGCCGTTATTCCTACGAATAGCACAGCCTAAGTAATGGCCTACCACGCGACGTGCTATTACTTCTGTCAATAGTCATACTCCTACGTCCCTGAACTATTTGACCTATTCCAGCTATCCTAATACTCCCTTGGGATAACTGATGGGTAGTGGTCTACCAAGCGATGGCCCATACCACAATCAATTGTCACATTCCCAAATGACGACAATTGTCGAAGGCGATTCGGCAGGCGACCTGTCTGTCGGTTCCCTAAGCAATAACTCGCTGAGAGGCAAGTCGAAGTTGAGCTTTGCAGTTGGCCACAGGAGCGAACGATTGTTCTTTGCTGCAAGCCAAGTGTTGCCTTCTCGATCCCATTTGAGCTACAACGCGAAGATCAGAGTTAACCCGATCCCACGCTGCGAGCAACAGAAGGTAGAACAAGAGCCTAAAACGACTAAGTCTAAAATAGAATAGTCAAAGGCTCGCCAAGTTCAACTCAGACGCCAAACAGCGCAAACAAAGAAAGAGAAAACGGTGCAAGCAAAGTAAGGATAGACAAAACAAGCAAAAGGGCCACAACGGGCCAGAGTTTACATGCATAGGTTTTCAAGTTATGATGCCTGAGGAATCAACTAAGTTTACAAAACATCAAAAAAAAAGAGAAAGAAAAAGAAAGGGGACCTAGACAGCGAGGGCACTACAGAAATTTCAGCAGGCTAAAAGAGCCAATCTTAGCCTTGATCGCAGCACGCTCCGCCGCACGCCGGATCCTCGCCTTTTCCTTTTGCTCTTGCTGCCGCCTGGCTAAATCCGCCTGGCCGTCTTCCTCCTCCTGGCGAAGGAGTTGAAGCTCCCGATCCACCGTCCCGGCAGCCTCGATCAACCTCCTCGCCTCACGCCCACGCTCCTCAAGCTTTGCCTCGCCGCGAAGAGAGCCAGCGTCCTCGAAGAAAGCCCTGTCCAGATAAGCGTCCATCCGGTCCAGTACCGCTTGGTGTCACTTTCGCAGACGTCTGAGCTCGGCCTCCTTCGCCCGAATCCGCTTTGCCCGATTCTCACGCTCGAGCAAGAGATACAGTGGAAGGGGCGGCGGCACGTCGGAGGGATCATCATGGGCCAGTTCCTCGAGGCGGTACATCCACCCCTCCACGCGCTTAAGCTCCCGCTTGCAACACCGTGTGAGCGAGGCATCACCCGCGCGGCGGACCGCCTCTTAACCCGCTTCCACGAGAGGAAGCGCATCGTAATATCGCCCGTCGCCCACGCTGACCGAGAGGGCGATCCCATGCACCAAGCCCACCAAGCTCTGGAGGGGCACGAACGCGGGATGAGCCACGGGGTCCGGAACAGAAGACCCCTGGACCGAGCTCCCATGAGGAGTAGCCGGGACGCCGACGTCGACGACGGTGGCGGAAGAACCGACACCCTCGGAGGAAGTTTTTCACGGAGATCTTCTTCTAGCAGATTTTTTTGGAAGCAGTAAGGACTCTGCCGAAGAGGGACAAGTACGGGTATATATTCAAAAAAAAATCCGACGGATGAGATTTATCACCCCAAGCGATCAAGCGGTCCAGATATCCTACAACGCTTCGAACTCAACGCCAATAAAGGCCAGTCCTCTCGAAACCCCGAACCGACCGATCGGATTGAACACGAGAGGCGAAGCATTCGGTCGCTTCACCATTAAATGAGCATTAACACGCCCGCAGAGGCTTAGCTGGCAAGCACTTAGGCCCGTAGCTGGACGCGTGGCATAAGCTTCGCCCACAGTTGAATTTCTGACTTTTTGACAAACTCACCGCCATCCACATTTCGCCTGTAGTCTCGAAATCATACGGGTTTCGCCTGCAGCGTAAGCTCATCAGCAGTTGAGTTTGGCCGTCTACTCGGACTCGCCGGCAGTTGAGTTTAGCTTCCAAGCAAAACTCGCTGCAACCGAGTCTCGCCTGCATACAAGCTTCGCCAGCAACCAGAACTCGTCAGGAGCCGAGCTTCACTATCTTAGCGAACTCGCCGCTATAGTTTCGCCGACCGCGTGAACTCATTGGAATAGAGTTTGGCCTCGAAAATAGACCCGTCATCACAAGGGGAACTTCACCTGCGATACGAGATTGTCGGCAATTACAGAACAAAACACTGAAAAGCGACATATCCAAAGGGTATACGCACAATGAGCGGACATAAACCTCATTGATGCTGCAAGACAGTACATTTGAACAAAGTTATGGTGTTTGCAATTGCGAAAGTCATAATATTACGTTCAAAGAAGCAAAACATGCGCCCAGTTTTTAAGACAATACACTTGAACAAAGTTATGACTTCATAAACAAACAAGTCATAAACGAAATGTCTTAATATTATCATAAGGCAGAAGTCTCAGTCGAATACGCTAAAAGTGGAGATCTCTTCTTTGGCCGCCTCCACCTGGCTCGCGTGGTCTTCCCGAGCCTTGTTTTCAGCAGCCTTCCGAATCCGGTCCTCACGGCTCGACATGGCGGCAGCATTTGCCTGGCGCAAGGCTAGCAGGCGTCGAGTTTCCGCCTCAGCGTTCTTACTGACCATAACAACGTCGGACTGGAGCCCCTTCCACTTCGCCTCTGCCTGTCCCAATTCGGCCCTCAGGCGAGCCATAGTACAATTGAGGTCAATAATTTGCTCCTCTAGCAAATGTTGTTGACCCACCCAAAAATTGGCGACGGACTCCGAATTCGCTATTTCTTTGGAACGGGTCTCCTGCTCCAGGGCTTCCTGACGCCTGACGTGAGCCAGGCAAGACTCCATGTTGGCTTCTGGACCTTCCCGTAGCAAGGTCTCTAACCCTATCATGCGTGGCTCCAAGAGACGGAGCTCATGCATGCAATGGGTAGCGAGCCGATTTTCACCCGATCGCCGCAAATCAGCCACGCGATCAAAGAGAGACTGCCTGAAGCTGTCAAAACTGCCCATGCCGAGTCCGACAAGGGAAATCACTTGTCTCACAGCGCTCTCGAACTCTTCAATGCGAGCCTGCCAGGACAGGGATTCGGAGGGAGTAGGCTCTTGGCCTGGAGCGAGCGCCATAATGGGCGGAATCTCGAGGCAGGGTTCACCCCCCGGCTGGGGAACAGAGTCTAAGGTGGCAGAGTTCTCAGAACCTTCGGATTCGTCGTCCGAGATTAGGATGGGCTCGGCCGCATGCTCCTCGGCAGCCGGCGCCTCCCCTCGATCTGCAAAACACAACAACACAGAGAGGAGTCAAGGGAAGAATACCTGTTCAGCCCACACGAGAGTCCGAACAAAGAGATACCTTCGGTCGCGGCAGCCTCAGCAGCGCCCGAAGAAGACGATTCTTTCCTTTTCTTAGAAGCGACCCTCTTCACCTTCGGAGCCATCGGGGGTATGAGGAAGGGAAGATCTAGGTTTACTCTGAGGAAGACGATGAGAAGGCTGTAGGTCCTCTTGATAGAGAGTAAGGGTGTTAAATACCCTAAGAACTCTAGGCGGTTACTCAATACTTGATTAGACCGTTCAAGGCTAACACAGTTGAAGAGTAAGGCCGAACGAATCGGATCTCACCTGGACGGCCAAGATCCAACGGTTTTTCTTAAGCACGATCTTCAACAACGGCCCGAATCGGGCGCGAGGGACGAAGAGCCCCACTACGCCGCATTCAATATGGAGCAACGTGCCCACGTTCTCTCGGCTGACGTAAGCACAAACCAATACGTGGCCCACCGAAAGCGGAGCCCATCTGGCGGCTAATTCACCGCTAAGATTCTCGCAGGTCGAGATTGATTCCCCTTCCGGAAGTTGAGTAAATTCCAAATCCGCCTGTGGACGAAATCCGCCCGCAGAGGAGACAAGCTTACGGCCGAAATCCGCCGACGGTTAAAGATCGCCCTTGCAATTAACACTCTAGCTATCGCATGTTAGAGGAGGAATGGAGCGTGCACAGAGGTAACAGTAACCAAAAAACAAAGGGATAGTTTCATTCATAGAAAGAAATCCTAGTACAACTGGCAATCAAAGATAAAAAGAGGCAAATTACAAGGACTTCAACCGCAGTTCCGCCTCACTAATCTCCCTAGCATGACGAACCTCTAGCCTCCGTAGGATTTCTTGGCGAAGATCTTCCTCAGTGCGTGAGGCCAAGTCTTGGACAGCCTCTTTGACCTCCCTATGGGCTCGAGCTTTTTCCTCGACGGAATTAGCCGTCAGTTGCTGGTGAGATTCAATGCTTTCCAACTCTTTGACCGCCTGTTCACAAGCCTTCTCCTGAACGGCCAATGAAGCTTGTGCCTTGGCTATAACCTGCTTCAGACTCTCTACCTCCGAAGACAAGCGAGAAACGCGGTTATCGGCCTTCTGTCGCTCGAAGGCCATTCGTTCATCCTCAGCCTTGGCCTGCTCCAACTCTGCTGACAATTTCGCCTCTAGCGACATGGTCTCGTCCAGACGGCCACGAGAGTGGAGCTCTTCGCGCGAAGAGCGAGCAACCGTTGAACCGCTTCCTTCACTTCCTCCTTACGCTGGAAGTAGGGTTTCGTCGCGGTATGGCCAAGCCTCTTGATTAAGAAGCCCACGATGTAGTCGAGATCCTCTTCGAAACTCTCGAAGGGACAACTCTCCTCCAAAGCGAGCTTGATGCAGCCGGCTAGAGTGTCTTAGAAATCAGCCACAGACCGTGCCGCACTCCTTCTTCGCTCACGCTCCAAGGGAGAGAGGGCAACCCCCTCCACCGTGGAAGAAATCCCAGTCGGAACGCCTATGGTCGTAACCGTAGAAGCAAGAATTGGCGCCGCCAAAGCCGGTGTGACCAATGACGCCCTCGGAGCAGCGGTCACAGCATCAACGGTCTCCCAGCCAGCGCTGCCGCAGGAACAGGGGATCCCCCTATTTGGCCGGGCACATCCTCACGAGCCAACACCTCTTCCTCGCTGGATAACGTCTCATGAATCGAGACGTCGTCATCCTCCTCAGATTCACCCGTCTCCCCAGACGAGCGACCCGCCCAAGAAAGAGGATCCTCCTTGCCAGCAACTTCGGGGGCGCGATCAGCTACGAATGCACGAAGAGGATTAACAAAGGCCCCTCGAAAGGGACCCTATTGATAGTTGGGCACGGAAGGATGAGCAATGCTAAAACCTACGCTTACCTGAGCCTGTGGTCCCCTCGTCATCTCCAGCTTCCTCCTCTTCGTCGGAAGGAATGGAGATCACTTTCTCAACCGCACCTGCATAGGCCCAATACAAGTAGGTGTAAGACCAACGATTGCGATCAAGGGTACTGTTGTAAAGACTACCTCCTGATGCGGACGCAGAAGCTGGTGGAACTCCCGTCGGTGGCCTCACGCCAGACTGCGGAGAAGCGTCCTTCGAAGTCGCCGGGACTACCCCCGATGCAGCAGAAAAGGCGGGCGGTG
>NC_033795.1:59791882-59798005 GCF_001876935.1 Asparagus officinalis
CTGAGTGGCTGGCAGCTGCGAGCCAGCCTTGGGTGGCTCGGCTTTTTGTGCGCGAGCAGCTCAGGGTGCTCGCTTGGGCCCGACCCACCTTGAGGTGGGCTCGTGTTCGGACGGACGCGCAAAACCCGGAGGGGGCTCGCGAAACCGCCACCTCAAGTGGCTCGCCACAGCTGAGCCACCCTGAGGTGGCTCGTGGCCGAGCCACCTCAGGTGGCTCGGCCAAGGCCAGAGCCACACTGAGTGGGCTCGGCCAAGGCCGAGCCACCCTAGGCGTGGCTCGCACAGCCGAGCCACCCTAGGGTGGCTCGGCACAGGAGCCACCCTGAGGTGGCGCCCATATCTGTGCCAAATGCACAGATCTGGTTGCCTATAAATAGGAGAGGGGTTGTTCATTTTGAGGGGTTGGAATTTTGAAGGCGAAGCTCTGGGCGCGATTCAAGACTCAAACTTAAAAAAGATTGAGCTTTGGGACTTCGGGACTCACTCTCCAGATCTGGTGCTCAGCGATCATCAACGCCAAAAAAGGCAGGTGTTCGAGAGAACCGGATCCCAGATCTACGCAGACGTACTCGCGATCTAAGCTTGGTCTTAGATCCCGAGACTTGGACGATTGTTTCCTTGGTGAATCAATCCTCCCGGCTATTATTTCCTTCGTGGAATAATACCCGTCGTACTGCTTAGATCTGATCGATCTAGATCTCACGGTGGTCCACAGATAACCCGGCACAGGCAAGAACCCACAAAAGCGAGCGACCCGCAAAACAGAGCTCGCGTGATTTGTTCGACAAAAAGGAGAAAGTTGTAATTTTTCTTTATTTCTTTGATTTTCATTGTAACCGGATCTAAAAAAGACCGGATCTTTTGTAACCACAAAAAGTTGTTATTTTGAGATCACAATGAATTCATAAGAAAACGATTTTCACCGCGCGAACAACGGTTAGCGAAATGGGCCCTCTCTTTGTCCCAGTATGATTTGCACTTCAAACAACAGAAGTCGATCAAAGGACACGTGATTTGCGATCTTTTGGCGGCAACCCGAAACGGATACGGCAGAAGTATATGATGATTTGTCCAGATGAAACCCACGAGTTAACACTACATCGCACCAACAAGTATGGCAATTATATTTCGATGGTGCTTCGAGGGCAGTTGAGCCACCCTGAGGTGGCCGCCCAGATCTGTGCCAAATGCACAGATCTGGTTGCCTATAAATAGGAGAGGGGGTTGTTCATTTTGAGGGGTTGGAAATTTTGAAGGCGAAGCTCTGCCGGATTCAAGACTCAAAACTTAAAAAAAGATTGGAGCGATCTGGTGCTCGGCGATCATCAACGTCAAATAAGGCAGGTGTTCGAGAGGACCGGATCTCAGATCTACGCAGACGTACTCTGGATCTAAGCTTGGTCTTAGATCCCGAGACTTGGACGATTGTTTCCTTGGTGAATCAATCCTCCCCGGCTATTATTTCCTTCGTGGAATAATACCCGTCGTACTGCTTAGATCTGATCGGATCTAGATCTCACGGTGGTCCACAGATAAACCCCGGCACAGGCAAAGAACCCACAAAAGCGAGCGACCGCAAAACAGGAGCTCGTGATTTGTTCGACAAAAAAGGAGAAAGTTGTAATTTTTCTTTATTTTTCTTTGATTTTCATTGTAACCGGATCTAAAAAAGACCGGATCTTTTGTAACCACAAAAAGTTGTTATTTTGAGATCACAATGAATTCAATGAAGAAAACGATTTTCACCGCGAACAACGGTTAGCGAAATGGGCCCTTCTCTTGTCCCAGTATGATTTGCACTTCAAACAACAGAAGTCGATCAAAGGACACGTGATTTGCGATCTTTTGGCGGCAAACCCGACAACGGATACGGCAGAAGTATATGATGATTTGCCAGATGAAACCCACGAGGTTAACACTACATCGCACCAACAAGTATGGCAATTATATTTCGATGGTGCTTCGAGGGCAGTTAATAAGACAATAACCCCGGGAGGTTCTACAGTCTCCTCCGGAGTTGGAGTTGTCTTAATTTCCCCGGGGAAGCATGTGATGCCTCGGGCTTATTCACTGACTAGTCCGTGTTCCAATAACGTAGCCGAGTACAACGCGCTTCTCATTGGACTCAGTTTCGCCAAGGAGCTGGGGGTCGAATATCTCGAAGCTTTTGGGGATTCTTAATTGATAGTCAACCAAGTCCGTGGAGAGTATGAAATCAGGAACCAAGACCTGATCCCATACCACCTGGAGGCCATAAAAATGGCAGAATCTTTTGAAGAATTCTTTATTGAATACATCCCTCGTCTCCAGAATACTTATGCGGATGCACTGGCAGCGCTAGCGGTATCACTTGCGCAGCCTCCCGAAACTGAGCTGTTAGTCACAGTAAGGACGCATCAGCTCTGCATACCCATATACGATATGGATATTGAAGAGGAAGATGACGGAAACATAAACGCCAAGGAGGTGAATTCAACTCAAATTGGGTCTGAGTCCCGAGATTGGCGTTTTCCTATCATTGACTACGTCCAATATGGCATTTTGCCAGAGGACATAAAAGAAAGAGAATCAATTCGCCGAAGAGTGCCAAGATTCTTTTACAATACCGAAACCCATACGTTATATCGTAGGGGGTACGATGGTTTATTACTCCGATGCCTTTCGAACAAAGAAGCAGAAGAAGTTCTTAAGGAAGCGCACGAAGGAGAATGTGGTGCGCATTAGCCAGGGCCCAAACTGTATGATCGCATCAGGAGAATGGGATATTTTTGGCCAACGATGGTTCGTGACGCAATCGAATACGCCCGAGAGTGTCATGCTTGTCAAATACATGCAAATTATATGCATCAGCCACCAGAGCATTTGCACACGTCAATCACGTCTTGGCCGTTCGAGACATGGGGTATGGACATTGTCGATCCTATTTTTTCCCCTTCAGTCAAAGGTGATCGATTCATTCTTGCAATCACGGATTACTTTTCAAAGTGGGCTGAGGCAATTCCACTTAGAGAAGTGAAGACGAACAACGTCATCAATTTCATCAAGCATCATGTCATATACCGACACGGCGTGCCAAGACGGATCATTCATGACAACGGTCCACAGTTCATAAGCAACGCCTTCGTCAGGTTTTGTGACAAGTTCAAAATTCAAGATGTTTCGTCAACAGCTTATTATCCCGCTGCGAATGGATTAGCTGAGGCGTTTAACAAGACGATCATTAAGATCCTGTCAAAGCTCGTGAAGACCAATAAACGAGACTAGGACGATAAACTCGGTGAAGCACTCTGGGCTTATCGCACCACCATACGCATACCTACAGGGGCCACCCCATATTCGTTGGTATATGGATGTGAAGTTGTGCTACCATTAGAGATTCAAATCCCATCCCTTCGGATCGCTCTCGCAACCGAGATGACGACAAAAGAACAACATAAAAAACGTCTCGAAGAACTCGAGAGGTTGGATGAAAAGCGCTTGGAAGCCCAACAACAAATTGAGTTTTATCAAGCCGGAATATCTAGGGCCTTTAACAAAAGAGTCCGACAGAGAAGCTTCAAGGAAGGAGATCTGGTCCTCGCTGCTCGCCGACCGATAATCCTCAACTCCAAGAAGAAAGGTAAATTTGAACCCAAATAGGAAGGACCGTTTGTGATAGACACAGTCTACTCAAACGGTGCATATCGCCTGATTACTCAAGAGGGCGCCAGGCAATTAATGCCAATAAATGGGAAGTTCCTGAAAAAGTACTATCCCTAGTACATTCAGGATAACCCATTTAGCGGGAAGTTCCTGGAAGAATATTGCACTTAATATTCTAGAGGATAACCCATAATCATTTTTCACCACCAAAATCCCTCACCGATCAATTTCAATTGACAGTGGGTCCACCAAAAATGTCTTTCTAGCCCTCTTGACTCTCTCCATGAACAAGAGGTCCACTTTCATTTCAGAATCCCCATTCGATAAACAAAAGAACTCCCTTCTTCTTCTCTTTGGTTAAGCCCTCTCATGGCTATAACCGAAGTTGATTCTTCTCTTTGGTTAAGCCCTCTCATGGCTATAACCGAAGTTGAAATTTCACTTCGATAAACGAAGAACTCATTTTTCAGTTTAGATAACCAATCCTAACGAAGAACTCATTTTTCAGTTTAGATAACCAATCCTATAAAAGGCAAGTTTATCTAGATTTTTTTTAGATTCTCGGAGTGGAGATCCCACTCTTCGTTTCTTTTGCACTGGAAATAGAATATAAAATTCTTCCTTTCCAAAATCAAGGAATAGAATATAAAATTCATCCTTCCTTGTTTTCGGGTTTGCCTTCACCCTAAAAGAAGGCCGGGAAACAGAATATAAAATTTTTCCTTTCCCGCACCGATCTTTTCCAAAATTTATCAATTTAAGATTTATCCTAGGAAGTTTATCCCGAATCCTAAGCAGGGATAAGTCTGCGTCTAACACGCGCTGCCGGTTTAGTTTTAGTCTTTCTCCGAAGAAGAAGACACCAGAGTTCGATTCTGGGGTATTCTATCCCGAAGCCTATGTAGGGATAAGTCAGCGTCTAATACACGTTGCTGGGTAGCCTATTCCCATAACAATGGTGAAGACTACGTATTCGAAGTCGTAGCATCAAGTCTAAGGGAGTTCATTCCTTTAGCACAATGTCACATGCGGAACGGATTTAGGCAATCCGTATGCTAGCCCGACTCAAACGGTAGTCGGTAAAGGCTAATCAAATCCGTTGAAGGCTGGGGGTTAGCCAAAAACCCTAAAGTCAACGCCTAACACGCATCGCTGTTTAGTCTTTTCACGGGAGAAAGACGAAGTCTACGTATTCAATATCGTAGCACTAAAAGGGTTAACTCTTTTAGCACAACGTCACATGCGGAACGGATTTAGATAATCCGTATGCTAGCTCGATTCAAACGGTAGTCGGTAAAGGCTTATCAAACCCGTTGAAGGCTGGGGATTGGCCAAAAATCCTAAAGTCAACACCTAACACGTATCACCGGGTAGCCTATTCTCGTAACAATGGCGAAGTCTATGTATTCGACATCATAGCACAAAGTCTCAGAGAATTCACTCTCTTAGCACAACGTTACATGCGGAACGGAACGGTAGTCGGTAAAGGCTCATCAAACCCGTTGATGGCTGAGGGTTTGCCAAAAATCCTATAAATATGAGAGTCACTGACGCATTAGCTTCATTAGTTGGTCTCGTGACGACATTCGAAACCCTAGGGTCAACGCCAGTCAACGCATAACCCTAGGTCAACGCCAGTCAACGCGTTGCGATAAAAAAAAAAGTCAACATACGACGTTCAAAACCCTAAGGTCAACGCCGGACAACGCGTAACCATAGGTCAACGCCAGTCGACGCGTTACGATCAAAAAGTCAACGTACGACGTTCGAAACCCTAGGGTCAACGCCGGTCAACGCATAACCCTATGTCAACGCCGATCAATGTGTTGCAACGAAAGAATCAATACTCCGAAAAATATACGAGTATAAACTGCTTCTTAATACTCCAATAAGGCATATGAGTATAAACTGTTCCCTATTTTTGGTTGAGAAGTTCCTGGAGAATATTTTTCTAAAAAATATATTCTTAAGGATAACTCAACAACATTACGCCGGACAACGCGTCGCATATATGGATTCAACAATCGATGGTCAGTTCTATGTTGAACCAACAAGCACGAGCTAAAAATCAGAAAAGCAGGAATCGATTTCGAATTCAAAATTCCGACAGACGGTCAGACAGTAAATGCAGCACCGGAACCCTTACAGACATTCGACAAAGCACCGAACAGCCTGGAGGACTGAAGGAATCAAGAACAGAAGTCATTCCAAGGTCCCGTTACACCGACTGAAGGTTGGGACAATCATATCCAAAGTATTCCAGACTCTTCTATAAAAGAACGAGACTGAAATACTTTGGAGGGGGTATCTGTAGGCGTATAAAACTGCCTATAAGTCCCTTAACACAGCTCGACGACGTGATTCGACAAACTAACGAACCATCCGACGTATCCATATACAACAAGTTAGTCCACAACGCCGAAGCCAAGCGATACGCGATGAAGCGAATTAACGAGGCTACGAGGCTAATGAACCGCACGC
>NC_033795.1:59798204-59803700 GCF_001876935.1 Asparagus officinalis
TCGGCCAAGAGCCGAGCCACCTATAGGTGGCCGACCCAGATCTGTGCTCGGGCACAGTGAGGGTAGCCTATAAATAGGCCCTCCTTGATTCATTTTCAAAGGTTGGATTTTTTGGAGGTGAAGCCCTGCTGGATTCGAAGCTCAGATCTAAAAAAGATTCAAGCTTTGGGACTTTGAAGACTTGCTCATCCAGATCCGGTGCTCAGCGACCGTCAACGCCAAATAAGGCAAGAGTTCGAGAGGAACCGGATCTCAAATCGGATCTCAGATCTACGCAGGCATACTCCGGATCAAAGCTTGGTCTTTGATCCCGAGAATTAAAGGCTACTATTTCCTTGGCGAAATAGTACCCTCGGCTATTATTTCCTTGGTGAAATAATACCCGTCGTACTGCGTAGATCCGACCGGATCTAGATCTCGCGGTGGTCCACGGTAAACCCCGGCGCAGGCGAAGAACCCACGCAAGCGAGCGACCGCAAAACAGGAGCTCGTGATTTGTTCGACAAACAAGGATAAAAAGTTGTAATTTTTCTTTTCTTTTATTTGATTTTTATTGTAACCGGATCTTATAAAAAGACCGGATCTTTGTAACTCAAAAAGCTGTTTCTAAGATGACAATGGAATCAACAATGAAGAAAGCAATGATTTTTCCCGCGAACAATTATGAGTCTCATTCGCATTTGTATCCTCATCTTTCAGATTAACCGGGTTACGACGACTTGGCTCGCCTTGCTGGTTCGTCAATGCTTGGATTAGTTGGTCATGCATTTCTCTCATGTTCGGCATGGCCATCTGCATTTCGAACCTGAAGGTCTCCTGTTGTTTAGCCATGGCCTCTTCAAGCATCTTGGCCACTTGTTCCGCACTTATCATAAGTGCCTCGCGGGGTTGTCCCTCGCTGGATACCGTATTATCTGATGTAACCGCGGAGCCGGCATCAGATTCTTCATCTTCTGAAGGTAGTCTTGTCCGAACTCTACCATAAGTTGCTCGCTTGATGGTTCCGGACTGCAGACGGGTTCTAGGCCGGGATGCTTTCAGAATCGACTCGAGATTATCCCGTGCTGATGTCTCCTTGCTAGTCATATTGGTGGTGAGCCTCGGAAATTCTCCATCTTCGACTACTCTTCTTCTTCGTCGGAAACGCCTAGGTCTTAGTTCTGGCGTTTCGGCACTGAGCCTTTCGAAAACCGAAACTCTTTCAGGGACCGCCTTGATGCAGTTGCACTCAGACAATACTGCCTGAATGAGTTTGGAACAGGGGCATTGAGTTTCCATTCCTCGGGGACTCCTCTTCCTGATTTTACTCATACCCCCAACACGATAGTACAATTCGTCTGCTTGACCTATCGTGTTTTGGCACGACTTCTCAGGTATAACATTATCGTCATCAGATGATAATGTTTCCTTCTGAGGGTGAACTGCCTTCTTTGGGCTTTCAAAAGTTACACGCCTCGAAACATGCCTTTGTGGGCGTGAGTTCTCAGCGGGCTCCTGGACTTCAATGCGCAAATTGGTGCGCGTAGCTGCCCTGATTTCTTTGTCATGTTGGAGGTGACGGCGACCCCCAGCATGTTGAGTCGTCCAGGGCTTCTTCATCGGGCCCAAACGCTCTTGAACTGGAGCCTTACCTCGCTCATCGGGAAGTGGACCGAGGCGCTCCAAAACTGGCTTCTTCTTTCGGGATGATTCTGCGTGATCTCCCGGAGTAATTACTGGAATCATCGGCGACTTGGGTTGATTCGCCGGTGGTTGAACTTTTGTTGGAGGCTGCTTCGGCCTCCATACTTAGCGGGTTGGTGATGGCTTTTTGGCCACTCTTTCTTCCTCCAATTTCTTAGCCTCCTGCATAAGAATTTTTGCTTGTGCGAGTAATGCACGGCGTTTGTGAATCCGCTCTTCAAGTGTCGAACGGTTCCGTTTGACCCGGATCCATTCGTTTGTTGGCGGCTTGGAGGAGCTGCCATTCTTCAGTTGTTGAGGCTGTTTTCCTCTCCTGTTCCTCAGATCCGCGTTGTAGCGGACTCCGTCTGTAGACTCCATCGCCTTAGCGAATTACCGCGCAAGACGTTAACGTCGCCTCTGGCGGGCTCTCTTTGAGAGAGTCACAACGCCCTCAACAGTAGAGGCATCGGCAAGAACAGGTTTGACCTCGTTGGAGGTCGGTGGAACTTCACCCGATGCGACTTTGGCATCAGTTAGGGTGAGAGCGTCGTTGGCATTCTGTACTTCTTCGTACCAACGAACTTTTCTCCTGTAGGAGAACTTCTTGGACTTACGGGGGGAGGTGGATCCGGACGAGGATGACAGATACTCCTCGAACTTGGCCTGATCGAATTCATATTCGACCTCCTCCTCGACCGGGATTGAGATCCGCGGCTGCGACGTGACGATCTCGGCAACGAGATCGGTGGCTCCCACTATGGTCGCCAGATTGTTCGCGGGAAAAATCGTAGCTTTCTTCATTGATGTCATTGTTCTCTCAAGTAACTGTTTTTCGATTATAAAAGATCTGGTCTTTTTATAAGATCCGGTTACAACGAGATCAAAAAAGAAATAAAAAATTACAACTTTCCTTTCGAACAAATGACGAGCTCCTGTTTTGCGGTCACTCGCTTTTGTGGGTTCTTTGCCAACGCCGGGGTTAATCCGTGGACCACCGCGCGATCTAGATCCGGTCGGATCTACACGATTTGACGGGTGTTATCTCACTAAGGAAATAATAGCCGGGGGGTACTATTTCACCAAGGAAATAATAGCCTTTAGTTCTCGGGATCAAAGGCCAAGCTTTGATCCGGAGTATTACTTCGTGTAGGTCTCAGATCTGATTTCTCTCTTTCGA
Organism: Asparagus officinalis; assembly: GCF_001876935.1. Classification (NCBI taxonomy): domain Eukaryota; kingdom Viridiplantae; phylum Streptophyta; class Magnoliopsida; order Asparagales; family Asparagaceae; genus Asparagus; species Asparagus officinalis. The sequence continues at coordinate 59,801,047 of NC_033795.1, forward strand.
ACTCCTGCCTTTTCTGACGTGGATGCTCGCCAAGAACCAGATCTGAATGTCCAAGTCTTCAAGTCTTCAAAACTCCAAGCTCAGTTCTCAATTCGGCAGAGTTTCGGCTCCAAAAGTTCCAACCTCTCAAAATGAGCACTCAAGGGTCTATTTATAGGCTCTCAGATCTGTGCTTTGGCACAGATCTGGGTCGGCCACCCATAGGTGGCTCCGCCACCCATGGGTGGCTCGGCCACCGAGCCACCATGGGGTGGCTCGGCCGCCGAGCCACCTTGGTGGCCGCCGAGCCACCTAGAGGTGGCTCGGCCACCGAGCCACCTTGTTTATCCGATCTTCGCCGTTGATCTGAATCCTGATTTGGCAGTAAATCCGCCTTGGCGTTCAAGTTCGAATCCGTTCTACGGTCGGATGACTCGTTGACTTCCCGAACCGTTGGCTTGATTCCGCACGCGAATGGATGCATTCCGTTGCTTGCGTGCGATTCGTTAACCTCGTCGCCTCGTTAATCCGCTTCGTTGCGTGTCACTTGGCTTCGGCGTTGTGGACTGACGATCGTGTTTGGATATGTCGCCCGATGGTTCGTCGGTTTGTGCCGAGCTGTGCTAAGGGACCTATAAGTAGTTTTATACGCCTACACAATACAAAGGCACAGGTCCCCGATCACAATCAGCAAGAATATAATGAACAACACAGAATAAAATAATACATATCACAATGAATATTCATCCCAGACATAATAATCGGGTTAACATGCCCTTAGACAAAACTAACTGAATGAAATACTGGAGAATATAAAAAATACACTGGTCAAAGGAAATGAAAGTGCTACAAAACAAACTAAAAAGCATGACTAGGCTTCGGCTTCTTTTTCTACTACGTCTGGAAGGCACTCCTACTGAGAATCCTCTGGCTCCTGGCGATCTCTCAGGTAGACCTGTTCTTCTTCTAAGTCTGACGTACACCAGAGAAAACAGGTGTACGTCAGGGTGCATGGCACACGGCAAGACCCCACAAAGAAAATAGAACGAACAAAAATCCGATACGAAAAACGATACGATAACAGAAAAAACAAAAGAACATACAACTGAAATCCACAAATCAACATGAAAACACTACTAAATCATAATAACATAAAACATCCAAAATCGATCAGGTAACGAGATCATGTCGCTAGCAATCAGTCTAAACATCCAAGTGACAAAGTCATACAACTAGATGGAATTAATACTTAAAAATCTACAACATGAAACGTAGTACGTCGAGCGAAATAATCCAAACAAGGAAACCCTCATGTATATACCATATGTCTCAAATTGTAGATAATTAAATATTAACCCCGATCTATGTATGAAAAGAAACACAACTGGCCTACATCTCACAAGAATCATACTTAGCCAAGAATCGAGGTCATGTAACTAACCATCCTATCTCAACTCACTGGTCCACATCTCACATAGAGTCAACACTCATATCATCGGATAACTGACTATTCACAAATCCTCTACGTGCACCCAATACGCCGCTACACTAGTCGGTCAGAGGGCTACAAGCAATCCGATTCCGTCCTTGTTCGAACTCAAGCAAGAATCAGGTGAATATCAAGCTCACGGACCAAAGCAGCTACACCGGCTCCACTTTGACCCAACAAACCAACCCCAAGCTACACTGGATCATGGGGAGGCCTGGAAGATACATCAACAGCCTTATCCGATCACATGAACATGGACTTTCCTATCCCAACTCTCTTGTATTTTCTAAATCAACCATATTCCTCATTGAAACTCGGGTTCACCACCTAAACTCAGTCAACACACCCACACATGTCACCAAGTCTGCTCATGACGCACGAGGTCACTAAGTCATGAACTGCTAGGGGTTCTCAAACACAATAGGAACAATAAGTACAACCAATCATGCGCAACGATATCATGGCATATCACATAATTAAAATGAGAATCACACCTTCAAAAAAAATAATCCTTTAAATTAATAAATTTATTTACTTCAAAATGATTTCCTTATCCAAAATAAATCTTTTATTTCTTGTTATAATTATCCAAAAATAATTTCATTTTCCAAAATAACACCTTTTAAATAATTCTAAAAACATTCTTTTTAATATTTCCTCTTACAAAATAATTTCTTTTCTAATTAAAATTAATCTAAAATAATTCCCTTTTCAAAATAAATTCCTTTAATTTATTTATAATCATTCTAAAAATATTCTTCTTCCAAGATAGTTTCTTTTAAATTATTATAATTATCTAAAATGATTCCGTTCTCAAAATAAATTCTTTTTAAATTAGCATAATCATCTCAAAATAATCACGTTTGCACAAAATAATTATTCCTTTAAATTACTTATCATAACATTATTATTTAATATTAATCATCAATAAACCCAAGCAGATATATCACAACATACTACATAATCATAATACAGTCTATCTATACATATAATTAAATTCAGAGATCTAAAATTGAAATGACAGTTAATGAGCAAGAGGGATCTTGCCTCGGGTATATCGAACAAATCGATGTTGTCGGTGTGACGTGGATCTGATCTGAGCTCGGGTAGAGTGCGACGTCCGACGATGAATCTGAAGGCGATGCAGGTCGTCGGCGAGATGGTAGTAGTGGAGCTCGATGGCGAT
>NC_033795.1:59803725-59842977 GCF_001876935.1 Asparagus officinalis
AATTATTATCCTATAAATTATATGACTCTTATTATTTAATTGTAAACCTTAGCACATATTGTCTAGTATTATATTCACTGTTACTAATTTCCTTACCTTCAATGGGTATCAACTGTTGTTGATAAATTTTTATTCCTTACTCTCCTTCTTCATAAAATAATTGTTTACAGGTTTTTAATTGTAGATAATTATTATAAAATTTAAAACACCAAAAGTATTTTTAGGAACACAACTCAATCTTTATCTCACATCTATATCTCCGACACACACACACCCCGAATATATTCATTAATGTTAGTTTCATAACTCAATGAGGATTACCAATTCCACTACATTACAACCTAACAATTCTGTGTATAATTTAACCAAAAAAAACATAGAAACATTTAACTATAAGTACAAAATATTATTATAAAATAGATATAAAACACAAACAATCAACCTTCTCAGTCCCTTCACGACTTTAATGTGCAACAACGCGCCACCATACCACATTACTTTCCATTTTCACATACTCATCCCCAATTTTCATTGAAATGGAGAATACCACGCACAGGTATCTCGATCCCACTGGGCGAATCCAACACTTACAGTAACACTCCCCGGCTGACACACTTACAACTCTCACCCCTTCGCTGCCCCGCAATTCTCCTTAGCCCCCCTGCGAGCTGGATTCCGCGACGGAACCTACACCTTGTGCGACAACCCCCGACACTAGGCGCTAAAAATTAAAACCTCTAGATGAACACTCCGCAACATCGCTCTGAGCCGGGGCGGAAGCCTTTGAATAATAATCGCCCCCAATCCTCTAGTCCACATCCGAGAGCGCGGTCGAGCGCGCTCCCCATCAATATGTTTCTCATCTTTCTACAACGCCGCCTCGCTTGTGATCGCCTTTTTTTTGGTCCTGGGCAGCCCTAGCATCAGGCTCCTCCTCGTCTCTCGAAAATTGGCATCAAGACTGATCTAGCTAGCTGTATGGACGCTTTCCTCTGGTTTGAAAATTTGGTTACCTGTTATTCAAAGAATAGCACTCACTTATGATCAAGATGACCCTTCATTGCGGGTCCAGTGGAGTCCTTGACCCAACGCCCGAGAAGAACGTTAAAAAATGACGCGCGCTCCCAGATCACAAGGATGATGAGCTATCGAAGCCCCACGGTACAAGCCATAAGCAATTCTCACGATTCAGTCTACACCGCTCCTATAATATGAACTGACAGCGGGATCCGCACGCCATTGCTCGGACTCAACCTTGGGCTCTAATCCTCCGTCTCCATAGAATCTTCCTGCAATTAATCGTGTCATCGCATTCGATCCAGCCGACGTTGTTCTTTCTATATACATTATATACACGCAATCAACACACCACACCACACCCACCTACTACCCTCATCAGACAGAGCACTAAAGCATCAGGCAGACACACACCTAGATCTGCCTGGCCCCACCTCTCATCACTCTTAGCCTATTTATCAGCCCCCATACCCTCTCTCCTCACCTCCCTGTGCTTGCCCTTGCCAAGACGAGTACACTATGTCGCCCCGTCTTCCTCCCCACTGTAATCTCAGCGCCGATTCATCCGACGGACTCCGCTACGGCAGTCCACCCATGACCCGCCTCCAGCGTCCGCTCGATAGGTATAAATATATATGTATAATTGTAATTAGGGTTAGGGTTTAGGTTAAAATAATTAAAATAAATACTTTTGGGTACTTAAAAATTAAACTAATTACATAATAATTATCTACAATTAAAAACGTACATGTTTAGATAATACAACAGTTGATACGAAATAGTCGAAATATTCGCATATTATACAATTAAACAAGAATAATTAATAATAAAAATATATTTACTTATATTTAAAATCAAATAATTATGGGATAAATATCTACAAATCAAAATGTACGACAGCTGATACATGATAATTAAAATAATACAATAATTTATACCAATAATACATAATTAATAATACTACATATTATAGAAAATAATACAAAAATATAACAATAATACATCGTATTATTCAAAATGATACGTAATAGTATCGATAATACAACAGATTAATTCTATAAATTTTTAGAGCACTAAACTAATTTTATAAGTATCAAAACCATTTAATTAAATATAAAACCTGGACTTTAAATCATAGAAAATTCTAGAAAATCGAAAAAGTACCAATACTCTTTTTAAAAATAATAATTAAATATTTTAAAATACCAAAAAATTATTTTAACTAGTATTAAAATTCATGGTCCTTACAAGTGTAAATGGGAAAAAAAATTCTTAGAGCATCTTTTTAGGTTCTCTCTCTTATCCTCTCGCAAATTCCTTCTCAAAACCCTAAACCCCTTTCGATACCCCTCAAATACAACCGAAGCCCTTCCCTCTTTGAGTTACCTCCTCCGCTGTCTCCCCCTCGCATTCGTTATGCTGCTCTAATCGTTAAAGTTCATCCCCCCTCTAACCCCCCCCCCCCTCTCTCTCTAAGTGTATTATGCCTAACTAATAAGTTATCATTTTAAATTCATTCAAATTAAACTATTTCAATTAATTATTGAACTATACCCTATAGAAAATCACAAAATCCCCATGTCGCATAACTTCCATGAAAAATTTCAGGATTTTGATCTTGCACTTGACGTGATGGTTTCCCTCTTTTATTTCTATTATTACCTTTATATCTAATAAGGTCCTTTGTTTGATCTTCACTTTTCTATTTTTTTCCTTCAGTTGATAACTGAATGATCAAGAAAAGATTTGTTGGCATTCTTACTCATTGAATTATTTTTTCTTAAGTTACATTTTCTTACCAATTTTTTTAGCACCTTGAGCTGTCTATATGCTCAAATCCTCGCTCATCATTGAAGCTTGAATGTTGCATAGAACAATTATATTGAGTAACATGACTGCAACACTAATTTAGTGATTTCATGCTTTACATTATTTTGTTATTGTTAATCACTTATTTTTACTTTACATCCAGCTCATTCATATGCCTTCTAGGTTGATTATAAACAAATGCTTATACATTTGATTATAAACAAATGCTTACACATTAATTCTTACTAATATATCCCGTGATTAAGAATGATGTGATGATATTTAACATCCTCAAGTATATGATTATGTGAACTTAACTTGATTTACTTTCTATTCATAGCAGAGATTTGCATGTTTTCTGTTAATTTAGAAGTCAATTTCATGAATAATCCATATCGCCGCTAAGATGACATAATTTATGATCATATTGCATTGTTCTCATGCCATTAGCCCTAAGTAAAATATATAGTACAACAGATAATTGTGCTGTATGTTATTTGTTGGTTCATGATAAAGTTACTTTTTCTTTAGAAGATTTATTTGGTTTCTTCAATTTTTCTAAATTTATTCTGATTATTATTTCATTTATTTTGATTATCTACCTAATTAATTTCTGCTTTGGGGTTTTTTTATTGCAATTGAATACCTTGGGTTTGTGTGAGTTATGTATTCTTTTTATTTTGAAATTCGGTAAACCTTCTTCGAGAGTTGATTAACTTGCTTTTGAATACTATATGTTTCTTTGAATTTGATAAAAATTAAATGAATTTCCTCTAAAAAAGAACTCATGGCACTTTTTTCCCCTTTACTTTTGCATTTTATTCGCTATATGAAGCAACTTTTTGGTTTAATTGTCTTTGATTCTTTAGTAGATTTATTAAATATTCATCTCATTTATTACAATTAGTTATGAAAGTTATTTAGATCCCACATATTTTAATTCATTTTTTTCAGTTATTTGTCCTAATCATTTACTATTTTTTGGGCTTTTTTGTAGGCCTGAATTTGATGTGAAATGTTGTGGTTTTCCTTTCTCTAGATTCATTCCTCTTCCTCTTCTTCCTCTTCTTGAGATGAAATTCTCACTTGACAAGGCATCAGGAAAAATACAAAAAATTTTAAACATGATTTTAATCTTGAATGATTTGTTGATAATTGCTTTTCAAATTTGTTTAAACTTTTAATAATATTTTCATATAAATCTGTGCATCGCATGCGTCTAAAACTAAGTTATATACTACAGTAAGATTCTAAATTGCCATTTGTCCAACTTCTAAACTTACAGCCCACAAATTACTATTTTAAAAATTGTAAAGATGAAAAAGTTGTAATTTGAATAGATGAAATCCCATCCGACTATTGGTTTACTATACGAACATTTTAGAGACACTCATTTGAAAACTACTCGAAAAATCACGTGAAACGCCACAAGCTGAAAGCTCATTAATCTCAAAGCTGTTTCAAGTTCACCCCTCTCAAGTCTTAATTACCGATTTCCAACCTTGAAACTTTCACTTTTGTCCTGTATAATTTTTTCCAGTTAACTTTTTGGTTGGAGATTTTTTATTGATGACTTTGATTTACCATTTGTATGAATGGGGAAAGGACGTTATGCTAGATGGATGAACAAATTAGAGAAAATTAGAATAAATGATTTAATAGATTTTGGTTTGTAATTTTTTCCAGTAGAGGACGTGCCAGTACAGTTTGAGATGGCCATGAGTAAGCTTTGAACCCATTCATGGTGGTCTGGTGCAAATCAGCCTTTGAACAGTGTCTTGGAGCACTTAAAGCTTTTTCATTGCTAAAGGTGTAATTTGTATGACCACTTGTGGTCTCACCAATGAACTTCTGTCGGTGAAGAGGAAGTTCTGTTACTGGCCATTAATGGCGGTTGATGCGGTGAGCTTCGCGTCTCAAGCAGCACTCATTGTTATTAGCCCTTTGGGTTCTTTAGCAAACTTCATTTTGGTAGGGGTTGTGATTTAGTTTGAGCGACCTTCGCCCGAGGGGGATTCACCATTCTAATTTGAGCGACCTTCATTTTAACAAGGTTCATGAGTTTAATTTGAGTGACCTTCGCTTGAACGATGTTCACTAGTTTGATTTGGGCGACCTTCGCCTGAGTGAGGTTCGCTAGTCTGATCCATGTAACCTCTTGAGTGGATTTGATTGCGGTGTTGAAGTTCACTACTTTAATCATGAAATTCACTCATCTTGTTAACACTTAGTTGATTGTGGTGACTTCCACTTATGAGCGAGATTTTCCCATGACAAACTTTGCATTTGAGTGCGAAGACTTGGCTAATTTCTTTTAGACTTTGTCTTCTGATTTTCTTTCGCCTCTTTTTTTTTGCAGTTTGCTTGTCAAAACAGCCCGTCGAACATTATAACCACTTTGGACATGATGAGACCATGACTTTGAGGTCAGGCATGCTTTTAATGGGCATGTCCCTCTATATTTAGAGGATAGTAGTCAAGAAAATATTGAGGCTATATGGTTGGGAGACTATCGAACTCTATGGGAGATGATTACAGATGCCAAGTTCTCCATTCCCAAAGAGGACACATCGGATAAGCCTCATTTTCTATTTGGTGATAATAATCCCAATAGCACTTCCATACTCAATTGTGCAAAGGAGCACTGGTATTGCACCCAAGGGGTCGACATTATTATCTGTCAGTGATAGAACGTAAAACACCGTAATTTTGGATATATTATGATAAATAATAATAAATGAGTTATATCATGATAAATATTATTTATTAATGGTTGAGTATACTAGGAATTGATTTGAGATCGATTCAATGTATATATGTGAATAAACGAGTGTAAACATGCACAAAACCATGCAGTCAATGTGCGTTCTGGTCGGTCGACCGGCCTAGGCCGATCGGTTGACCGATGATACCCGACCGGTCGACTGATCGGTTGTGGCGGGGGGGGGGGGGCGGGTTTCCATGGCTCCAAAGTTCGTGCATGTGTTCAGGCGGTTTTGTTTCGATTCAGGCCTAATTATATACATAAGTATATATATTCGTTTTAAGCCTCTTTCCTTCATCTTTTCACGTGATTTATCAGCAGTCACCTCCCCTCTCAAAAACCTAACCGTAAATTGTGATTTTTGGGAGAGTTCGTGAGGTGTTTATCAAGAGGAGGGCGGGATTCATGATCTTGGTGAAGAAAGATCTTGTACGCGTGTTTGGGAGTTCAACACGACGTTTGAGGCAAGATCATCTTCCTCCAAACCTTTCCCTTAGTTAAAAATCATGTTTTTAGTGAATTAATTGTTTTAATCTAATGCTTAAAGCTTAATCTGATGTTTTTAAAATCTAGATTTGTGATATAAAATCTTAAACCCATGAAGAGATCAGTTGAACTAATCTGTAATTTATAGAAACAGATTATCATGATCATTAGAGCCGTATTTAATTGTTAATTTATGTTTTAGTATGGTTTAAAACCCTAGTTTATTAATTAATTGAGACTTTTTGTTAATTAAGATGTTTAAACTCTAAGTTTATGATACCTAGGTTATGTGATCTTGATTAAACTAATCTATATTTTTGTAATGAACAAAGTTAATCATGTTTAATTAATCATGCTAATAAAAATCAATTTTTGAGTAAAAGTGCAACACACAAAATCTGGAAGAATTTCGTATTTCTTGTAATCGGTCGACAGATCCTTAGGGATCAGTCGACCGATTGTGTCATCCAAGATATTTAAATCCTTTCTGGTTGATCGATTGTTAAGAGCAATCGGTCAACCGATAGGGTCTTTTTCGAGTGCACTTTGTGCACATTTGTCGTCAGTCGACTGATGCCCTAGGAGCAGTCGACCGACACTTGTTTTCTTTTGTGTGAGGTGATTTTTCTTGCACGCTTAGTCGTGAATGTAGGGTTCGAGCCATACGATGACACAGGTACAACCATGGGTGTACACGAATAGAGTTGTGGCACATACACGGATATCCCGTGTATTGTTTAGATCATGTTTGAGTTAACAATTAATTATAATATGTATGCATGAATGGATATCGTTGATGAGTACAGCTCAGTACTACTTGGGATAGTACGCCGATATGTCATTTGTATAGGCCATTAAGTCGTGATTTTAGGATACCTAATTTGGTATTCCGTCCCACACGGTGTTGTGATGAGGCTAGAGAGCTATACTTCTAGGATACCTGATGTGGTAGTCCATCCCGCACAGTGATGTGATGAGACTAATGAGCCGTGTCCATATTTAGGATGTCTGATTTGGTAGTCCGTTCCGCATGATAATGCAATGAGTTATAAAACCTTACGAGATACTATATTATGATATATCAGATAGCCTTAGTCTTTGGCGGAAGCTATTTATGAATACAATTCATCGTTGAGTTATATTGTGACCGGTTACTTCGCGTTTGGGAATTACAGGAGATTTAGTTCTTGTATCCACATCATCTACCCAAGGGTAGTGCGAGTTATATGGTCGATATTTATGATATTGTTGCAACTTTACTTTTCTGTATTGTTTTTTTTATCTATTATTTCTTAGTTTAGAATTGATATTTAGCGATTCACAATTTAAGACATATGGTATATACATGAGGGTTTCCTTGTTTGGATTATTTTACTTGACGTACTACGTGATGTGTTGTGGGTTTCTAAATATTAATCTCATTTAGATATAGGGTAAATGATTTAGGTAGACTATGCATAATAGGTACCTCAGTTTGTCTTCATTTGACTCTATGTATTAAGTTACTTCATATTTATTTCAGACATCAGTTGTACTTCATTTTTATTCTGTTGGGATATAAATATGTTTATTTGGATATCTCTTTCTATATCATGTCCATTGTATTTATTACTCTTATTTTGCCTGTTTTGTACCTACACTTGTTATTGATTTTACTAGAGAGATATTACTGTGATGGTGAAACATGTTGTTGGATGGTATGGGTGTATGGTAGGTTTAACATCTCTGGGTTCACCTTGGATTACAGTCATGTGTGAAAACAGGGGCGTCACAGTATGTCAGGAGTCCTTCATGTATTTGTAGTCTCCTGTTGTTCCTCACCTGATGCATTTTGCCCTCACCAACAAAGACGATAGTGTGAAGGAGGGCTCTTTGGTGCATCATGGCGGCTTTTGTCAGGAAGGACTTTACAGAGTCAATATCATAGGCCTACATCTGGGCTTCGTTCATGAGGATACCCCCGTTAATGAGGTTTCTTGTTGTCCCAAACCTCTTTGGGAACGAACTTGCAAAGGCTGATGCATAGTATCATGATGGGGATACTAGATTTCCTGGCTTGATAAGCTCAACAGATACCCAGTAAAGGACCCGTCTACTGAACTACACTCATTACTTTTGAGGAGTATTTGAGAAGATGAGGGATCCATTCTACAGTGAGAGCATCAAAATATGGTGTAGGGATTTGTCTGCCGGTGTTGTACAACATTTTACGGATGTATATTATCGTCAATAACATCTTCTTCACTCGAGGGTGAGAAATCGGGATCGTTTTGCATGAGATGTTTGAAGTGTCATGACTACCGATGAGAGTTTGCCTTTATGAGGTGTTCTTCCCAACCAATATAGAGTTGAATGGTTTTCGCGAGACCGCTCATGCTTGAGAGGCATCTAGGGAATTAGTCAGTCACTTTCTTAGTTGTCAATAGACTGTTGCAAACACTGGATATTAACAATAAAGGGAACATCGATTCGGTCTATCTGGTAATAGAAGTTGAAGTTAGGACCCGAATATTCAATGAAGGTCAAATGCTTCATACTGTCGGAATGGATGAATGTGGGTTCCATGAGAGTGACCAATTTAAGAGTTTCCATCATCAAGCAAAGGAACCAATATTCAAGTATGTTCTACTTGCAGGGTTTCTTTCGATCAACTTGAAGGGCTATGTTGCGCCTGCTCGACCAAAAATATCATATCTTGATTAAGGTGTTATTTCCTGTCGTGCTACTTACCGTTGGGTATAACATGGTCCTTCTTTTGATGATGGTCAGTTGCATACATCACAGATTAAGGGAATTAGCTACCAAATATTTGAGCCAGGAAGATAAAATGCAAAGGATGAAGTCCTGAATCCTGGGTGGAGTTACCATATACATATCTGGTGATATAGTATACTTTGCACTACTCTTCATTGATGTCAACTGTTGCATCCAGTGAGGATGGCATCTCATTTCTTTAGAGATATGAGCGTTCGAATTGGACCATCAAGTACCTTGTGGGGGTTCATTAGACTCTTCAGAACAAGCATCATTATCAACTCTATTGTTACTTTTCTGAGATTGATGACATAAATCCTAGAGACGAGTTTGAAAATGGTGCACGTAGCAAAGGGTTTACTTTTCTACCTAGTAGGTGTTTCAACTAGTTGGTCAATATCAGGCCAGGTCACCTCATTGATAGGTTGAACGTGACTGAGTGTTACATCAAGTTGTACTTAGGGCTGTCCATTTTACCCGCTAGCCCGGGCTCGGCCCGGCCTCGGCCCGAAAATCCGGGCCAGGCCGGGTTCCGGGTTCCGGGTCTGGGTTGCCTTAGCGGCGCCCGACCCGGGCCCGGCCTGGCCCGGAACAGTACGACGTCGGGGAAACGGCTATTTTGTGAGGTTATTTTGGTCATTTGCCTAGGGGGCTGGTTCTATAAATAGAGGGGGGTTTTTATTTGTTTTCTTCACACCAAAAACTCATCTCTTCTCTCTTATACTCTTATACTCTCTCTTATACTCTTATACAGTTATACTCTCTTATTTATACTTTCTAATCCTTTCATCAAATGGCTTCCGGATCTGATTATGAAGAGCAAAACATTTCTCCTGATCCTGAAATGAGTCCTCCTACTATGAGTCCTCCTACTATCAGTCCTCCTACCGAAGTTAATCCCGAATCCGGTGGCGACGAATCTGCACCAAGAGCTCCTAAACGGCCAAGATCCGATGTGTGGAATTTTTACGAGAAGATCGACGTCACCAAGGATGAACACGGTAGGATCCTCACCCAGAAGGCTAAGTGTGCTTTGTGCGGCAAGATTTTTCAAGCTCATCATAAGAGCGGCACCAACCACCTCAAACGCCATTTAGATAAACACAACAAAGGCCAGACTCCTCAAGGTGATATCCGACAATCTATGATTTCTCAATCCTCCTCTTCTGGTAGTCTCGGTAGTTGGAACTATGACGCTGCCAGAGCCAGGAAATGCGTAATCAGGTTTATCATTCTTAAAAACCTTCCTTTTAAATTAGTAGAAGATGATGAATTTGAAGATATGTTTAGAGATGGTTTTTATCCTGCATTTAAAAAAATTTCTCGTCAAACCTGTCAACGTGATATTTTAAAATATTATCAGCAAGAACAAGAAAAAATAATTTCTTATTTTAAAAATTTAAACTGTAAATTTTCTTTAACTTCTGATATTTGGACATCTAGAGCACAAACTGGATATTTATGTATCATAGCACACTGGATTGATGAAAATTGGCAAATGTTTAAAAGAGTTGTTTCTTTTATTGCAATAGAAGAGTCACATACTGGTGCTAATGTTGCAAATTTAATAATTGAAGAACATATGAAATTAGAAATTTCAGAAAGAATATTTTCTCTTTCACTAGATAATGCAAGTAATAATAATGTAACTGTTGATTTTATCAGATCATCTTTATCATTGTCATGTCATGGTGATCTTTGTCATATTAGGTGCATCTGTCATATTTTAAATTTAATTGTTCAAAGTGCATTTACTGAAATTAAACCCATGATAGAAAAGGTTAGAACAGTTGCTTACATGCATAGTGCTTCTGAACAAAGACTTAAAAGATGGAAACAATTTTGTAAAAGAAAAAATATAAAGCCTAGACTAATTCCAAAAGATGTTGACCATAGGTAGAATTCCACATATTCAATGTTAAGTGTAGCAATAGAATATAAAGACATTATAACTGATTTTATAAATTATTATGCTTCTAGTTCTAGTTCTGGTAGCACTTATGGAATAACTGAAGATGAATGGACAGTTATATGTAATTTAAATAAAATGTTACAAGTTTTTTATGATGCTACAATGTTATTATCTGGCTGTTATTATCCAACCATTACTTTAGCTGCTTTACAAATTTTAAATATTCAAAATTTTTTTGATAAATATCGTATGGATGCTACTTTTGGACCTATGATTTTTGAAATGGAGAGCAAATTTAATAAGTACTTTAGGCATATTCCTTATATTTTTGGTTTGGGGGTTCTTATTGATCCATGCTTGAAGGTGTAGGCGTGTAAAATTGCTTATAGGACCCTTAGCACAGCTCGGTACAGACCGACGAACCATCGGGCGACATATCCAAACACAAACCTACGAACCATCGGGCGACGTATCCAAACACGAGCGTCAGTCCACAACGCCGAAGCCAAGTGACACGCAACGAAGCGGATTAACGAGGCGACGAGGTTAACGAATCCCGCAAGCAACGGAATACATCCATTCGCGTGTGGAATCAAGCCAAGGGGTTCGAAGAGTCAACGAGTCATCCAACCAAGGGCAGACTCGGACGAATCACGATCGAATCAAGATCAGTTTCAGACTCGAACTCAGAAGCGGATTTACTGCCAAATCAGGTCAACGAATCAGAGTCTAAATCAACCACACAACCGAATCATGGACAGAACCGAAAGACGAAAAACGACGGAACCCAAATACCTATAGGGGCTCGGCCAAAACCGAGCCACCTATAGGTGGCTCGGCCAAGAGCCGAGCCACCTATGGGTGGCCGGCCCAGAGCCGAGCCACCTATAGGTGGCCGGCCAGATCTGTGCCCGGGCTCAGTTCAGAGTGCCTATAAATAGGGGGCTTGGTTCATTTGTTCAAAGGTTGGATTTTTTGGAGGCGAAGCCCTGCTAGATTGAAGACTCAGATCTAAAAAAGATCCAAGCTTTGGGACTTTGAGGACTTGTTCATCCAGATCCGGTGCTCGGCGATCGTCAACGCAAAATAAGGCAAGAGTTCGAGAGGACCGGATCTCAGATCTACGCAGACGTACTCCGGATCAAAGCTTGGTCTTTGATCCCGAGAATTAAAGGCTACTATTTCCTTGGCGAAATAGTACCCTCGGCTATTATTTCCTTGGCGAAATAATACCCGTCATACTGCGTAGATCCGACCGGATCTAGATCTCGCGGTGGTCCACGGATAAACCCCGGCGCAGGCAAACAACCCACCAAAGCGAGCGACCGCAAAACAGGAGCTCGTGATTTGTTCGACAAACAAGGATAAAAAGTTGTAATCTTTCTTTTCTTTTATTTGATTTTCGTTGTAACCGGATCTTATAAAAAGACCAGATCTTTGTAACTCAAAAAGCTGTTATTTAAGATTGTTCGCGGGAAAAATCGTGTCTTTCTTCATTGTTGATTCCATTGCCATCTTAAATAACAGCTTTTTGAGTTACAAAGATCCGGTCTTTTTATAAGATCCGGTTACAACGAAAATCAAATAAAAGAAAAGAAAGATTACAACTTTTTATCCTTGTTTGTCGAACAAATCACGAGCTCCTGTTTTGCGGTCGCTCACTTTGTGGGTTCTTTGCCTGCGCCGGGTTTATCCGTGGACCACCACGAGATCTAGATCCGGTCGGATCTACGCAGTACGACAGGTATTATTCCGCCAAGGAAATAATAGCCGAGGGTACTATTTCGCCAAGGAAATAGTAGCCTTTAATTCTCGGGATCAAAGACCAAGCTTTGATCCGGAGTACGTCTGTGTAGATCTGAGATACGGTCCTCTCGAACTCTTGCCTTATTTGGCATTGACGATCGCCGGGCACCGGATCTGGATGAACAAGTCCTCGAAGTCCCAAAGATTGGATCTTTTTTAGATCTGAGTCTTTAATCTAGCAGGGCTTCGCCTCCAAAAAATACAACCTTTGAACAAATGAACCAAGCCCCCTATTTATAGGCAATCTGAACTGTGCCCGGGCACAGATCTGGTCGTCCACCTATAGGTGGCTCGGCTCTGGGCTAGCCACCTATAGGTGGCTCGGCTCTATGCCCTGAGCAGCCCATATGGTGGCTCGGCCAGCCGAGGCCGCTACCCAATAGGTGGCCTGGCCACGCGAGGCAGCCCAATAAGGTGGCTCGGTTTTGGCCGAGCCCCTATAGGTATTTGGGTTCCGTCGTTTTCCGTCTTTCGGTTCTGTCCGTGATTCGGTTGTGTGGTTGATTTAGACTCTGATTCGTTGACCTGATTTGACAGTAAATCCGCTTCTGAGTTTGAGTCCGAAACTGATCTTGATTCGATCGTGATTCGTCCGAGTCTGCCCTTGGTTGGATGACTCGTTGACTCTTCGAACCCCTTGGCTTGATTCCACACACGAATGGATGTATTCCGTTGCTTGCGTGCGATTCGTTAACCTCGTAGCCTCGTTAATCCGCTTCGTTGCGTGTCACTTGGCTTTGGCGTTGTGGACTGACGCTCGTGTTTGAATACGTCGCCCGATGGTTCGTTGGTTTGTGCCGAGCTGTGCTAAGGGACTTATAAGCAATTTTATACGCCTACAGATACCCCCTCCAAAGTATTTCAGTCTCGTTCTTTTATAGAAGAGTCTAGAATACTTTTGATATGATTGTCCCAACCTTCAGTCGGTGTAACGGGACTTTGGAATGGCTTCTGTTCTTGATTCCTTCAATCCTTCAGGATATTTGGAGTGACTTCCATTCTTGGTTCCTTCAGTCCTTCAGGCTATTCGGTGCTTTGTCGAATGTCTGTAAGGGTTTCGGTGCTGCATTTATTGTCTGACCGTCGTCGGAAATTTGAACTTGAAGTCAATTCCTGATTTTCTGATTTTTAGCTCGTGCTTGTTGGTTCAACATAGAATTGACCATCGATTGTTGAGTCCATATATGCGACGCGTTGTCTGGCGTGGTGTTGTTGAGTTATCCTTAAGAATATTTTTAGGAAAAATATTCTCCAGGAACTTCTCAACCAAAAATATAGGGAATAGTTTATACTCTTATACCTTATTGGAGTATTAAGAAGCAGTTTATACTCGTATACTTTTCGGAGTATTAAGAAGCAGTTTATACGCGTATACTTTTTAGAGTACTGATTCTTTCATTGCAACACATTGATAGGCGTTGACCTAGGGTTACGCGTTGACCGGCGCTGACCCTAGGGTTTCAAATGTCGTACGTTAACTTTTTGATCGCAACGCATTGACTGGTGTTGACCTAGAGTTACGCGTTGACCGGCGTTAACCTTAGGGTTTCGAATGTCGTACGTTGACTTTTTGATCGCAACGCGTTGACTAGCGTTGACCTAGGGTTACGCGTTGACCGGCATTGACCATAGGGTTTCAAATGTCATTGGATGCTCAAGTCACGAGACCAACTAATGAAGCTGATGCGTCAGTGACTCTCGTATTTATAGGATTTTTGGCAAACTCTCAGCCATCAACGGGTTTGATGAGCCTTTACCGACTACCGTTTGAATCGGGCTAGCATGCGGATTATCTAAATCCGTTCCGCATGTGACGTTGTGCTAAGAGAGTTAACGCTCTTAGTGCTACGATATTGAATACGTAGACTTCGTCTTTCTCACGGGAACAGACTACCCGGCGACGCGTGTTAGGCGTTGACTTAAGGATTTTTGGCTAACCCCCAGCCTTCAACGGATTTGATTAGCCTTTACCGACTACCGTTTGAGTCGGGCTAGTATGTGGATTGTAACGCTGTGCTAAGAGAGTGAATTCTCTTAGACTTTGTGCTATGATGTTGAATACATAGGCTTCGCCATTGTTACGGGAATAGGCTACCCGGCAACGTGTATTAGACGTTGACTTATCCCTACTTAGGCTTCGGGATGAGATACCCCAGAATCGAACTCTGGTGTCTTTTTCAATCGGTAAAAGACTAAACCGGCGACACGTGTTAGGTGTCGACATATCCTTTCTTAGGATTCAGGATGACATTCCCCATGCGTGTAAGGCATGGATTTTGGTGTTATTAATAACAACCTACCACAATGTTGAATATGCGGACGGGTATTCTTTTTAACGGTTAAGAACTAACCGGCAGCGCGGGTTAAGCGCAGACTTATCCTTGCTTAGGTTTCAGGATAGAATACCCCAGAATCGAACTCTGGTGTCTTTTTCAATCGGTAAAAGACTAAACCGGCGACACGTGTTAGGTGTCGACATATCCTTTCTTAGGATTCAGGATGACATTCCCCATGCGTGTAAGGCATGGATTTCCGGTGACGCGTGTTAGGCGTCGGCATATCCTTTCTTAGGATTCAGGATAAAATTCCCCATGCGTGTAAGGCATGGATTATGGTGTTATTAATAACAACCTGCCACAATGTTGAATATGTGGACGGGTGTTCTTTTTAACGGTTAAGAACTAACCGGCAGCGCAGGTTAGGCGCAGACTTATCCCTGCTTAGGTTTCAGGATAGAATACCCCAAAATCGAACTATGGTGTCTTTTTCTACTGAGAAAGATTAAACCGGCGACGCGTGTTAGGCGCAGACTCATCCCTGCTTAGGTTTTAGGATAGGATACCCCAGAATCGAATTCTGGTGTCTTTTTCTACGGAGAAAGACTAAACCGGCAGCGCGTGTTAGGCGCAGACTTATCCCTGCTTAGGATTCGGGATAAACTTCCTAGTACCTGTGAGGCATAGATTTTGGGAGTTGAAAAAGGTGGTGTCTTCTCTTGGGGCAAAGACGAACCTGAAATGGGAGAGGAAGAATTTTATATTCTATCTCCCGACACTGAAGAAGAAGAATTTTATATTCTATCTTCAACTGGAAAGGAGACTCGAGGTGGGATCTCCACCCCCAGAATCCGGAAAGGTGAAACTAAAAGTGGGATCTCCACTCCGAGAATCGAAAAGATTCGGATAACCCTAACTGTCGGAAGGTTTGATTACCGAACTAAAGATGAATTTCTCGTTTATCGAGAGTGAATTATGGTTTTGACCCTAACTGTAGGAAGGTTTGGCCAAACTGTGGTCCTAACTGTAGAAAGGTTTGACCAGGTGACAGATCAAGATTTATTATATCCGGACTCTAACTATGAAAGTGTTGAGTGCACGAACATAGCGTAAGTTTGATTGGATTAAACTTGATCAAATTTGGTGGTCCCACCGTTAATTAGTCTGATCGGTGAGAGATTTAGTGTTCATCACTTTGTTCATATCGATCGGGTTATCCCTAAGAATATTAACATTCTTTTGGGAACTTCCCGTTACACGAATTATCCACCCCCAGCTTTCTTACAAAACTGGGTGTAGCGAGGAGTACGTTATCCTCAATCACATGTTCAGGTTATCCTTAAGAATATATGATTCTCTAGGAACTTCCCGTCAAAAGTGGGAAACAATTTAGACTCATATACCTATTAGAGTATCAGGGAGCAGTTTAACCTCTTATACCGGTCGGAGGATTGAGAAGCAGTTTATACTCATATACTCTTCGGAGTCTTGTTTTGACTTAATTGAGCGATATAACGCCGGCTTCAACCAAGGTCTGAATGCTATTCTTGAGAGCAAAGCAATCCTTGGTGGGATGAACGAACCTCCTGTGGTATGCACAGTACTTTGGGTCCGTAGTGTTGTCAGCTTCCTCCTGATTTGTGATAGGTGGTAGCTTGATCTTGTTATTTTCAAGGAGGGATTCGAAGATGGCTGGAACGTCTTCGTCCTTGAAGGAATACTCTCTTTGGAGTCTCGGACCCGAAGTCTTTTGCTGTTTTTGGAGTTGCTTTTGCGACGTCTGGTTAGCGTCAACAGCTGTTGCAGGTGATTTACCTTTGCCACGAGAGGCAAAGTTCGAGTTCGGAGGATTAGCCATCGGTCGGTTCCTCTCGGCCTTCTTCCTTCAAAGGAAGCGTTCGGCTTGTTCACCGTGCACCTTCAAGTCTTTCCAAGTGTCAGACGGTGCTGTTCCCATCGTTTCGAGGATGTCCAATGAAAGATTATTGTGACAAGTCTCGAGGATAAAGTCTTCACTGATCGGATCCCTGCAATTCATTGCTTTTTTTCGGAATCTCTTTACGAAGTTTTCAACTGTTTCACCATTTTTTTGCTTCTCGTCAAATAGTGTGCCAATTGAAATCTCGGTGTCGTCGTCGAAGAAGTTAGCGAGGAACTTAGTCTCCATGTCGTCCCAGCTGTTCACGCTTCCTGGCTTGAGGCGACGATACCAATCGAAGGCGGCTCCGCGAAGAGTGCCAACGACCCCTAGGTGTGATTTGAAGTAAATCAAATGCTGAGTGGGTGAACCCTCCCATCAAACGGCGTGAAGTTAATTAGATTGAACTTCGCTGGATACGGGATTGATTCCCATTCTCTTGGGTATGGACAAGGAATGCCCGTCTTCCTCATCTCTTGAGCGGAAATCAACGTATTGATTTTGCTCTCGAGGTTTTTAATCTTTAAACTTTCACCTGTATTTTCGTTAGCACGATTCTGAGATGGAAGTGTGGCGTTATGACTAGCATTCTCAATACCACCCCCTGCATTGACGGGAGGATTATTGGCATTATGAGCTTCATCTGCACCCGTGTCCTCATCTTCTTGATTGACCTGGTTACGATTACTTGGTTCGCCTTGCTGGTTTGTCAGCGCTTGGATTTGTTGGTCATGCATTTCTCTCATATTCTGCATGGCCATCTGCATTTCGAACCTAAAGCTCTCCTGTTGTTTAGCCATGGATTCTTCGAGCATCTTGGCCACTTGTTCCGCGCTTATCATAAGTGACTCGTGGGGTTGTCCTTCGCTGGATACTATATTATCTGATGCGACCGCAGAGCAGGCATCCGATTCTTCATCTTCTGAAGGTAATCTTGTTCGAATCCTACCATAAGTTCCTCGTACGATGGCTCCAGACTGCAGATGGGTTACACGCCGGGGTGCTTTCGGAATCGACTCGGGATTATCGTGTGTCGATGTCCCTTTGCTGGTCATATTAGTGGTGACCCTCGGAAATTCTCTATCTTCAACTACCGTTCTTCTTTGTCGGAAACGCCTAGGCCTTGGCGTTTTGGTACTGAGCCTTTCGAAAACCGAAATTCTTTCGGGGACTATCTTGATGCAGTTGCACTCAGATAATACTGCCCGAATGAGTTTGGAACAGGGGCATTGAGTCTTTAGTTCTCGAGGACTCCTTTTCCTGGTTTTACTTGTACCCCCAACATGATAGTACAACTCGTCGGTTTGAAGGTCGGAGTAACCTATCATATGTTGGCACGACTTCTTAGGTATAACGCTATCGTCATCAGACGACATTGTTTCCTTCTGAGGGTGAACTGCCTTCCTTGGGCTTTCAAGAGTCACGCACCTCGAAACATGCCTTTGTGGGTGTGAATTCTCAGCTGGCTCCTGGACTTCAATGCGCAAATTGGTGCGCCTAGCTGCCATGATCTCTTTGTCATGTTGAGGGTGGCGGCGACCCCCAGCATGTTGAGTCGTTCGGGGCTTCTTTATCGGGTCCAAACGTTCTTGAACTGGAGCTTTGCATCGCTCATCGGGAAGTGGACCGAGGCGCTCCAAAACTGACCTCCTTCTTCGGGATGGTCCTGCGGGGTCTCCCAGAGCAGCTATGGGAATTATCGGTGATTTAGGTTGGTTCGCCGGAGGTTGAACTTTCGGAGGCTGCAGTTGTTGCAAAAGAAGCCAAATTTTTGGGGACTTAAATGCAAAAAAAATAGGGGCTGTAATTTTAGGGGCTTGGATTGCATACCCATGGCTGGAATTTTGGAGGAGTGGATGTGGGTTTATGGCCGAAATTTTGGAGGGGGTCGTATGCAAAATTGGCCAAACTTTCTTGAGAGGGTTATGCGCAAAAGGGGCTGAAAATCTTTGGGGGGATTATGCAAAGTGGCCAAAAATCTTAGGAGGGTTTGTGTGCGAAGGTAGGCCGAATTCTTGAAAGGGCTTACTTGCAAATAGTGGCCGAGTTTTGGGGGTGTTCATGACTAACATTGAGCCTTGAACATGAGGGGTATTTTGGGTATTTTGCCCAAAATTGATCATGAGGGTCCTGAACGCAATTTGAACACGTTGTTGGCATGTATGGATCCCGTAGGTTTAATTAGGCTTTAACCGTAAAATCTCATTTTATCTGTAGGATTTTTAGTTAAAGTTCATAATTTCCCTTTTTAATTTCGGGTTCTTGAATTTGAGATTGTACCTGATTCGTTGATTTTCATTGTAGGTTAGCCATGTCTCCACGACGACCGCGCTTTCATAGGAGTCACTCCATTTCTCAACATGATGAGAAGGAGACTCATGTAGTTTCTTCACACGGGGGTGAGCCCTCATAACTTTTAGTATTTTGTGTATTGCACCCTCATTTGTCTCCTTGGCGAGTCAATCGGGAAGACCTGATATCCTCCTTCACGCGGATTGAAGCTTCGAGAGGCGTGTGTTGCTTGGCCAATAAACTTTTCCATGTATATGGGATAATTTCAGGTTATGTTACCCTTGTTTGTCTCCTTGGCGAGTCAATCGGGAAGAGTTGATATCCTTTTTCACGGGAATTGAAGCTTCGAGAGGCGTGTGTTGCTTGGCCAATACACTTTTCCATGTATATAAGACAATTTTAGGTTATGTTGTACTCTTGTTTGTCTCCTTGGTGAGTCAATCGGGAAGAGCTGATATCCTCCTTTGTGGGGATTGAAGCTTCGAGAGGCGTGTGTTGCTTGGCCAATATACTTTTTTAGGCATATGAGGTGATTTCATGCGATGTTGTACCCTATAGGGCGAGGTGTATTGTCAAGTTACTTGCGTGACAATATACATTGTCCCTCTTGTGTAAAACAGATGAAATCGTCTCGCCAATATGACTGAACAGTGATCCTATACATTGTCCCTCTTGTGATTTCATGCGATGTTGTACCCTATAGGGCGAGGTGTATTGTCACGTTACTTGGTGAGTTTCAATCCTCGTTTTATCTTAGAAATAATCTTTCTGATTGTGTGTTATTTGTTTCAGTTGAGGTCCCGGCGGGTAGCTTCCCACTTCATGCGATGAGTGGTAATAGCTGCGAGACCTTCGTTGCTAATGTTATGGGACCGCTTATTGGCTTGACTCCTGAGTTCGCTTCAGATGGGCCTAGGGAGGTTCATCGGCTGGTACGAAGTGGGGCTCGTTATACATTACGCCAGGAGATCACAGATGCTCCACTTACTGAGGATTCTAGCTCCACTCAAGCTCTGAGGAAGCCTGATTATTTGTTTGGTGATCATGTCGAGGATCTGGACATGTTGACCCTTGATAATGAGGATTGGTTGAATGATGATGAAGGAAGTCCCCTATATATCCCTTCCATTCCTCGCTAGTACTCGTTTGCACACTTGGAGAGGCAAGCCGTAGGACGAGAGATGCCTTGGCATCTTACTGATAATCATGAGCGGGTTGATTATGGATCATTACCCATCAAAGGACTCCAAACTCAGATGGGCATAACTATATTCATGGTCTTCAACTGGGAATTTTAGGGCTTGATGCGACACCGCCAGATGAAGTGTCGATAGCCGCAAGCACAATGAGGGATCGTCTTGCTAGACTTGGGAGGAAACTCCCCATGAGAGATCTCAGGTGTTATGGTTGGGTTCATTCACCGTCTAGGAAGTGGTGGACTCGCATGACGGGCTATGTCCTCGGGCGATGGGAGCACGAACTGAAGCGCAATGGATTGTATGCTCCAGTACGCGCCACCATGTATGGCTTACAGATCAGCAAACACCATTTCCAAGCATTATTGGAGCTTTACAATCCTGATACCAACACTTGCCTGCCCCGCAATGGAGAGTTAGGGTTAGCTCTTCATGAGATGCAGAAGGTTTCTGTCCTACCGATGGGTGATCACCCGTATCAAGAGTATTTTCCTTCGAACTGGTAGCTGAGCCAATTGAAGAGGGCCTCTCTCGACATATACAACACGCTCTGGGATCTTACCTGTCATTACCACACTGCTCTGATCAGCATAGGTTCACTGGCGAAGAAGAGGACACAAATAAGCTTGAAGCAGTTTGTCGATTATTTGTTTCAGCATTTGGAGAGTAGCTCTGGTGAAGTCGTTCGTGAGTTAGCCCCTTTGACTCCTTCAGTGATTAATGACTTTATTGCTGTGATTGGCACCCAGTCATTTACTTCTTCGCCTGTCGAGGGTCCTTTTCCGACGGGGACTAAATTTTAGACCTTCTTGTGGCATGCACAGAAGCAGATTCGACCTATGACTCTTCTGGCGGGGGTATCTTGCCATTTGGTTGATGAAGTACATCGTTCCGTATCAGTTTTTCGACGCTTTGCCCATATCAAGAAACTTCGAGACTCTTGAATAGTGAAACTAAGAGTGGGATCTTCACTCCGAGAATCGAAGAGATCTGGATAACCCTAACTTTTATAGAATTGATTACCAAATCGGAAGATAAATTTCTCATTTATCGAGATAAAATTCTAATTTTGATCGAAACTGTGGGAATGTCTGACCAAGTGGAGGATTGAGATGACCCTAACTTTTATAGTTTTGATCGTTCAAATTGGGTGGAGGCCTTTCGTTTATCGAAAGGAATTTTCGGTTTGAAAATGGACCTCTTATTCATTGAAGGAATCGAGAGGGGATTCTGGCTCTGGCCCTAACTTTTATAGGTTTGACCAAGAAACAGTGGGAGTGAAGTTACAAATAACAATGAGAATGTTGATTTGTACACACATCACTCAGTAGGGGTTTTGGTGCCAAGTGATAAAACTTGACACGAAGGGTGCCCGATGATCATCATAGATCATCAGATTGAGATTTCAAGTGTTGTGTCAGGACTTTAACAGTGGGAGTGTTAAGTACACAAACACGGTGAGAATTGGATGAACTTAGCCAAAAGAATTTTGTGGACCCACTGTTGATTGATTCGATAAGTGAGGGATTTTGTATTGGAGGACCATGAATCATCAAACACTCCATAACTTAACTGTGGGGGTTTCGTGAGAAAAGATTGATCGGATGAAGTCATTGAATGTCATCTCGATGAAAGAAGGCTCCAAAATACAGCGGGAGGGTTTTAATCATCTTCGAAATGATTAAATAGACACAGTAGGAGGTTCTTAATCATTTTTAGTATCATGATTAAGAATCAATTGGTTTTGGGTTATCCTTAAGAATACCCTGTGTAGCATTCTCCAAGAACTTCCCACTAAATAGGTTATCCATAACGTACTAGGGATAGTACTTCTTCAGGAACTTCCATTTATTGGCATCATAAGCTTGTCATCGTTTTGAAAGACCAGGCGATATGCGCCGTTTGAGTAAACCGTCTATACCACGAATGGTCCTTCTTCCCATTTGGCTTGGAATTTTCTCTTCTTCTTGGAATTGAGGATTATCGATCGTCGAACGGCAAGGACCAAATCTCCTTCTTTAAAACTCCAATGTCGGACTTTCTTATCAAAAGCCCTGGAGATTCTGGCCTGGTAGAACTTCTGCTGCTGAGCTTCTAACCGCTTTTCGTCTAACGCCTCGAGTTCTTCAAGACATTTCTGATGTTGTTCATCAGTCGTCATTCCCGTTGTGAGAGTGATGCACATGGATGAAATTTGAATCTCTAACGGGAGAACGACTTCACACCCATACACCAAAGAATACGATGTTGCACCCGTAGGAGTGCGGACTGTGGTGCGATAGGCCCAGAGAGCTTCACCAAGTTTGTCATCCCAGTCTCGCTGTTAGTTCTGACAAGCTTTGACAAAATCTTTATGATTGTTTTGTTGAAAGCTTCCGTCAATCCATTTGCAGTAGGATTGTATGTCGTCAATGAGACATCTTCAATTCTGAACTTCTCGTAGAACTTGATGAAGGCATTACTGACAAACTAAGGGCCGTTGTCATGCACAATTCATCTTGGTACACCATATCGATAAATAATATGGTGTTTGATGAATGCGATGACGTTGCTTGTCTTTACCTCTCAGAGCGGAATAGCTTCGGCCCACTTGGAGAAATAATCAGTAATCGCCAAGACGAAACAGTCACCTTTAGCCGATGGTGGGAAAATAGGTCTAACGATGTCCATTCCCCATGTCTCAAATGGCCATGAAGTGGCCGAAGGGTGTAAATGCTCTGGGGGTTGATGCATGTAGTTTGCATGAACTAGGCACGCATGACACCGCGAGCATAATCAACTGCATCTTTGACCATGGTTGGCCAATAATATCCCATTCTTTTGAGATGATCACAAAGTTTGGGACCGGGCTGATGTGCACCACAGGTTCCGTCGTGTGCTTCTTTGAGAGCATCTTCCGCCTCTTTGGTCGAGAGGCATTGGAGTAGCAAACCGTCATATGCACAACGATACAATGTCTAAGTCATCGTATTATAATAGAATCTTGGTGCTCTTCGCCGGACTGAATCTCTCTCTTTTATGTCTTCTGGTAAAATACCATGTAAGACATAATCAATAATAGGGAAACACCAGTCTCGGGGTTCGAGGTCGAGTCCGGTCATGTGCGCTTCTTTTGCATCCAAGGCACACTCTGGTATGAAGAGTTAGTGAGTCCTCAGGGTAACTAATTGTTCAGTTTCGGGAGGCTGTGTCAGAGATACTGCTAATGTCGCCAGTGCGT
Source organism: Asparagus officinalis (assembly GCF_001876935.1). NCBI lineage: Eukaryota > Viridiplantae > Streptophyta > Magnoliopsida > Asparagales > Asparagaceae > Asparagus > Asparagus officinalis. The sequence goes on from NC_033795.1 coordinate 59,827,176, forward strand.
CTGCATACACATTTTGGAGACGCGGGACATACTTGATGTAGAATCCTTCAAACGAGTCTGTCATCTCAACGGCCGCTTTATGGTACGGAATCAAGCTCTGGTTTCTAACTTCATACTCTCCACGCATTTGGTTGACTACTAGTTGGGAATCGCCAAAAGCTTCAAGGTATTCGACCCCCAACTCTTTGGCAAAACTTAGTCTAATGAGCAACGTGTTGTATTCGGCTACGTTGTTGGAGCACATCCCTATCAATGAATAAGCTTGGGGTATCACATGCTTCTCCGGGGAAACTAGGACAACTCCAACTCCCACAGAAATTCTAGAATTACCAAGGGCACTTACTGTATTGGTCGCTCGGGAAGCCCCGTCAAAGTACAATTATCACACCTATTGATGCAAGGTAGTGTTGACTTCGTTGATTTCATCGGGTAAATCTTCATATAATTCGGCTGTATCCACTAGTTAGCCGCTAGAAGATCACAATTTACCTATCCTTTAACTGACTTCTGTTGATTGAAATGCAAGTCGTATTGGGACAAGAGTAGGGCCCATTTTGCTAGTCGCCAATTCATAGGGGCCGGTTGTGTCATGAATACCGGAATTAGGTTAACGTTGGAAATGACATAGATCGTCTGTCCAACAAGATAATGCCGCATCTTTTAGATAGTGAACACCAAAGCGAGGCATTCCTTCTCGATCATCGGATACCAGGATTCAGCACCAACTAAAGTTCGACTTAAGTAATAGACGGCTTGTTCGTGACCGTTGTCGTCGTCTTGTGCAAGCAAAGTACTTAATGAGTGGTTCATCGCCTTGATGTAAATCAAGAACAGTTTACCCGACTTTGATGCCACCAGAATAGGAGGATTCGCCAGATATGCTTTGATATCTTCGAATGCCTTTTGACAGCTGTCATCCCAAATGAATGACACGCTATTCTTCGTGAGCTTGGAAAATGATTAGCACTTCCCGGATAGGTTCGAGATGAATCGATGGATATAGGCTAATCTTCCTTGTAGTCCCCTAAGTTCCTTGAGGTTTCTCAGCGGATTGCAATTTATTTATTGCCTTCACTTTGTCGGGGTCAATATGGATGCCCTTCGTCGTGACGATGAATCTGAGAAATTTGCCGCTGGACATTCCGAGGAAAGACTTGGTAGGGTTCATCTTCAATTGATGACTTCACATAAGGTCGAACATAGTCCTCAAGTCTTTAATGTGGTCGTCTTTATTGTGGGTTTTAATGACTAAATAATCAATGTAGCATTCGACGGTCTTCCGGAGATGTTCCTGAAAAATCTTCGTCATCGCTCGTTGGTACATAGTGCCTGCGTTCTTCAAGCCAAAGGGCATGATTGTGTAATAGAAGACGCCAAGAGGTGTTCTGAAGGCAGTATGTTTCTCATCATCTGGATACATCTTGATTTGATTATATCCTGAGAATCCGTCCATAAATGACATTCCCTCGAATCCACACGTGTTGTCGATGATGACATCTGTGATAGGGAGAGGAAAGTCGTCTTTGGGTATGCGGTGTTCAGGTCTCTGAAATCAATACAGATCCTGTTCTTCCTATTCTTCTTCAGAACTAGAACAATGTTCGCAAGCTAATCGGGATGTTGTTCTTCCCGGACGAAGCCTGAGTCGTTTAGCTTCTTAACTTCAGCCTCAATCGTCTCCATAATCTGTGGATGAAACTGTCTTTGTTGTTGCTTGACGGGTTTGACATTTGATTTGATGTTGAGGCGATGCATTGCCACGTTCGGATCAAGTCCTGGTATATCTTTGTAGTTCAAGGTGAAAACATCGATATACTCTCTAATAAGAGCAATCAACTCTGCTTTCTCGTCTGGTAGAAGGCTATCACTTACGAATATTGGTTTTGGGTTGGCTTCGTCACCCATGTTTACCTGGACCACTTTATCCTCGGTGGGAGGCTCTCTTTGTTCAAACCGATCACCATATTGGATATTTAGATGGTGGATCCATGGGTCTTCCCAAGCCAAAAGTTGATCGTCTTCCTCCGTTGTGGTGGGATCGACTATGGCCATGTTCGACATCAACCTTTTGAACACCTTTCTGATACTGATGTCGGAGTCCTAACCCGAAGAATCAGATGAGATTCCGTCTTTAGCCAATTGACTTCCAATCTGCCAACAACATTCATCATCAGATGAGGAAATGTAGCCTAGGCCCCTTCCGTGTGCGTAGTAATTATTAGGTTTTCCTTTTGGTACATAAGCAGTCTTAGTCGGAACTCGAGGACCTCGACCGAGGCAAAGTCCTTATCCAAGTGCAAGATTGTATCCCCATTTCTTCATGAGTTTACGCGCTTCTGGACTATACTTGGATAGGTGAGGACCAGGTTTTTCATTATCACTATAATTTCTCAAAAAATGGTGCGTCATTGGAGACATCTCGCATTTACCGTAGATTATCTCTTTATGACTCTTTTTCTTGACAGAAATGACAATGGTCGTCCCGAACGAGTCTTGGATATGCTTCTTTGTCATGCAAAATGATAGGAGCAACATGTGTAAATCGGGATCATCGCATAATCCCTTCATTAGCTCATCAAGAGAAGGCAAGTACTCTAAATCGTTATTTATTGCTTCTTCGGCAAGTTGCCAATTATAACTACCATCTGACGATTCTCTACCGTCAAGACTGGTTACAAATGGTACAATGTTATTTAATACAAAATCTCCATTGTAATCAAGCCCAGCCTTGGTGTCAGCTTCTTCTCTGTTGTCCGTTCTTTAGGCTGATGGTTCAGTGTCGGATTCGGCACCGTAAAGGAGAGAATCGGTAAAATAATTTTCCAATCCCTTAAACTGTTGCTTATCCGTGACCATTGTCTTGACCTCATTATTAGTGTCTATATATTTGAGACACTGGTGGAGGGTAGAGGGAACTATCAGATTACCATGCATCTAGGGTCGACCTAAAAGTAAGTTATAGGAGGTCTTTGTGTCGATCACGTAACATGTGACTTCTGATTTCAGATCTCCAAGTTGGCACTTCACCCGACCCAATGGTCTGGACCCACTAGTGTTAAATCCATAGATAATAGTGTCTGTCGAAGCTAACTTACTGGTGGGGATTCCAAGATTGTACATCAATTGAAGTGGCATGATGCTGACAGCGGAACCCGGATCGAGTTGGATCCGGTTGACAACGCTGGAACCGATGTATCCAGTGAAATTCAATGGTCTGTCATGCTTTGAATTCCTTACTTGCATGTTTTCCTTGGTGAAAGTGATGCACGAGAATTGTTTAGCTGTGAGGTTACAATGTTGAGCTGACAATTCTGGTTCTTCGGGGATTAGTTTTATCTAGGTGAGGAATACATCGGAATCGGCCGGTGCTTCCTGCAGGGCCTCCCTGATGTCTTTAGACAGACGCAATAACTCATATAGAGTTATCCTCACTGGGATGTTAGCCATAGGCCATAACATCGAAGTGGTATGGAGCATTCAAATTCCCCGGTTTGTCTCTTCGAATCAGATGATTGAATCGAGACTGCTTCATGTTCTGAACCTCTTGATGCTGAGGTTCCTTATCTTTTTGCTTAGCTGCCACCTCTTTTTGTTTAGGAGTTGACTGGTGCTGAGAAGTTCCTTCAGAAAGATTAGGAGTGGTCATAACCACCCCCTACTTAGCTAACTGATCGGCCACCTTGGAATAGTCGAACCGAAACTCATTTTCACTTCTAGTGGCAAAGACTGGTTCTCCACTAGTAGCAAAAGCTTCATGCTCATCATCGGAAGGAGGAAAGGTATGGATTCCTTCGTCATTTTCTTCCGGAATAGCCGTAGTAGCGCAACAAGACTTGCCTTTGCCTTTGGAGTTGGATTTTCTCTTGGAGGAGGATCCTGTCTGCTCATCTTGAAGTAAGTCCGGATGCACCCAAAGAATTTCGCCGTTGGGCGCCGTATGTGGTACTAGTCCTTTCTGGCATTGTCCGTGAGGATCTTCGTTGACCGTTCTCATTTCCACTTTCTTCATGGGTTCTGGCTGAAACCATGTGAGGGGAACAGAACTAAAGCTAATGCTTACTACATTCGCACCTACTTTCTTTTCTTTGGGTTGCTTCACAGTGATGATCCCGGCGTTAATCAAGGCTTGAATTTTGTCCTTGAGAGCGTAGCACGTCTTTGTGGGATGATGGATTGCTCTGTGGAACGTGCAGTATCACAGATCTGTAGCCTTCTAAGCTCCCTCGTGATCAGTGATTAGGGGTAGCTTAATTTTGTCGTTCTCCAATAAGTACTTGAAGATACCGGGAACCTCATCTTCCTTGAAAGAGTATTCCTTCGGGAATTTTGGCTCAGAAGTCTTCTGTTGCCATGGAGGCCGTTGTTTCCATTGAGGCGTTTGCTGCTTTGGCGCTTGTTATTGTGGCTGCTGTTGGGGTTGCAAATTGAATGTTTGATTTGTATCTACCATATTTGCCTACGCCTTTCCTCTACCATGAGGGGTGAAGTTCTGTTTTGGGGCGTTAGCCGCCGGCTGACCTCTTTCAACTTTCTTCCTTTTGAGGAAGCGTTCAGCCTACTCCCCTAGCACTTTCGACTCTTTCCATGTTTTAGATGGTGCCATGCCCACAGCTTCTAACACGTCCAAGGAAAGGTTGTTGTGGCATGTTTGGAGAATGAATTACTCTGTTACTAGATCTCGATAGTTGATCGCTTTATTTCGGAAGCGCTTGACGAAGTTCTCAACCAGTTCTCCGTCTTTTTGTTTCTCATCAAAGAGTGTTCCGATTGACACTTTAGTGTTATCGTTGAAGAAGTTGGTGAGAAACATGCTCTCCATGTCGTCCCAGCTATTGATACTCCCCGACATGAGACGTCGATACTAGTCGAAGACAGCCGCACGAAGGGTTCCCACAAATGATCGTACCATCAGAGCTTCATTGCCTGAAATGACCCCTAGGTAGGACTTGAAGTAAATCAAGTGTTGATTGGACGAACCCCTTCCGTCGAACGGCATAAAGTTAATCAGGTTGAACTTCTTCGGGTACAGAATTGATTCACACTCCCTCAGATAAGGACACAGAATGTCGGTCTTCTTTACCTCTTGAGCAAACATCAAAGCATTGGTCTTTCTTTTGAGGTCTTTCATTTTTAGATCTTCGCCTGCATCTTTCTTCAGGCAATTTTGAAAAGGAGTGGTGGGGCCACCCCAGTGTTGGGGCCATCCTCAGCATTTTTATCATTAGGTGGAGTATCAACATTGATATTCTCCTCTACTTCTGAGTTGCTATCAACCTGACTGGTAGTGTGGCGACAACTAGATTCACCGTGCTGATTTGACAACTTTTGGAGTTGCTGGGCATGTAAATCTTTGACCCATTGTACAGCCATCTCCATCTCGATTATAAAATCCTCTTTCTGCTTAGCTAAGGCTTCTTGAAGGAGCTGAGCCATCTGCTCAGTAGTGATCATGAATGCTTCTCGAGTCCGTCCCACACTAGACATAGTATTATCAGAAGTGATTATAGAGTTTGCATCTGATGTTTCATCATCTGAGGAATGTCCTCTCTAAATTCTCCGATAATCCCTTGGTCTGATAGTTCCGGACTATAGCCGAGTTATGCGCCAGGATAACTCCAAGAAAGGTTCGGGACTAAAGTGTCGTGTAGACTTTCCCTTATTGACCATGTTGGTGGTAACTTTTGGAAGTTCGCAATTCTGACCGGCTGATCTTCTTTATGAAAGTGCCTTGGTTTAGGTTTGGATGCTTCAGTAGAGATCCTCTCGAATACCGAGACCCTTAGTGGAGCGGTCTTGGGGAAGTTTCATCCTGATAATACTACCCTGATCAATCTCTCATAAGGACAGTGAGAGTCTGTTTCTGGGGTATTTCTCTTTCGAGACTCACGCCCAGTCTGATAATATAACTCATCGGCAGTGCAACCAGAGCAACTTATCAATTGTTCATTTGTTTTTCAGGTATAACGCTGTCGTCTGTCAGACGCGTCTTCATCTGATTAGATAACGCCTTGTTGGCGTTCGCAGGAGTCACTTGTTTGGAATTACACCTTTGTGGGGGTGAAACCCTAATAGGCTCCTGGTTTTCTGCGCACATCCCCAAACGGGCGGTCATAGGAATAGTCTTGTTGGGAGGTCTTGTATGACCCCGAGTCTAAAGGGTCGCTCGGGATTCGTTCGCTGGTCCCAAGTGTTCTTTGACAAGAGTTTTGCCTCGATCTTCATGTAGAGGACCCAGGCGATCCTTTAATGAAATCTTGAATTTGGAGAGATCCACGCTGCCATAGGGATTCACCGGAGGTGCGGGAGCAGGAGGAGCGAGATCTGAAATTGAAAGGCTGGGGAGCAGCCTTAGAAGTGGCACTGGCCTTCGGCACCCAAACCTGCTTAGGTCTTGGTGGCTCTTTGACCATCTCTTCTTTTTGCAACTCTTGTGCTTTTTGCACAAGGGTCCAGACATGCACAAGAAGTGTGTGACGCTTCTAGATGCGCTCCTCAAGCGTGGAACGAGTTCGTTTGACACGAACCCATTTGTTAGCCGGCGGTTAAGAGGAGTGTTCGCGGGTGTTCGCGGGAAAATTCGTTGCTTTCTTTGTTATTGATTCCATTGTCATCTTGAGTTACAACTTTTTGATGATGGGAGTTACGATCTGACGACTTCCAGAAGGCTATAATTTGAAGACTTTCACGTAGATCGATGAAGGTTACAATCTAACGACCTTCACAACAACCGATGAAAGCTCCAGTTCAATAGCCTTCATAATCAACATCGGGAGTAATCTGATAACTCTCATATTTCAAGGAGTCAAGACGAAGATCATTCAACAATGGTCTTTACAACGCTCTACAGAAGAAGCTACAAGTCAACTTGCCCTTCTAAACGCGGAAGTCATCTCCGCGTTCCAATTCGTGAGACGCAGGCAACCCCCGCGTTTCAATTCTTGAAACGCAGGAGACGCCCACGTTTCCAATCCTCAGCAAACCAAACGCGGGCGGCCCTCACGTTTTTCAACACCCAACGAGTACCTAACTCCGCGTCTCCATTCTAAAACGCGGAGTTAGGGTCTTGAACGCCAACGTGGGCGTTTGACTCGTTCAATAACTTGGGCGTTTGACTCGTTCAAATACGAGCAGAACAGTTGCAGGAACTGTTTTCCCTCCATGATTTAAGGGATTTCCGCCCCACTTAGGAGCGGATTAAGGGGGCGGTTACACCCCTCTCAACCCCATTATGGAGAGAATTAAGGGGGGCGGTTACACCCCTTAATTCCCTATAAATATAGGTAAACTCAATTGAGTTCGGGCTAGCTTTTTAGATTTGGGACTTGGCAGCGAAATGTTGGAAGTTCTTGGCTCGAATCGACCATTCGGCTTGGCAGTAACAGGAGGGAACCTTGGGCGAGCTTTTGAGGGGATCGACATCATCCTCCAAAGAAGATCATCTTCAACGTTCGGCAACGAGGAGCTTCTTCATCCTTGGCTTATCAACCGACTTTCGGTTCAAATCAACTCTTTGATAGAGTTTCAAACTCGTTCAGAGTTATCAACTCATCAAGAGTTTTAAACTTGCCACGCAAGTTCTCCACAGCATCGAATCGTGAGGAGAAGATATCGTTCCAGTGAATCAAAACGTCGGATCATCAACGGAGAGCAAACTCGACACGAGCATTCGAGGGAGGCATTCCATCGCCACCAAGAAGAACCCAGTCTGGAATACTTTGGATATGCATGTCCCAACCTTCAGTCGGTGTAATGGGACCTTGGAATGACTTGTGTTCTTGATTCCTTCAATCCTTCAGGCTATTCGGTGCTTTGTCGAATGTCTGTAAGGGTTCCGGTGCTGCATTTATTGTCTGACCGTTTGTCGGAAATTTTGAACCTTGAAGTCGATTCCTGATTTTTGATCTTCAGCTCGTAGAATTGACCATCGATTGCTGGCGTCGAGTTTTTATGTGCAACGCGTTGTCCGGCGTTGTGTTGTTGAGTTATCCTTAAGAATATTTTTTAGAAAAATACTCTCCAGAAACTTCTCAACCAAAATTAGGGAACAGTTTATACTCATATACCTTATTAGAGTAAGAAGCAGTTTATATATATATGTATACTGGAGCATTTAAGAAGCAGTTTATACTCGTATACTTTTCGGAGCATTTAAGAAGCAGTTTATACTCGTATACTTTTCGGAGTAAGAAGCAGTTTATACTCGTATACTTTTCGGAGTATTGATTCTTTCATTGCAACGTATTGATAGGCGTTGACCTAGGGTTACGCGCTGTCCGGCGTTGACCTAGGGTTTTGAACGTCGTACGTTGAATTTTTGCTCGCAACGCGTTGACTGGCGTTGACCTAGGGTTATGCGTTGACCGGCGTTGACCCTAGGGTTTCGACCGTCGTACGTTGACCTTTTGATCGCAACGCGTTGACTGGCGTTGACCTAAGGTTACGCGTTGTCTGGCGTAGACCTTAGGGTTTTGAACGTCGTATGTTGCTCAGGTCACGAGACCAACTAAAGAAGCTGATGCGTCAGTGGCTTTCGTATTTATAGGATTTTTGGCAAATCCTCAGCCATCAACGGGTTTGATGCGCCTTTACCGACTACCGTTTGAGTCGGGCAAGCATGCGGATTGTTTAAGTCCGTTCCGCATGTGACGTTACGTTAGAAGAGTTAACCCTTTTAGTGCTACGATATTGAATACGTAGACTTCGTCTTTCTCACGGGAATAGACTACCCGGCGACGCGTGTTAGGCGTTGACTTTGGGGTTTTTGGCTAACCCCCAGCCTTCAACGGGTTTGATTAGCCTTTACCGACTACCGTTTGAGTCGGGCTAGCATGCGGATTGTCTAAATCCGTTCCGCATGTAACGTTGTGCTAAGAGAGTGAATTCTCTGGCGTAGACTTATCCTTACTTAGGTTTCAGGATAGAATACCCCAGAATCGAACTCTGGTGTCTTTTTCAATCGGTAAAAGACTAAACCGGCGACACGTGTTAGGTGTCGACATATCCTTTCTTAGGATGCAGGATGACATTCCCCATGCGTGTAAGGCATGGATTTTGGTGTTATTAATAACAACCTGCCACAATGTATTCCCCATGCGTGTAAGGCATGGATTCTGGTGTTATTAATAACGACCTGTCACAATGTTGAATATGTGAACGGGTGTTCTTTTTAACGGTTAAGAACTAACCGGCAGCGCGGGTTAGGCGCAGACTTATCCTTGCTTAGGTTTCAGGATAGAATACCCCAGAATCAAACTCTGGTGTCTTTTTGTACGGAAAAAGACTAAACCGGCAGCGCGTGTTAGGCGCAGACTTATCCCTACTTAGGATTCGGGATAAAATTCCCTGTACCTGTGAGGCACAGATTTTGGGATTTGAAAAAAGGTGGTGTCTTCCTTGGGGCAAAGACGAACCCGAAATGGGAGAGGAAGAATTTTATATTCTATCTCCCGACAATGAAGAAGAAGAATTTTATATTCTATCTTCAACTGGAAAGGAGACTCGAGGTGGGATCTCCACCCCCAGAATCCGGAAAGGTGAAACTGAGAGTGGGATCTCCACTCCGAGAATCGAAAAGATTCGGATAACCCTAACTGTCGGAAGGTTTGATTACCGAACTAAAGATGAATTTCTCGTTTATCGAGAGTGAATTATGGTTTTGACCCTAACTGTAGGAAGGTTTGGCCAAACAGGAGTTTGAGGTGACCCTAACTGTAGGAAGGTTTGATCACTCGATTTGAAAGTGGACCTCTCGTTCATTGGAGGAATCGAGAGGGGATTTTGACTGTGGTCCTAACTGTAAGAAGGTTTGACCAAGTGGGTGTTTTGAGACAATCCTAACTGTAGGAAGGTTTGATCGCTCAATTTGTGGACCTCTCGTTCATTGGGGGAATCGAGAGGGGATTTTGACTGTGGTCCTAACTGTAAGAAGGTTTGACCAAGTGGGTGTTTTGAGACAATCCTAACTGTAGGAAGGTTTGATCGCTCAATTTGTGGACCTCTCGTTCATTGGGGGAATCGAGAGGGGATTTTGACTGTGGTCCTAACTGTAAGAAGGTTTGACCAAGTGGGTGTTTTGAGACAATCCTAACTGTAGGAAGGTTTGATCGCTCAATTTGTGGACCTCTCGTTCATTGGGGGAATCGAGAGGGGATTTTGACTGTGGTCCTAACTGTAAGAAGGTTTGACCAAGTGGGTACTTTACGTCCAGACTCTAACAGAGAGAGTGTTGAGTGCATAGACATGGTGAGAATGGGAGTTCTTATTCATTACATTGCTGTGGTTTTGGGAACTTCCCATTACATAAATCGTCCACCCCCAGTTTCCTCTGCGGAACTGGTTCGGACATTATTATCAGTTAACTAATCTCAGATTCTTGACGCGGGGGTCGACCTGCGCGTCTGAGATTTTTGACGCTAGGTTCGACCTTCGCGTCCAAGCTTATCTGACGCGGGGTTCGACCTTCGCGTTCGAGCTTATCTGATGCGGGGTTCGACCTTCGCGTCTGATCTTGTCTGACGCGGGGTTCGACCTTCGCGTCTGATCTTGTCTGACGCGGGAGTCAACCTTCGCGTCTGAGCTTTGATTTGGAGTTGTCTAACTTTTTTCGTCCTTTTGCAGTGCGCCATACCAATGAACCTCTTCCTTTTCGCCACCATTTTGGACATGAAGGTGGTGCGGACATGAACATGACCTTCAGCTCGCGCCAAGAACTCCCAGTTTTCCGAATTAGGGAGAAGAGTCGCATAGAATTAATTACCCAAGCTTCTCCTGACACTCTTAGGACGACACTCTTAGAACATTGGTTACGGACGCTCGACTTGAAAGCCCAAGCCGTAAGCCAATAGTCAAACCTGGATACCTCTTCGGGGACTTCGTTGACTTCGAAGCAAGCACTGCTTACGATGGGACTATAAGTGGTTGCGGAAAGTTGGGGACCGCAACCTTTTCTTGCCCAATATGTAGAGGATGTTCCCCATATCTTATTTCCAGTGTGCTTCTGTCCCAAGGCATATGGATTGGCCCCTGGTTAAGGATCAAGATGGGGTCGCCCTCGGAACTCTGACTTTTCACGGGGTCCACACAGTTGGTTATAACCGACAGGTGACTGCTTTACGGCCGGGTCTATTTGCCAAGGAATATCCACTCGGCGAAGTGCCCAGTCCGGCAAATACCTTCGTCAAGAGGTTTGTGGAAAAGAAAGGAGATCATTCTCCGGTGATAGGGTGGTGGACTCGGATGACCAAGTTCGTTTTGGATGAATTGGAAGTACCTCTTGCTCGAGCTGGATTGCTGGTTCCTGTGCGGGCTACTAAGTTCGGGATTATCCAGATCCACTTTCACTTCTTTTCCATATTGGAGAAGTATAATCCTGAGACTTGCACTTTCTTCACCCCTGTGGGTGAGTTAGGCTTCGCTCTTCATGAGATGCACGAAGTCTCGGGTCTTATTCTTGGGGACTTGCCGTATGAAGAATTTGTTCCGGGATCAGCGGAACTTAAAATTTTAAAGAAGGTCAGCCCCGAAATTTATGCAACTCTTTGGGAAGTCATGTGTCACTTCCATATCTGCATGCAGCTGACGGAGGTCCGAGGAATCGGTATTAAACAAGTGTCTTGGGAGGAATATTTATTCCAGAACTTGACCACTAAGGGAGGCTCTGTGACCCGATTGCCTGTCAGTACTTTGGAGGAAGTTCAGGCTCGAGTTGACGACGCTACCTCCCACTACACCAATAAGGCCAAGGAAGATGTTTTCCCGGCTCATACGGAGTTTGAGAGTTTCCATTATCAAGCTCTGATTCCAACAAGGAAGATGTTTTCCCGGCTCATACGGAGTTTGAGAGTTTCCATTATCAAGCTCTGATTCCAATTTCGAACGTGGCGTTGCTGGCTGGATTCTTGATACTGTGGCTCAAGCGTTGCGTCGTTCCTACCAGGCCGGTTGATGCCCTTGCTATTGAGGTGGTCTACCCGGCTGTCCTTTTGGCACATGGGAGACCTGTGAGCCTCCTCAGCGCTATGGTGGGCGCCATGGTGGGTTGCTTACAGTATGGACTGCGGGAGTTGGCCTCTGACTTTGTTGGTGTTACAGAGGTGGAGTCTGAGGGTCACAAGACTTTCAAAACTCCCAATCCTAGGGTGCCAATGCCATATACCTATTTGATGGCTTGGTACGTGCTTCACTGTCCTCCTTTGATGAGTGAAGCCTCTCCCCCGGGAGACTCATTCATCCCATTTGTGCAGCGACTAGAGTTTGCGAAGTGGGATGGGGGATACATGGTTAAAATTCGCCAATTCTTAGCGCGAGACACTCATTTCCACATCTACCGCTGTTTCCCTGATTTTGAGGGCGGCATCTATGGAGCAGAATATCAGGATACGGCAGGTCCTAATGGATTCACTCAGCTGAGCGGGGGTGTTTTCCATTGGCTTCTTTCCATCAGGCCAGGCTACCTGATCTTCCGACAAGGCGTCCACTGTTTCATCGAGCCTTACCAACCCTATAGGTTCGCTCGCTAATTTGGGTATGATCAGTTGTATGTCGGGAACCCTCGTCCTCAACTCTCAGTTATAGCCAACTTATATGAAGGAGCCAATGCCTGGTATTATTCTGTAGCAGGTTGTACCAAGGCCGTCTTCAAGCTTCCGCACAAAACTGCTAACTCCTATACCTCTATAAGCTTCTGTAATTAGTATAACGTCGCTTCTTAGACTCCCAATTACAACTTGAATACCTATTTCCTGAAAGACATTAGGCATATGTATAATTTAAGGAAGGGGTCTAAAACCTCCCGCTTGAGAGGGATTCAAGTCGGCGGGTCTTGCCCTGAGCCCTCTGTGACCGAGCACTATCCCGGATCGCACGAGAATCAATCTAAGAGGCTTCTTCGGCCATCAACTCTTCGATAAGCTTCACAGGGACAGTCTTATTAGCTGCTAGTAACCACTTACAGCTCAAGAAAGTGAGGTTCAACTGCCGCTCAGTACCCGGGAGACTGAACCTAGCACCAATTGAGAATCAATCTGCTGGACAGGAAGAGGAACAGACAGCTGAGCCTGCTCCAGGGGAAGAGCAACGAGTGGTTGATCCTCCCACAACGAGAGCAGCGGGGAAAAGAAAACTTTCTGCAGAAGCCGGCAAGTATGACAAGCAGATCCGTCAGAAACTGCTGGTGGATTCTCCCCCAAAGGCCAACAAAAATCCAAGTTGATGGCTGAGGCCATCAAAGCTACTGTAAATGAAGAACAACAGGAATCGTCTGTTGCAGGCCTGCCACATAGAGCTGGACTTCGTTCTCATGGCCCAGCTTTATCGAGCGAAGCTTCTTCTTACCATCCTCCTGAGGGCGAAGAGGATGAATTAATGGCTGCAGATGCAGAGTCTGCTCCGGCGATGGACCTTCCCAAGTCTCCGGCCTTAGAACCAGGGGGTCTTGAAGAGAATCCACCTCCTTCTCCTTCAGCATTAATGTCACAAGCTGGTGATTTAATTTCTAGTCCTACAACGGGACTTATGAATAAACCAGCTGCTAGAACAGATCTTTCGGAACCTTCAGCGGCTCAGGATGATGAGGAGCGAGTTGATTATGAAGGCTCCTCGATTGGTGGTGCGGCTGATGAAGATAGAGACGACGAGGATGCTGACGTTGGCAACATGTCAGGTGGTGGTGAAGATGATGAAGAGCATGATTCCATAGATGACATTACCACTTTTGACGATGCTCCCAAGGTCCCATCCGATAAAGTATCTGGTTATACTCCTTTTCACATCTCCGGTAAGCCTAGTTTTCTTCGACTTCTTCCGCATGTTCTTTCCGCGTTCCGACCCTTTTTTCGTGCAGGTTCATCTTCTCCAGGGACTACTGCTGCTACTACTTCAGAGCCAGAACCTACGCAGATGTCGGCTCCTTTAGTAGAGCAACATTTACCTGGCTCTCCTATGGCAACTGTTTCACCTGCGGCATTGCCTGAAACTACTACCGCAACTCCTCCACCGGAACAGCAGCTCGTGCAGGCGTCAGCTTCTATGCAAGAGCAGCCCCTGCCTGCCTCATCCACCGTAGCTGCTTCATCTTCAGCCTTGATGAAGATCTCGCTTGCGCCCACAGAGGCCGGACCAAGCGAATCTCCGACGAGGGCAATGATGACTTTGACTTCAAGCCCTTCGCAATTGAATGTTTCAGTTGCCTCCCGCGACTTCTACACCCAAATCACTTGCCAATCCATATTTTGGCATGTCAACTTCTGGGGTCGTAGAGTCGTCTTCCATTGCTTTTTCTAGTCCAACGGACGCTCCTGACTTCCTCCATATTTCCTTGAGCTACTTAAACAGTCTCGTGAGGAAGGTGATTGAGGTTGTCACAGCTGGTCGAGGCCGCTTTGACTCCTTTAAGTCTCTCTTAGAAGCAGGCTTAAACGTTGTTCGAAAGCTATTTCCCATTTAGAAGCCTGGCTCAAACATTTGGAAGCCCTCAGCCATGAAGACATTCAGACACAGATCGTGTCTACTTTTGATGACCTCCAGGTTGAAGAAGTGACTCGCCGTGAGGCAATTGAGCGAGGTCTGGCTGAAAAAGAGCTTCAAGTTACGCATTTGCGAGAACAGAGCGATCTGCGACAAAAAGAACTGGAGCTCTCTACTGCTTCTTTGGACCTCATTCGCACAAAACTTGTCGAGGCTGAGGCGGAGGTGCTGAGATTGAAGGCCCAACTTTCTCGCGAAGAAGCCGTCGTTAATATACTTGGGGCCAAAAATGCAGACACTCTTTTGAATTACCGTACGGAAGCTCAGGCTCTTGAAAGAGCGAAGAAGGAGGCCGCCGCTGAAATAACACCCACCGAGGATGAGCTGCGGAGGAAGGCTGAAGCCGTTGTACGGGCCAGTCATGAAGAGAAGCTCTCTGATGCCAAAGCTCAACTTGCTTCTTTTGACTTGACCTTGTACTATTCTTTTGCTTAAGAACAGCTTTGTATCACTTCTTTTTGGTTTCTGAATAAAAAGTGATATTGGTTTCTCATTGTTTCTTGCATTTATCATGTTTTGATTTTAAGTAACAAATCACGAGAAATGCCTGAGATTATTCCTGACTTAGAATAAATCTCCACAATGGTTCTGGTACAGAAAACTCTCTTTATTATCGTTTAAGATAACTCTAGAAAGTTTCCAACTGCTGAGGATGAAAATTTTATTATTTTCCAGTAATGGGGTTGACTAGTAGAATTCTTCCTGTGTTATTTCTGCTTTGAACACTGAAAGAAATCTATAAGTACCAGCGGTATAGTTTTAACTTGGCAGGGGGATTATTACGGTCTGGGCAATTTTGACGACTTACCGCGTTCTATTGACGAGAATCGATAAGTTGATTTTGTCAGAGGTGTGATTTTAACGTGACAGGAAGAAATATTGCGATCAGGGCAATTTTGAGGACTTATCGTTCTATTGACGAGAATCGATAAATTGATTTTATCAGAGGTGTGATTTTAACGTGACAGGAGAAATATTGCGATCAGGGTAATTTTGAGGACTTATCGTTCTATTGACGAGAATCGATAAATTGATTTTGTCAGAGGTGTGATTTTAACGTGACAGAAGAAATATTACGATCGGAGCAATTTTGAGGCCTTATCGTTCTATTGATGAGAATCGATAAGTTGATTTTGTCAGAGGTGTAATTTTAACGTGACATTTGAAATATTGCGATCAGGGCAATTTTGAGGACTTATCGTTCTATTGACGAGAATCAATAAGTTGATTTTGTCAGAGGTGTGATTTTAACGTGACAGAAGAAATATTACGATCAGGG
>NC_033795.1:59843623-59856099 GCF_001876935.1 Asparagus officinalis
CCACCACCTAGAGGGGCTCGGCCGAAGCCGAGCCAACTTCAGGTGGCTCGGCCCAAGCCGAGCCACCTCAAGGTGGCTCGGCCAAGGCCGAGCCACCTCAGGGTGGCTTGGCCAAGAGCCGAGCCACCTCAAGGTGGCTCGGCACAGTGCCGGCCACCCAGAGGTGGCCGACAGTGGCCGACGGTGGCCGACGTTTCTCTGTTTGCGGGCACTGTCTTGAGAGCCTATAAATAGGCCAAGGGGTTGTTCATTTGAAGGGGTTGGAATTTCAAGAGCCAAAACTCTGCCGGATTGAAGAGTGAACTCAGAGCTTTGAAGACTTGAAGACTTGCACGTACAGATCTGATCCTCGGCGAGCACCTACGTCAGAAAAGGCAGGATCTCGAGAGGAGGCAAAGAACAGATCTGAGATCTACACGATATCACACTCTGGATCTAAGCTTGGTCTTAGATCCCGAGATTTGGACGATTGTTTCCTTGGTGAATCAATCCTCCCCGGCTATTATTCCCTTCGTGGAATAATACCCGTATAATCGTGTAGATCCGACCGGATCTAGATCGCGCGGTGGTCCACGGATTAACCCCGGCGTTGGCAAAGAACCCACCAAAGCGAGCGACCGCAAAACAGGAGCTCGCGATTTGTTCACAAGAGGAAAGTTGTAATTTTTACTTTTTTTCTTTGATTTAGTTGTAACCGGATCTATAAAAGACCGGATCTTTGTAATCCAAGATGATAATTATTTCAATGAAGCAAACAGTTTTCCCCGCGAACACCTTGCTCGACCATCATAACTTCGGGATCGGAAGGAGTGGTTAGAAGAACAAAATCCTCCTTACTCTCTGGAAGCTCAATAAGGGCGGACTTCATTGCGTCCCCCATCAAGTTCACCTTTTTGGGAGTCCGGGCAACATCAGGCCTTTTCTTACGGATCCTCTTCTCATATTTGCCCTCCTATTCAGCTGTGAGAGCTTTCTTCCCTGCTGACCTTAGGATATGAGGCCTAGAAGCTATTGCCCCCACATGAGCTTCTGCAGCTACACTCTCTTGATTCACCTTGGCAACTAGCGCCTCTTCAGAAATTGCCTCAGCCGCCTTCTCCGTGCCTGGCTGCACGGCAGTCCAAATCCCCTCTTGAGTACTCTCAGCTGCGGCTACTGCTTGTTCACAAGCTAGATACTCTTCAATCCATGAATGATGAGTCCTGGTGGAGCTTGTCCTCGATCCATAAAATTCTCGGATCTCATTTATATAGGAAGTATATACATTGTACTCTAGGATTTAAGAAACTTCAAAAAGCCAGTCACCGACACCGGCAACTATAGATCAAGCAGGAACCGCATTGGGAAGAGTGAACTGGGCATATGACCCTCTCACAGAGAAGAAATACCAAGCACGGGCCCCTTCAAGCAAATTCCCGACCCGCGCCATCTCCGGGTTAGGGTTACCAACATAGAGTTGGTCATACCCAAATTGCCTGGCAAAACTAGAAGGTGTGTATGGTTCAATGATGCACTCCTCTGCCAAGCGGAAGACCAGATACCCCAATCTAATATTGAGGAGCCACCTAAAGATGCCTTCCCCCAAAGATGAAAATTTCCCTAATTCAACATCTACAAAATCTACATCCTCATCTCCGGCCCTATCAAAATCAGGAGCGTAGCAGAAAATCCTATAGTTGTCCCCATGCAACAAAAGCTGTCGAGCCCGGACTATGTATGTGTGAGTCCACGTGGCCGACTCGAGCCTCTACACAAAGGGAGTAAAAACTTCATTCTCTTTAGTAACCCTTGTCATCAACTAGGGGCAATGCAAGACAAACCAGGACGTCAAGTAAGTGTACGACACTGGCACATGAGGTTGGGGAGTCCTCCGAACTTTCCTCCCAGCAACATTAACTTCTTCGACGGTGACGAATTCAGATATCAATGCCCTTAGCCCACTCTATATGCAGGTTACCATAGGAGTGAGGAGGCTTAATAGTCTCCCATGAGCTAAAAAAACAGCCAGGTATACTATCTCAGCTAATATTGATTCAACAAGCTTCGATGGCAGCACACATCATTTCAGCCACAACATCAAGAAACCAGCAAGAAAGGCAGTATCAGAGATAGGCGTGGTAGCCTGGTGATGAAATCTCTCAAATTCGACACCAGCTTCAAACCCTTCCTCCTTATGCTCGTTCTTGTAAACAACCTCTAAAGCCTTAATACGGGCCTTAATGCCCTTAGGAGACACTACAACAAGGCGGGTCACGACCTTATCTCTCCGGCTTAGGTTCCAAAAAAGATAGTCCACCCACGAAATATGCATGATACCCCCTCCACGCATCCCTACCAGGTGAATGCAGATGTGAAAGTGGCACATCAACTCCCAGAAGATGGCATAAATCTCTGGATGTGCCGCTCTCAAGATAGAGAGCTCTTCCATAGTTGGAATGAACTCTTCATAGGGCATCTCTCCAAATGGTAGCCCTGATCTGGCCTGTATTTCATGGAGAGCGAAACCCAACTCTCCGACGGGTGTGAAAAATATGTAGCTATCTGTATTATACCTCTCTAACATAGCAAAGAAGTTGGGATAACTCTGAACAATCCTATGCCTGGTGGCCAACACTGGGACTGTGAGGCCCGATTGAGCAAGTGGCTGCCTAAGGTCCGCCAAGACGAAGTCCACCATACGAGTCCACCAGCCACCTTCTCCAGAGGATAACCAGCCAGGAGACCGAAAGGCTTGCCCAGGGAATTTGCCTTGAACAGCAATGAATTGGTGAATAAACAGATTCGTCGGAAGGGGCCCCTCTCGAGCTAGATCTGTAGGCGTCTAAAAATTCCTATTGGTGTCCGCATACAGCTCGAGACAAAAAGAAGGTGATGAACACCATTATCCAAGTCGAAGGAGATTGTTCGAGTCAAAGGGGATCATCTGATACCGACAAACGCATGAAGTGAATTGGCAAAACGTTGATGATGTGGCGACGAACCACCAGAACGTCCAACGTCAAGTGGCCCACGTGCTCACCGGCCACCACCAAGTGGCCCGCATGTTCACCGGCCACCTCTAAGTGGCTCGCACACTCATCAGCCACCTCCAAGTGGTCAGCGCGCTCATCAGCTAGCTCCAAGTGGACCGCACGCTCATCAGCCAACTCCGAATGGCCCGTACGCTCATCGGCTAGCTCCAAGTGGCCAACACGCTCATCGGTCTCCTCCAATTGGCCCACGCACTCATCAACCAGTTCCAAGTGGTCTGATACTCATCGGCCACCTTCAAGCGATCCGCGCGTTCACGAAACACGCATAGCGAACCGAGGAAGCGTACCAGTCAGCGAAACAATGAAATACGCATAAAAGACGGAACAAGTCAAAGCCTAGAAAACCAAGAAAACCCCTGGCAGCTGAGTCGCATCAAAACAAACTGGCCAGGCTAGTGGCTCCGCCCCGGCTGAGCAACCAAGTGGCGATTCGGCCAGTTCTGATCCAAAACTAGTTTTTTTTTGTTTTCGCGGATTCTTTCGAGATTTGTTTATTCCTGAGCGTCCCAACTAATCTGATACTATGGTTAATCAGTTATTAACTAAAGATAAGGAGGAAACCCTCGTTTTGATCCAAAAACCCCTCAATCGGAGCCTATAAATACGAGCTCGGGTGCTCATTTCTCAGGATCTGGAGATCAAGAGGGCGAAATGCTGCCAAAGTGGAGAGTAGAGCCACAAATTTACAGCGAGGGTTAGCAGATCTTGGCGAATTCCTGTGCATAAAGAGTGGAGTTCGAGAGATCTAAGACTCGTCCCCTATTCCTCCGGATTTAAGCTTGGTCTTAAATCTCGAGAAGAGTCGTGATCTCGCTTGGTCGAGATTACAACTGTTGTGATTACTTTCTTCGTGAATTAAGAGCTTTGATCAACTTAATCTGTCAACCGGATCTGATCTGTGGCAGTCCAGGGATATTAACGTCCCCGGCACAGGCGAAGTTCCCACGCAAGCAAAGGGTGATAAACGTCTGTTGCGCTATTTGACAAGAGTTGTACTATTTTACATTTTCATTGTATAAGTTGATCATATAAAAAGATCTACTTTTCTCGTTTATTTGAGTTTATTGTAACGTCTAAAGTTGTAATAGATTCAAAACAATAAAAATAGCAATTTCTGAACCAAACAAGCTGGCGACCACAGTGGGAGCCAATAGCTTCGCTGCCGAAGCTATCGTGCCGCAACTACGGATCCGGATCTCGGTTGACGAAGAAGTAGAGTATGAATTCTACCAACTGAAGTTCGAGGAGTATCTATCGTCCTCCTCCTCCAGATACTCTGCCCCTCGCAAATGCAGAAAAATCAAGGCCCCCGTTGCTATTGTAATCTCACCTCGCAACGCCCCTTTGGCCACCAACAAGCCCGAATATACAGATCTAGACCTTCCTCCATCAAGGGGTCAATTGCAAAAGGCACGCCAACCCTAACAAAGAGGGCACACCAAAGGCAGCGCCAACGACTTGAACGCCGACTTGCTAAGGCTTTGGAGCCAGTTAATGGGATTCGCTATGTAGCGGATCTGAAGTCCAGAAGACGCCAACCCCCTCAACAACAAGCAAATGGCCTATTCTCCAAACCAACGATGAATGGATCCAAATCAAACGGACCCGCTCAACCCTCGAGGAGCGCATTCAGAAGCGTCGTGCCTTAATTGCGCACGCACGAATTCTCGGGTGAGAAGCACAGAAGCTGAAACAAAAAGTGGTGATCAAGAAGCCACCAAAGCTACGCTAAGTATGGAAACCAAAGTTCGAAACGGTGTCGAAAAGAAATCAAACACCACCCGGAACTCGCGAACCAGCCCTGGCTGGCTCAGCCAAAACCGATCCACCAAATGGTGGCTCGGCCAAAGCCGAGCCACCACGCGTGCACTTGCGAAGTACCTTTTTCGGAATGGAAGTAAAAAGGAAAAGTTGAACCAATCCATGTGGCAACTTGGCTTGAAGTAGAGAACAAAGTCTTTAACCACGCTCCAGTTCATCACACTGCTGACTCGGATGAGTGTGGGTTTCATGCTGGGGATATCTTTGAGAGTTTTCACCATCAAGCGAAAGAACTCATTTCTGCTCAGGCTTTGTCTGCAGGATTTATGTCAATCTGGCTGAAAGGTTGCATCATACCCTCTCGGCCAAAGGACTGCATCTCAATCAGAGTGCTCTATCCCGCGACCTTCCTTAGAAGCCACCAAAACCACACCAAGTATGGAGACAAAAGTCCGAAACGGCGCTGACAAAAAATCAAACACCACCCGGAACTCGCGAACCAGCCCTGGCTGGCTCAGCCAAAACCGATCCACCAAATGGTGGCTCGGCCAAAGCCGAGCCACCATTGGTTGGTTTGTGCCTGAGCCGAACCAGTTCGGTTCGCTTTGTGTCTGGTTTACCTCCCACGGCCTGTTTTGAGTCTTCGACAGCTCCTATTCCTATCCCGATGAATCTTACACTTCCGGTGAAGCCTCACGACCACGGAGACTTGTCCCATTTCAAGATAAGGATAGCGGATCGCCTGGGTCCTTTGTATGAGGATCGAGGCAAGGTTCCGATAAAAGAATGCTTGGGTCCTGTGACTGAACCCCGATCAACCACTCAAGCTGGGGGTCGCACACGCCCTCGCAATAATTCAGAGCCTTTCCATAATAGGAAAACTCCTGTAACTGACCGCCTTGGACTGCAAGTCAGTATCCAAAAGCCCGTTAAGGTCCCGCGCTCACAAAAGTGTGGCTCAAAACGTGTGACTCTTGAGAACGCCATCAAGGCAACAAGTCCTCAGAAGGAAATGTGTTCGTCAGACGATAACATTATACCTGAGAAGTCATGCCAACACGTGATAGATTACTTCGGTCATCATGCCGATGAGTTGTACTATCAGGCTGGGGGGTCCGAACAGATCTCAAAAGAGAGATTCCCAGAAGATGGATTTTCATTGTCCGTGTACCAAGATAGTCAGGGCAGTATTATTAGCGTGTATTTGCCCCAAGATCGCTCTTCAGAGGGTCTCGGTATTCGAGAGGATCTCCAACATAATAGCTAAGTCCAAGCCAAAACGCTTCCGTAAGAAATGATTGGTCACTCAAGATGACAAACTTGCAGAAGTCATGATTAACATGGCTGATAAAGGAAAATCGACTCGGCCTTCTAATTCTGACCCACTCATATCATATCGTCTAACTCGGTTGCGATTGGGAACCATTAGGCAAAGGGATTATCAGAGGATGAATAGAGGCTTATCCTCGGATGATGAGGTATTAGATGCTAACTCTGCAGTCACTTCGGACAATACAGTATCCAGCCTAGGACAATCCCGTGAGACGTTCATGATCAATGCTGAACAAATGACCAAAATCATCAAGGATGCTTTGGCTAAGCAAAAAGAGAACTTCAAGTTCGAACTAGAAATGGCCATGACGCAGATGAAGGAAGAGCATGACCAACAGATTCGGGCTCTGTCCAATCAACTTGGTGACTCCAGCCGTCACAACGTTGCTAACCAAGTAGGTAGCGATTCAGATATGGATGAACATCACAATGTTGATAACCCCCCTATTGACCAAAATGCTGGGGGTGGTCTCACCGAGAATAACGACGCCGGAGGTGGTCCTACCAATGATAACAACACTAGAGGTAGCCCTGTTGTTCCTCTCAGAAATCATCCGAAGCATGATACGGACGAGGACAAAAAGATGAAGAACCTAGAGAGCAAAATCAACGCTCTGATATCTGATCGAGAAGTAAAGAGAATTGGTATTCCGTGTTCTTACCCACAAAAGTAGGAATCAATACCATACCCGGTGAAGTTCAACCTGATCAACTTTACACCGTTTGACGGGAAGGGTTTGCCCACTCAGCACCTGATCTACTTCAAATCTCACTTGGGCATGATCTCTGGCAATGAAGCCCTGATGGTTCGGTCATTCATTGGCACCCTTCGTGGACCTACCTTCGATTGGTACCACCGTCTCAAACCCAAAAGTATCAACAGCTAGGAAGACCTGGAGAGCCTATTCCTCACTCACTTATTTGATGATGACGTAGAGGTGTCAATCAGGACACTCTTCAATGAGAAACAGGAATACGATGAGGCGGTCGACGACTTCGTCAAGCGCTTCCAGAATAAGGCGATGAACTGCCGAGATCCGATCATAGAGGACTTCATCCTCCAAACCTATCACAACAACCTCTCTTTGGACGTGTTGGAAGTTATGGGGATAGTACCATCCGACACCTAGAAAGAGTTGAAAGTGCGCGGAGAGCAGGCCGAACGCTTCCTCAGAAGGAAGAAAGCCGAGAGAAGCTAACCGACGGCTAACCCTCCAAATTCAAGTTTCATCTCCCATGGTAAAGGGAAGGCCCCTACAGCTGCTGTTGATGCTAATCAGACGTCATAACAGCAATCCCGGAGACAGCAAAAGACTTCGGATCCGAGATTCTAAAAAGAGTACTCCTTCAAGAACGAAGACATTCCAGCCATTTTCGAATCCCTCCTTGAAAACAACAAGATCAAGCTACCACCTATCGCAGATCAGGAGAAAGCTGATAATACTTCGGATCCAAAGTAGCGTGCGTACCACAGGAGAGTCCTTCATCCTACCAAGGCTTGCTTTGCTCTCAAAAATAGCATCCAAACCTTGGTTGAAGCTGGTGTTATAACGCTAAATTAAGCTGAATGACACTCCGAAAAGAGTATACGAGTATAAACTGCTTCTCAATACTCCAATAGGTATATGAGTCTAAACTATTTCCTAATTTTAATATGAAGTTCTTGGAAGAATATCGTATGTGATAGTCTTAAGGATAATCCGACCATTCAGCTGAGTACAATGTTAGACCTGGTTTCACAAAGAAAGTTGGGGATGGATTTAACAGGAAGTTCCCGAAAGAATGCTATATGTGGTGTTCTTAGGGATAACCCGGTAGCTACAAAAGGGGATGAATAAGAAACTCCCACTTGAACTCTAAATGCTTCCAAGAGCGAAACACGTCCAATTGTCGGGATCAGTTTCACCAACTTCCAAGTACTCTTTTGCTGAGACGAGATTTGATCACTTCGTTGGATCAATCTTCCCTCACAAAAAACTCCCACTGTTTTTAATGATTTACAATCTTCTACCACAAAATCCCTCACTGATCAAATTAATTGACAGTGGGTCTACTAAAATTCTTTCTGGTTTAATCCATTCAAACTCACACTGTGTCTGTGCACTCAACACTCCCATTGTTAAAGTCAGGACATAATGTTTGGAATTTTAGTCTACTAATCTTTGACAATTGTCAAACCCCTTCGTGTTAAGAATTTTAGTCTACTAATCTTTGACAATTGTCAAACCCCTTCGTGTTAAGTCCTTATCACTTGACACCAAAAACCCCTACTGAGTGATTTGTACAAGTCAACACTCCTACTGTGATTTGTACTCCCACTCCCACTGTCCACTCGGTCAAACCTTCCTACAGTTAGGACCACAACCAAAATCTCCTCTCGATTCCTTCCATGAACGAGAGGTTCACTTTTAAATTGAGCGATCAAACCTATAAAAGTTAGGATCGTCTTAATCCTCCTACTCGGTCAAACCTTCCTACAGTTAGGACCACAACCAAAATCCCCTCTCGATTCCTTCCATGAACGAGAGGTCCACTTTCAAATTGAGCGATCAAACCTATAAAAGTTAGGATCGTCTCAATCCTTCCACTTGGTCAAAGGTCCACTTTCAAATTGAGCGATCAAACCTATAAAAGTTAGGATCGTCTCAATCCTTCCACTTGGTCAAATCTTCCTAAAGTTAGGACCATAACCAAAATCTCCTCTCGATTCCTTCCATGAACGAGAGGTTCAAATCAAGCGATCAAACCTTTCTACAGTTAGGGTCGTCTCAAACCTCCCATTTGGTTAAACCTTCCTACAGTTAGAGCCAAAACCACAATTCACTCTCGATAAACGAGAAACCTACCTTTAGTTCGGTAATCAAACCTTCCGACAGTTAGGATTATCCGTATCTTTTTGATTCTCGGAGGAGAGATCACACTCTTAGTTTCACATTCCCAGATTCTGGAAGTAGAGATCCCACTTTGAGTTTCCATTGGCAACTGGAGATAGAATATAAAATTCTTCTTCTTCAGCTTTGGGAGATAGAATATAAAATTATTCCTCTCTCGCATCGGGTTCGTCTTTGCCCCAAGAGAAGACATAATCTTTGAACATTATAACTCCTAAAATCCGTGCTTCACATGCATGGGGAATTTTATCTCGAATTCTAAGTAGGGATAAGTCAACGCCTAACACACGTTGTCGGTTTAGTCTTTCACCGATTGAAAAAGACACCAGAATCCCAATATAGGGAATTTTATACCGAAGTCTAAGTAGGGATAAGTCAGCGCCTAACACGCATTGCCGGTTAGTCTTTGATCGTAAAAATGATAAAAGCCCACATATTCGACATTGTGACAGGTTGTTATTAATAACACCATAATCCGTACCTTACACGTACGAGGAATTTTATCTTGAAGCCTAAGTAAGAATAAGTCAGCGCCTAACATACGTTGCCGGTTAGTCCTTGACCGTAAAAAGGACAAAAGCTCACATATTCAACATTGTGGCAGGTCGTTATTAATAATGTCAAAATCTACGCCTTACACGCACGGGGAACTTTATCTCGACTCCTAAATAGAGATAAGTCTACGCCTAACACGCGTTGCCAGTTTAGTCTTTCGCCGAGTGAAGAAGACACCAGAATCCGAGTCTAGGGACTTTTATCCTGAATCCTAAGTAAGGATAAGTCAGCGCCTAACACGCGTTGCTGGGTAGTCTATTCCCGTAAGAAAGATGAAGTCTATGTATTCAATATCATAGCACTAAGAGAGTTAACTCTCTTATCATAACGTTACATGCAGAACGGACTTAAACAATCTGCATGCTAGCCCGACTTGAACAGTAGTCGGTAAAGTCATGCCAAATCCGTTGAAGGCTGAGGGTTTACCAAAAATTCTAAATCTACGTCTAACACATATCACCGGGTAGTCTATTCCCATGAGCAAGACAAAGTCTATGTATTCAATATCATAGCACTAAGAGAGTTAACTCTCTTAGAACAACGTTACATACAGAACAAACTTAAACAATCTGCATGCTAGCCCGACTCAAACGATAGT
The DNA here is from genome assembly GCF_001876935.1 of Asparagus officinalis. Lineage (NCBI taxonomy): Eukaryota > Viridiplantae > Streptophyta > Magnoliopsida > Asparagales > Asparagaceae > Asparagus > Asparagus officinalis. The sequence continues at coordinate 59,853,793 of NC_033795.1, forward strand.
CGGTAAAGGCTGATAAAACCCGTTGATGGCTGAGGGTTTGCCGAAAATCCTATAAATGTGAGAGTCATTGACGCACCATCTCCATTAGTTGGTCTCATGACTTGAGGATCCGACAACATTCATACATGCAGAGGAATCATCTTTAACAGTTGGTCCTACAGCCCCACATTTGGAACCGCCACACTCCAATGTCTTAAGAGCTTAAACTGTGTAAACTCTAACAAATGTATGAGTATAAACTGTGTTAATGTCGATCAGTACGTTACAGGAAAGGTTAACGTCGGTCAATGCAAAGGTCGATGCAGGTCAATGCGTCGATGATTTTGCTAAAATAAGGCTAAGGAAAGATTCCGGGTTAGAGGATGATTCCAGGGAGTTCAATCACATTCATATATGAATTCCTAACAAAGATAATCAGTTCAAAGATAACTCAATGACAAGAGCTAAGTTCAGAAACTTACGCATAAACTTTAGTTCAAGATTTTGACAATGGTCAGACGATAAACCAAGTGCCGGAAGAACTTCATCTATTCGACAAAACACTAAATAGACTGAAGGCTGAAGAAGTCAAGAATTAAAGCCAGCTACAGGTCCTTTGACACCGACTGAAGGTGGGGGCTATCATATCTAAAGCATTCCAGACTCCTCTATAAAAGAATAAGTCTGAAATACTTTGGAGGGGGTACCTGTAGGCGTCTAAAAATGCCTATAAGTGTTCGCACACAGCTCGAGACAAAGAGAAGGTGATGAACGTCATTATCCAAGTTGAAGGGGATTGATCGAGTCAAAGGGGATCATCTGATGCCGACAAACGCATGAAGCGAATCGGTGAAACGTTGATGACGTGGCGACAAACCACCAGAACGGCCAATGCCAGGTGGCCCGCTTGCTCACCGGTCACCACCAAGTGACCCGCATGCTAATCAGTCACCAAAATAGCAAACCAAGTGGCCCGCGTGTTCACAGGCCACCTCTAAGTGGCCCACACACTCATCAGCCACCTACAAGTGGTCAGCGCGCTCATCAGCCAGCTCCAAGTGGCCTGCGCACTCATCAACCAACTCCGAATGGCCCGTACGCTCATCAGCTAGCTCCAAGTGGCCAACACGTTCACCGGTCACCTCCAATTAGCCCGCACACTCATCAGCCAGTTCCAAGTGGTCCGCATACTCATCGGCACCGTCAAGCGATCCGCACATTCATGAAACACGCATAGCGAACCGAGGAAGCGTACCATGAAATACGCGTAAACGACGGAACAAGTCAAAGCCCGAAAAATCAAGAAAGCCCCTAATGGCCGAGTCGTGTCAAAACGACCCGGCCAGGCCAGTGGCTCCGGCTCGGCCATGGGCCGAGCCACCATTTGGTGGCCACCAAGTGGCGATTCGGCCAGTTCCGATCCAAAACTAGTTTTTTCAGTTTTTGCGGATTCTTTCAGGATTTGTTTAAACACAAAGGCCAACCTTGTGTTACAAATCTTAAATGCAAAAGTCAAGACTTACGTTACAAAAGTTGAACGCAGTGGTCGAAACCCATGTTTAGAGCTTAAACGCAGGAGTCAACACCGCGTTTCAGAATAAACACAGAGTCCTAACTCTGCGTTTTCGCCAAAAATAAACGAGTTATCTTCCACGTTATCAAGAACCCATCTAGGTTTCGGAAGAACTTGTCAAAAGCAAGTTAATTTCGTTCGCCACCTACCATGACAAAGGGGCTCATGAGGCAGCGACATCGATAGAGTCCACGGGGAATGAGAACCTCTCAAACCCCTTTGGCCGACGGTGCCTCCGAAGCCGCTTCAGTGCCCATTCGAAGCCCTGAACTTAGTCTTCATGGTGCCATCCGTGCAGTAGATCAGGGAAGACGAAGATCGTCAGGGTTTCATTCTGTCGAAGTTAACGAGAATTCTTGTTTACAAGATCAAGACGAAGAGCAAAGAGTCGAATAACTCTTGATTTGACCATACAGGTCTATTTATAACAACTATTAATATGTTAAAGTGGCACGAGATTCATGAAAATAATCCCAGCCACTCTTGAATGTAGTTTTCGGCATTAACGGATAAAGTCGGTTAGACTTCTTAAACTCTAAGCTGAGACTTGCGTTATAGAGTCAACATCAAACGCGAATATCACTTTCGCGTTCCTGTTATCCTGAACGAAGGGTTTACCCTTATGTTTTTAAACATGACACTTAAGTCTTTAAGTATATGATTTTTCTTAAACAGAAGTGTTTTGAAAACCTCTGTATCACCTCAGCTGAGTTTAAGTCAATTCAGCTAACCAAATTTCTTACTGTTGTCAAGTC
>NC_033795.1:59856107-59864018 GCF_001876935.1 Asparagus officinalis
GACGCTTCTGATGATCATCATCCCGACAAAGTATGAATTTAACTTGCATCACTCCCAATACGATGATAATTCCTTTGTTAAAATCAACTTATCTATGCGATGATAATTCCTTTGTTAAAATCAACTTATCTATTCTCATCAATAGAAAGATAAGTCCCCTAAATCACTCAAATCATGATCAATTTACTAACTCTCCCCAATAGAGTAGTAAATAACCAATTTATCAATTCTCTTCAACAAAGTGATAAAATTCCCAAACCTTACTTAAATCAAGAGTACCAAAATTTGTCGCCTTTGGTGATAAACACACTTAGCAATTCTCCACAACGAGACGCTAATTCTCAAAATCTTGTTCAAATCACAAGTATCACAAGTCATCGCTCTGATGATAAACTACTTGGCAATTCTTCCCAGCGAGACGCTAAGTACCCTAAAATCTTGTTTAATGTTTTTCTGTCACGTTAATATCACACCTTGTTTTGGTCGAAAGTTAATTTCTTCATTGAGGTATTTATTACAACTTCAATCATTACAGTGAAAACAAAAAGATAGTCTTTTTATAAGACTCTTACACAATAAAAATGAAAAATTATAACTCTTGTCAAAACAAATACAACAGACGTTTATCACTCGCTGTTTGCGTGGGATCTTTGCCTGTGTCAGGGTTTATCTGTGGACAACTGAACGATGAGATCAAAGTGCAGATTTTGTTGACTCGCGAAGGAGTTAAGAAACTAAAACAATTATCTCGTCAACAGCGAGATAATTACTTTTCTCAAGATCACAGCAACGGTGCGATCTCAAAGGAAGAATTGGGATGCAGATCTGTCGAAATCTTCTTCTTTATGCCGAAGAATTTGCTGAGATCTCGTCCTCCTTTTTGAAATTCCTGGATTTTTAGTCTCCAACTCAGCAGGGCTTCACCAAGGCTCGAGAATTCCAGATCCATGTAAATGAAGGACATAGGGCTGTATTTATAGGCTTCGGGAGCTCTATTTTTGGATAAGAATAGCCGATTCACCCTTATCCTTAGTTATAACCACTTTATTGCATTCTAGGATAATTTTAGATTAGTTGGAACAAATCCAGACGGTTAACGGTTGGAAACAGCTTAAAACTGTGTTTTTGGATCTGCGGACACCCGTAGTGTCTCGGCCATGGCCGAGACACTTGGGTGTCTCGGCCTTGGCCGAGACACCACGGTGTCTCAACCTTGCGAGGACCACTTGGAGTTGTCTTGGCCGCAGCACTTGCAGAGTCTCCAACAAGGCCTGGGCACCGTTTAGGTGCGCCCCGGTCAAAATCGATGTATCTTTGTCGTACGAACTCGAAATTACGCGATTCAAAGTGCATAGGAAAGCCGACAAGAGATCTACAAGCTCCCATGGTTGAATCATACATGGAGTAGGCAATACACGAGGGACGCTTCGTCTTTTATAGGCGAAGCATAATTCCCGATCAGTTTGTATCTTCGTTATTTTGTAGCTCCGTTGCTTCATACGGTTCGTCGACTCACCTTATGCATTTATCGATGTCCAATAAGCTTCTATGACTCGGCTAGTGACGTTCATCGTCTTCTCTTTGTCTCGAGCCATGTGCGGAAATCCATGGGTAATTTTTGATGCCTACAAATACCCCCTCCAAAGTGTTTCAGTCTTATTTTTTTAAAGAAGAGCCTGAAATACTTTAGATATAATCGGTCCATCCTTCAGTCGGTGAAAAAGGGCTTGTAGTTGGTTTCGATTCTTAACATCTTTGATTTTCAGTTTATTCAATATTTCAATGAATAGCTAAAATTCTGGCGCTGTGTTTGTCATCTGGCCGTCGTTAAAGTCTCAAATCGAAATTTATGAGATGGTTTTAGCTCGTGTCATTGAGTTGACTTTGAACTGACTATCTTCATCTAAAATTTTTATCTAAATTTTAGAGTTGATCGGAGGTCATACGTTGACCGTCATTGCCACACGTTGACCGATGTTGCCCTTAGGGTTTCGCATCGACTGACGTTGACTTTCCTCGCAACGTATTGACCAACATTGACCTAGAGCTACACGTTGACTAGCGTTGACCTTAGGACTACACGTTGGCTAGTGTTGACCTTAGGGTTTCTCATTGATTGATGTTAACTTTTAGCATAAAGCGTTGACCGGCGTTGACCTAGGGTTATGCGTTGACCGTTATTACCACACATTGATCGGCGTTGACCTTAGGGTTTTGCATTGACCAGTATTGACTTTTTATCACAACGCTTGACCAGCGTTGACTTTCGTCATAACGCATTGACCGGTGTCTACACAGTTTATGCTCTTAAGGCGTTGGAGCATAGCGATCCTAAATGTTGGGGTTGCGGGCCTAACTGTTAAAGCTGATTTATCTACATGAATGGATATTATCCTAAAGTTGTTGGATTCTTGAGTCATGAGACCAATTAATGGAGCTGGTACATCAATGACTATCGTATTTATAGAATTTTTGGCAAATTCTCAGCCATCAATGGGTTTGATTAGCCTTTACCGACTACCGTTTGAGTCGGGCTAGCATGCAGAATGTTCAAATCTGTTCCGCACGTAACGTTGTGCTAAAAGAGTTAACTCTTTTAGTGCTATGATATTGAATACATAGATTTCGTCTTTCTCCCGTGAAAAGACTAAATGAAAACGTGTATTATACATGGACTTAGGATTTTTGGCAAATCCTCAGCCTTTAACGGATTTCGCTTGTCTTCACCGATTATCGTTTGAATCAGGATTGCATACGGATTGTTTAAGTTCGTTCTGCATGTGACGTTATACTAAGAGAGCTAATTCTCTTAGTGCTACGATATTGAATATGTAGACTTCATCTTTCTCACGGGAATAGACTATCTGGCAACGCATGTTAGATGCTGACTTATCCCTACTTAGGCTTTAGGATAAAAGTTCCCAGACTTGAATTTTGGTGTCTTTTTCAATCGGTGAAAGACTAAACCGGCAACACGTGTTAGGCGCTGACTTATCCTTACTTAAGATTTAGGATAAAATTCCGCGTGTGTGTAAGACGCGGATTTTGGGAGTTAAAAAGTAGTATCTTCTCTTGGGGTAAAGACGAACCCGATGCTGGAGAGGAAGAATTTTATATTCTATCTCCAGTTGTAAAGGAAACTCAAAGTAGGATCTCCACTTTGAGAATCTGAAGAGTGAAACTAAGAGTGGGATCTTCACTCTGAGAATTGAAAAGATTCGGATAATCCTAATTATCGGAAGATTTGATTATCGAACTAAAGGTGAATTTCTCATTTATCGAGAGTGAAATGGTTGTTTTGGCCCTAACTGTAGGAAGGTTTGACCAAGCGGGAGTTTGAGGTGACCCTAACTATAGAAAGGTTTGATCACTCAATTTGAAAGTGGACCTCTCGTTCATAGAAGGAATCGAGAGGAGATTTTGGTTTTGGCCCTAACCGTAGGAAGGTTTGACCAAATAGGGGGTTTGAGCGATTCTAACTGTTTAAAGGTCTAATCATTCAATTTGTGGATCTCTTTTTCATGGAAAGAATCAATAGGAGATTTTGGTTGTTGTCCTAACTATTTAAAGTTTTGACCAAATGGGAGTGAAAGTATAAATCACAGTGGGAGTGTTGACTTGTACGAATCACTCAGTGGGGATTTTTGATGTCAAATGATGAGATCTTGACATGAAGGGGATTTGATAATCGCAATAGACCGTTCGAATTAAAATTTCCAGTGCTATGTCAGGACTTTAACAGTGGGAGTTTAGTGTTTATCACTTTGTTTGTAATGACCGGGTTATCCTTAAGAATATTACATGTAACATTCTCCCCGGAACTTCCCATTATATGAATTATCCACCCCTAGCTTTCTTTGCGAAACTGTGTCCAATGAGGAGCACATTTTCCTCAGTCGCATGTTCGGGTTATCCTTAAGAATATAAGATTCTCTAGGAACTTTCCGTCAAATGTAGGAAATAGTTTAGACTCATATACCTATTAGAGTATGCAATGAGCAGTTTAACCTTATACACATGTTAGAGGATTGAGAAGTAGTTTATACTAGTATACTCTTCGGAGTCTTGATACAGATTAATTTAGCGTTATGATGCCAGCTTTAACCAATATTTGGATGCTATTCTTGAGGGCAAAACAAGCCTTGGTGAGATGAAGGATCCTCCTGTGATACACATAATACTTTAGATCTGAAGTATTATTATCTTCCTCCTGATTTGTGATAGATGGCAGCTTGATCTTGTTTTTTTCGAGGGGAGGTTCAACAATGGCCGGAATATCTTCGTCCTTGAAGGAGTACTCTTTTTGGAGTCTCAAATCTAAAGCCTTTTGCTATCTTCGGGATTGCTGCTGTGATGTCTGATTAACATCAACAGCTGGTGCAGGTACCTTCCCCTTTCCACGGGAGACGAAGTTTGATTTTGGAGGGTTAGCCGTTGGTTGGCTTCTCTCGGCTTAATTTCTTCCTTCTGAGGAAGCGTTCAGCCTGCTCTACGCGTACCTTCAACTCTCTCCAAGTCTTGGATGGTGCTACTCCCATAACTTTTAAGATATCAATGGACAGGTTGTTATGATAGGTTTGGAGGATGAAGTCCTCTATGACTGGATCTCGGCAATTCATCACCTTATTTCGGAAGCGCTTGACGAAGTCGTTGACCATCTCTTCATCTTCATGTTTCTCCTCAAAGACCGTCCTGATTGATATCTCAGTGTCATCATCAAAGAAATTGTCGAGAAATGAGTTTTCCATGTCATCCCAGCTATTGACGCTTCCACGCTTGAGACGGCGGTACCAATCGAAAGCAGCCCTGTGAAGGGTGGCCACGAATGACCAAACCATCAAGGCTTCATTGCTAAAAATCATGCCTAAGTGGGACTTGAAGTAGATCAGATGTTGAGTGGGCGAGCCCTCCCCGTCGAACGTTGTGAAGTTGATCAGGTTAAACTTCGTCGAGTACGGGATCGACTCCTACTCTCTCGGGTAAGGACACAGAATACCGATCTTCTTCACCTCTCGAGCAGATATCAAAGCGTTGATTTTACTCTTGGGGTCTTTCATCTTTTCGTCCTCATCTATATCATTCTTTGGATGATTTCTGAGAGGACTAACGCGGCCACTCTCGGCATTGTCATCTTTGGTGGGATCACCCCAACGTTGTTGTCTTTAGTAGGGCCACTCCTAACGTTTTGGTCAATGAGAGGGTTATCAACATTGAGGTGTTCATCCACGTCTGAATTGCTACCTGCCCGGTAGGCATTGTTATGATGATTAGATTTGCTAATCTGATTAAACAAAGCCCGAATCTGTTGGTCATGCGTTTCCCTCATCTGCTGCATAGCCATTTCCTTTTCGAACTTGAAGTTCTCCTTCTACTTAGCCAAAGCATCTTTAAGAATCTTGGTCATTTGCTCGGTGTTGATCATAAGCGTCTCGCGGGATTATCCTAGATTGGATACCGTATTTTTAGAAGCGACTACAGAGTTGGCATCTGATACTTCATCCTCTAAGGATAGTCCTCTATTCATCCTCTGATAATCCTTTTGTCTAATGGTTCCCGATCGCAACCGGGTTATACGATGTGATATGAGAGGGTCAGAACTAGAAAGTCGAGTCGACTTTCCCTTATCAGCCATATTAGTTATGACTGCAGATTATTTAGGTCCGACAGCTTCTAGCTGGAGTTGAGACATTAGTTGGGTGATTCCCGAATATACTCTTCTTCCTAGAGAAAAGTCAGGGTTAGAACCACTTGAAACAATCGGACACTTTTCCTTATTGACCATGTTGATGGTAACTTTAGGGAATTCGTTGTCTCGAATGACCGATCTTCTTTTATGGAAACGCCTTGATTTGGGCTTCGACACTTCAGTGTAGATCCTCTCGAATACAGAGACCCTCTATAGAGGAGTCTTGGGACAGCTACACACTGATAGTACCGCCCTGATAAGTTTGGCACACGGACTGTGAAAGTCCGTCCCCTAGGTATCTCTCTTTCGAGATCTGTTCGTACCCCCAGCCTGATAGTACAACTCATCAGCGTGAAGACCAAAGCAATCTATCGTGTGTTGGCACGACTTCTCAGGTATAATGTCATCGTCTGACAAACACGTTTTCTTCTGAGGATTTGCTACCTTGTTGGTGTTTGCAGGAGTCACACGTTTGGAATCACACCTTTGTGAGGGTGAAACCCTAAAGGGCTCTTGGCCTTCTGTATGCACCCCCAAGCGGGCGGTTACAGGAACAGTCTTATTGGGGGGTCGTGTACGACCCCCAGCCTGAAGAGTCGCTTGGGATTTGTTCATCGGTCCTAATCGTTCTTTTACAGAAGTTTTGCCTTGATCTTTGTGTAGAGGACCCAGGTGATCCTTCAATGGAATTCTAAATTTGGAGACCCACGCTACAGTAGGGCTTGGTCGGAGGTGCGGGAGTAGGAGGAGCGGGAACTAAAGTTGACGAAGGATGGGAAGCAGCCCTAGAGTTGCAATTGAATGAGAGACACGAGTGGTGTCTCTTGTCGGGTAGAGGTATTGTTTTGGCCTTCGGCACCCAAACCTATTTAGGTCTTGGTGGCTCTTTGACCATCACTTCTTTTTGTAACTCTTGTGCTTTTCGCACAATGATGCGGGCATGCGCAAGAAGTGTATGGTGCTTCTGGATGTGCTCTTCGAGAGTGGAATGGTTTCATTTAACATGAATCCATTCGTTAGTAGGTGATTTGAAGAAGAATCCCAAAGCTTGTTGTGGCGATGGTGTAGACACTTGGCGTCTCCTGGACTTCAAATCACTTGGTAGCGGAGCCTATGTACTTGCTCCAAAGCCTTAGTAAATTGGTGGGCGAGACGTTGGCGGTGCCTCTGATGATCCCTCTTTAATAAAATTGGCGCGCCTTCAGCAGTCAACTCTTTAATGGAGGCGGTGTTCGGATCTGTAGCTTTGGCTTCATCAGACGCTGGCGGGTCGTTGCGAGGTGCAACTGCAGCAGCGGTAGCAGGGAGATCACCTTCTTAGGTCTTCAAATATGAAGACCAATGGATCTTCTGGGAGGAGGAGGCCTTCATGCACTTGCGAGCAAAGGCGGATCTAGAGGAGGAGGATGAGACGTACTTCTCGAACTTTTGTTGGTTGAACTCGTATTCGACCTCTTCAGCCATGGGGATCTTGATCGACGGCTACAACACGAAAGTCTAGACAGTGAGGCTGTTGGCTCCCACTGTGATCGCCAGCTTGTTTTGGTCGAAAGTTAATTTCTTCATTGAGGTATTTATTACAACTTTAATCGTTATAATGAAAACAAAAAGATTGTCTTTTTATAAGACTCTTACACAATGAAAACGAAAAATTACAACACTTGTCAAAATAAACACAACGGACATTTATCGCCCGCTATTTACGTGGAATCTTTTCCTGTGCTAGGGTTTATGCATGGATAACCGAACGATCAGATCAAAGTGCAGATTTCGTTGACTCGTGAAGGAGTCAAGAAACTAAAGCAATTATCTCAGCAATAGCGAGATAATCACTCTTCTCGAGATCACAGCAATAGTGCGATCTCAAGGGAAGAATTAGGCTGCAGATTTGTCGAACTCTCCTTCTTTATGCCAAAGAATTTGCTAAGATCTCCTCCTTCTCTCTAAAATTCATGGCTCTTCAGTCTCTAATTCAGCAGGGCTTTGCCAAGGCTCGAGAATTCCAGATCCGTGTAAATGAAGGCCCTAGGTTGTATTTATAGACTTCGGGAGCTCTGTTTTCGGATAAAAATGGCCGATTCACCATTATCCTCAGTTATAACCACTTTATCGTGTGCTAGGATAATATTAGATCAGTTGGAATAAATCCAGATGGTTAATGGTTGGAAATGACTCAAAACTGTGTTTTTGGATCTGCGAACACCCGTAGTATCTCGGTCACGGCC
>NC_033795.1:59865018-59888113 GCF_001876935.1 Asparagus officinalis
ACACTTTATATAGATGTGTCTACAAAACATCTTAATGCCATAGCTAGAACAAACCACATTGTTGTCGTCTTCAAACTATCCCTTTTAAAATGTATTCTCTTGCATAGCAGAAAGAATTGATCAATGGCTTTGGACTACAATGAGTCAATATTTTAAAGCATAGCACAAATTAAGCTCTACAGACAAATATATAAACAGAAATGAATGAGACTGAGGCAATTCAGATGATCATAGAACTTAAATTAGTTATAGTTAAATTAGACATTCTATAGCTATCCGTAAATTTGGAAAACAACATCTGAAAATAAGAGAAGATGAAGATAACTATAGCACATCAATGGAGGTAACTCTAGGCGAAAAAGTATTAACACAAAAAAAAATAGTAAGAAAAGAATGGACAGTTTTATGCTTACTCTGCTAAATCTCTTTGAAGCTGATCAGCTTAATTTCCCAACGAAGAATTCCCTCACACAATCCAAACGCCCCACATGAGTAGCAAAATGAAGATGACTGCTCTCAAGGCATCAGCAACTGGGAAATTATGAGCTAAACCCTAACAAATATAAAGCATGAAATCTTATGTAAACGATCGAATCGAATACTAAGTTGTTACACATTTGTATTTGTTTAAAATTATTGAATTCAAATGCGGACTCTAATATTCATATATGGAGTTTCGAATTCGAACTCGAATTATGTGTGTCTTGAGCCAAGTTTAGGTTAAGAATTAACTTGTTTGTTGGAGGTTTTAACTTGTAATTCTGGTTGATTTTGGAATATGAATTATGAATATTATCAATTTTTAGTTTAGATTTTGGGATAGGTTTATTTTTAAATTGGATATGAATATGATCATTTCGTTCTTGGCAACAAGTAATGATAATTAATTCTCTTCTAACAATATTGTACATTCAATGACTAATTATCTCCGTCCTGATATAAAGACAGGAAAGTTCACTATTACTCTGTGTTTATGCTCTTGATTATCTGGGTTATTAATCTTATGTTTTTAACACGTAGTTATATTCGATACATCGACACGTTTGTTTTCTCTCTTTTCAGTATACGGACGCTCAGCGTCGCCGTTGAAGCTCGCACTCGCCCTCGACATTCCCTCGCTTGGAGCTTGCTTCGACATCTTCATCAGGCCTCATGACTTCGAACAAATTGAAAGCGTCAACGCCTTCGATTTCTTCAAAATTAAAGCCTTCCTCTTCTAAATGCAAAAATCCCCTAACGTCGTAAGTAAATTTTTTTTGAGATATAATGTTTGTTTTAATATGCGTCGAAAGTTGAAATTGCTGCCTCCGCCTACTGATGTCTGTGTCAACAAGTCATTGCTTGATGAGATATATCCTCTTGCATGAGATAATTAATGTGTGTGTTAATAAACTTGTAAAAATTATTATGATTATTGTCATATCGAGTATCTATTTAATTTTTAGGTATATTGTTTGTGTTAATATGCGTCTTAATTTGCCCAAAAATAAGTAATTTTTACCTATTTTTTAATTATAATTTTCTTGTAGGGCTATGATAACACAATTGAGACTTCCGTCCAATTTGTGTTATTTTCGAGATTTAATTGATAAGCGAATAATATTAGATGAAAGGCACATAAAAGCCCTAGAGACGATGCCTTTTCACAACTTCCTCAAGTTACCCACATCCTTGAGCAATGAGCAAATTGTAATTGATTGCTTGATTCAAAATTTTAATTCCGATACATGCTCATTCATGATTGGGAATAAAAATTGTGTGTTTGGTATAGATGATATTCACCGAATTACAGGTTTGCCAAAGGAAGGAATTTTGATAAAAATGAGTGGGACTGCGTCTAATACAATCTGCACCAATTTTGTAAAGAATTATAAGACACTCAAGGAGAAGAAGAGTAGTAGGTCTAAAGGCAAGAAGAAAGCCGATGAGAAAATAAAGGCGGTGATTTGGGGGAAGCGCGATAGAATGGCCGAGATGATTGTAGATATAAATAATGAAGACCCTATAATATATGTGAAACTTATTGTGGCTTTCATTATCGGCTTCATATTATGCCTGCGAACATGTAAGACATGTCCCTTATGGGCATTTAGATATGCGGAGCCGTTATCAACTTTGAAGAAATAATTAAATTCAAATTATCATCCATACATAATTAATCCATACAACCGCATTATCATCTATACAACCAAATCATCCATATGTACATAAACTTTAATTGAAATTATCATCCATACTTGATTAATCGATACAACCATATTATTAGCCATACATGATTAATCCATACAACCAAATCATCCATACGTACATAAACTTTAATTCAAATTTTCAACATTCTTCAGAAACACATGCTTTGTTTTGGCCCACCGTTAACTTTGTTTTGGCCCTCCGTTATCTTTCTCGACCACCACTTGCAACATTTTTCATCTACAAAAAAAATTACAACTTTAACATGACAAATGCATCTACAGGGAAAAAATATTAAATTAAGATTAAATATAATACCTTAGCTAAAGGACAACTCGTTATATAATGTCCTTTTCCCTTACAAAATCCACAAAATCTTTGTTTTTTTATACTCTTTTCTTGTGCTATCTCCATTCCGGACTTAATTCTAGTAGCTTGTGCTGGTCATCCCTTCGTGGCAATAGGCTTATCTGGATCACGAATAGTGATTTGAGTTGCTTCCTCTACAGAGTTGGGTATGGATGAAGTAGGCATCTTATTACTGGCATTGCTCTCATCACCATTGTCGTTATGTTCATTTTCTTTCTTGTATGTACCAACTTCTTCAAAAAATGAGTCTAAAAAAGCACTGAACTTATCATAAAGTGTACTTGAAGTTAATGTATCTTCTAGTGCCTTGTTACATCTACTCCTAAGGGCTCAATGTTTAATGATAGAGAGTTGGTCTTTACTATTTGAAATGTAATTTCTAACAACTCCGCAACCAACATGTCTTGCTTTAATTGTCCATCGTTGCATGCAACTCCGCAACCAACATGTCTTGCTTTAATTGTCCATCGTTGCATAATATATCTTGATGGAATTTCTAATACTTGCTTCTTTACTAAAATGTGCAAGCTATGTTTGCATAATATACCTTCCATCTCAAATTTCGCACAAGAGCACTTAATTCTTTTATCTTTGGATGCATCAAATTTCGCACAAGAGCACTTAATTCTTTTATCTTTGGATGCATCGAAATCAACATGATGCTTTACCCTCTTCTTGCTCTCAGCCTCACGATCTATATTCCAAACGGCATAAGTAGCACTTGTGCCGTCCTTCGACAACCTTTCATGAAGCATGGAGTAACTATCCTTGAGTTCTTTCTGAAAGATAGTAAACATATTCTTTGTATAATTCTCCCTAGCTTGTTTTTTAATGGGATGTTCAATTATCAATGTAGGAACTGAGTTTGGCTCGGCGAGCTTCAACAGCTTTATCATATTGCTTAACAAAATCATGTAACTCGGTATTTGCATTCACAAAATGATCAAAAAAGGCATTAATTCCCTCACTCCGCTGAGTAGATGTCATTCCTGCAGTAAATGTGTCTTTAAGATACACTGGAGCCCAATGATCTCGATGATTGTATAAATTTACTAACCAATTCCTTTTATCTGCACCATATTTATCCCGCTTTTCTTCCCAACACTTTACAAATTTTTCTTCTGATTTACTCCAATACCATTTGTTATACTTTATACCCACATCCTCACCATATTCATTATGCATTGATTGAATATTTTGTAAGGCATTCCTATGAAGGTGCCAAGAACAAAAGCGATGACGAGTTTGAGGAAAAACTTTGTGAATTGCACCACACATAGCTTTATCTTGATCAGTGATGATTGTTAATAGTGCTACACCCGACATACATTTTAACCATTAGCTAAATAACCATATAAATGTCTCCTCTGTTTCATCGGCCAGTAACGCACACCCAAATAGAGTAGATCGTCGATGATGGTTAACGCCCGTAAATGGTGCAAACAGTAATTTTAAATTGTTCGTTCTATATGTAACATGTCGATGATGGTTAACGCCCGTAAATGGTGCAAACAGTAATTTTAAATTGTTCGTTCTATATGTAACATCAAAGCAAACAACATCTCCAAATTGCAAGTAAGAAGTCCTCGACCTACCATCCATTCAAAAAACACTTCTCATCGTCCCATCATTTTCTAAATCAAGTGCGAAGTAAAATTGAGGATCAAATACCTTTTTCTCTTGAAATTGACGAACTATGCTCACACACTCATGATCAACATTATTTTTTCGTTTAATTCTAAGTTGTGCTTGGCATTCTTGTTGAGTGAGAGAGCCTTGCTCATTTCCATGAGCAACGTCAACAACCTTACAAATGGTAGAAGGCCGTAAACCTTGATTGTCAAGAGTATCATCAACCTTCTTGTCGATTGAGCTCGATGAAGTGTCTGATGTGAGTAGTGCTTCTTTACCCGATTTGGGGTGGTTAATGGATGACCATTATGATTAATGTTTAAATTTTGGACCACCCATTTTTCAGTGCTTCTATCGAGTACAATAACCATCCTTGCGTTGCATCCACATCTTGTATCGAACTTTCGAATTACATTCCGACCATCTTCTCATCTTGTATCGAACTTTCGAATTACATTCCGACCATCTTCTCTTTTATCTTTTAAAAATTTAAATCCTTGTCACATACATATATTCTAGATATGATTGCATCTTTCTTTCTCGACCAAGTTGTGTGACCCTTGCGAACACCAAATCTCTTTAGTCTGGCGTATGCATTGTAGAAATTATAAGCTTCCTCATGAGTAGCGAACTCCATTCCAATATATGGATCAACAACAAAATTACCTTCACCATTTTCAATGCCAATAGGCTCATCAACATTTGGCTCATGCTGAGATGCCTATAAAAATAGAGAAACAAAAATTATAAAACTCATTATAAAAGACAACTATTTTGGTATATGTCATTAGATAGTAGTACACTATAAACAATAAGATATTATCACCTGAGAGAAAAAACTTGTCGTAGATAGTAAACCATGGTCCTCGCCTTCAAGGTCAAGGGCTATATTTTTGTTTTCATCTTCAACCATTGTTGTATCACGTATCCCAATTATGGTTGCAAACTATCTGCAGTAGAAATAGAAAAGGACTAACATGTTATCTACAATCAGAATTATGGTTGCAAACTATCTGCAGTAGAAATAGAAAA
Organism: Asparagus officinalis; assembly: GCF_001876935.1. Lineage (NCBI taxonomy): Eukaryota > Viridiplantae > Streptophyta > Magnoliopsida > Asparagales > Asparagaceae > Asparagus > Asparagus officinalis. The sequence continues at coordinate 59,870,239 of NC_033795.1, forward strand.
GGACTAACATGTTATCTACAATCAGAATCAGAGGGGCCTTTCTGTTCTGATGCTTCCTTCTCCATATATATCAATTCTCATACTGAATTGAAGAAGTCAACAAGAAGCCAAATGTTAGTTTCCGCACTTGACTGTGCTTTTTTCCAATTTGTAGACTTTTAGTTGCAGAAATGAATGTAATCTTTTTTTTTTTAAAGAAAGATGCAAGCCTGTATTGAACCGTAGACTCCAAAATCCTAAACTACATTTTTACCACTAAGGTTGACATCCATGGTCTTATGTGAAAACTGTTGTTTTTTTTACATTGAGTTATCTTCGTATACACATTACCACTTACCTCCAGAATGAATAAATAAATAAATAAATAATAAAATAAAATAAGAAGTTAAAAAAAAGTGTTCATTTTCTAACAGATGAGCATTTTACTGAATAAATCTGCAGGCATGTGTATGAGTTAGTCTCAGAGATTAAAGAGCAGAGGTTCTCCTTTGATGCTCCAAATGAAGAGACTCACAATTTGCAAAATGATAAATCAACTGATGAGCAAATGGAGAGGTGGCGGCGTGATCCGACGCTGAAGTCAGGGCTGACGGACGGTGGATGTCGAGGACTGACAGACGGCGGATGTCGAGGGCGAGGCGGCGATGCTGAGCGGATGTCGAGGGCTGACTCACGGCGGATGTCGATGGCGGATGTCCGATCGGCTGAGCGACGTTGATCGTGGACTGACGGAGACCGCGGATCTTTGTCGAGGGCCAAGGCGGCGACGCTGAGCGGACGTTAATCGTGATTTTTTTGGGCGAGGTCGAGGAGACGAAGAAGAAGATCGGAGGTTTTTTGGCGAACGTCGAGCGTGATTTTTACGAAGAAGAAGATCGGGGGTTTTTTTGGGCGTGATTTTTTTTTGGGCTAAACACGGCGGATGTTATCAATAGGGCTGTGGGTTTTTTTAGAAATTTGTTTTTTTTTGTTAACTGTTTTAGATCAATGGCTGAGATTATTTTGGGGTTTTTGTATTCAATGGCTGAGATTGCGCATCCTTAGGCTACACCTAGGGAGTCACATTAGATTCACTTTACCCTATATATATACATATATATATGTATATGTATATATGTACATATACATATACATATATACATATATATATATACATATACATATACATATACATATACATATACATATACATATACATAATATCACTTGCTATCTTTAGCATTCTCTGCATTAAACCGCCCCAATTTATGCTGAAGATCCACAAGAGGACCACTTACTACCTTTGCCTTTGAACTCTTTTTTAAGTCAATAAACTTTAAGGGTACTTTTTTGAAACTTTTAAATTTATAGATTTTCAAAGTCCTATTTGTATCTTTGAATTTTTTTACAGGACCTTTATTCTGATTCGTGGGTGGATCCTCTTGACTGAATTGCTAACCAGAGTTGCATACTTTCTTTTGAGTGTCATTGCCTTTGTAAATGTCTTCAGCTTGTTCACACAACCGCTATCTATACCCAAATTAAGTGGACATTATTAGAATATATTGTTTTTCCAAAAATAAATGTTTAGGTTCAATATCTTTTATTTCTTTTTAACTAAGTAGAAATCTTGATCTAATTTATATATCAGTTAAAATATTTTAATCAAGTGCGATGAGTGTACTCAAGTCTGTTTTTGTATCCCAATTAGAAAAAGTGGGATGGGCGAGCTCAAGTTTGTTTTTTATATCCCAACTAAAACAATGGGATCACATTTTTCCTATAGGGCAAGGAGCTTCGACTTGATCTTATCCATTAAAACTTTCCTCAATACTAAATTTATCCTTCCATGAAAATACCTATTATACGAATGAACATGTTCATCAATAATTATAACAAACTGTGAAGTAATTTAAAGTTCATGACAAAGTCCTGTATATGAAGAATAGATATGGAGAATAGATATGGAGCAAGTAGTAAATGAACATTTTTTACTTCTTTGTTTTATTTCTTATCTTATAATTATTTTTTTCTTATAACTTAATGATATGTGAGGGCAATCTCACTGGTCACTTTCTTGGCATCTTGAGTTTTTCCTGCCCTTGCATTTCACAACACCCGTGATTAAGAATGTATGTTAGCACCATAATGCAAGTAACTTGTTCAAAAAGAAATGCTTAGATAATATCATAATGGTGTGCTCTATCATGTTGTATTTCAAGATAATATTGGATATACTACACATTTGATGTTGGCAATAACTGAAAATAGTTATTGCTTATTCTAGGAATATTTGATCTATAGAACCATGTTGATGGATATCAGACTTTGAAGTTGAAGGTAAAACTTCCTCGTCAGATGTCCATATAGTGTGTTTGTGATTCTTTAGCATGCATTGAAAGTAGATAAAGAGACTCATTTCCACAGCAAGGCTTTCCATGTGACGCATCAACTTTCTCTGTATGAAGCCTCTAGTACACTGTGAACATTATTAGCAGGCTTTAATGATAAATTAATATAGATTATACCTCATCTAGTACAATCAATTGCATCTTCTGAAGTATACCTTTACATGGTATTTCACATATGCATTGAATTTCAGTAAAATCCAAATAGCCTTGTCTGCTCTTGAACCTTTAATATGTTGAGGAAGAATCTCTGCAGAGTTGGTAATCAAAGCTCTATTAGATTGAACTTACACTCCACAAATTACATTCTGTGTTACACTTTAACATGGATGAAATTATCAGAAGGCCAGATGCACCGTAGGTATTCAGTATGTTTCTGCCTAAAGCTACAGTTTGATTGCTTATTGTTTCTGGAACTGGAAATATATGTTAGCTGTAAGGAAAGTAAACATAACTCTTGCTATTTAAAATTAAAATCACTTTGGAGGCATGTTACCTGAAAGAATGAGATTGCAAGCACTACATCTGAATCCTCTGTAAAACACATGGGAAATATGACATTTATCTTAATTAAAGTTATAGTTACATGATTCTGCGTTAAATCCATCAATAATTGATATTTGAATATCTATGAGCCATATTCTAAATTATTATTACTTTATTTTTCTAAAATTATTTTTATAGGTGTTTACACTTTTAATTATGATATTTCATTTCCTTTCAAACGTTAATTCTTAGTATTTTTCTCATACAAATTTCCAAACACGCAGATATAAGAAGGATATGCTAGCCCCAAGCTCATGGCATTAGAAGCTTTACTAAACCTTTGCAATACCTAGTGTGTGAGTACATATATTCACGCATGAAAATTTCAATCACAGTAAAAAATTAATTCCCAAAAAAACTATTCATGCAATACCTAATGTGTGAGTACATATATTCATGTGCTTCTTACCAAAAAATAAGCCTTCCGAAACACCCTCATACAATATGCAACATTATTAACAATGTCCACATTAAAAAAAAGAAAAGGAAATGCATAGTTAGACATCGGATAAGAAACGTACAATAGTGAAGCTTCCGCTCTTCTTAATAGCTAACAGTTTTGAAGAAATGGCATCAGGTAGTGTCGTAACCGCCCATAAAAATCTAATAATTCTATAAGAAATTACTTAAACCCCTAGCTTCTTTGCTGGGAAGGTATAATCCCCAAAACCTTCAATTAAAACATTTTAATGCTTGTCACATCTATTCTCAGATCCAACTTCCACTAAATTTGAACTTTGAAATTCAGTAATAGTTTTATCAACAATGAGAACAAAATTAGCACTTTGTGGTTCAAAATTACTGGGGTAGGAAGTTTAACAGGAACACCGATTAAAGTTATTGAAATAGACATTAAGGCTCACATTGATAAATAAAAAAGCCAAGCATGCCTACTCTCTATGAGCTCTCTCATATTGCCAATAAAGATTATAAATTGCTAGCCTTAATTCTCCAACCATATAACGTGCAGGAAATTATAACGCTTAAATACTTAGAGCATTAAATCACATATGAATTCTATATAAAATTTTCAACTACAAACATAATATGTTTTTATCCACTCAAAAAATTAAGCAAGTGCACTCGTACCTCAACATTAAGAATGTTCACTTTTACGCAATTACACATGAATATTTTTTTTTCTCGTCATTGCTTTTGAACCCCTTTCATGCAATTACACACGAATATTTCATTTTTCTTGTTAATGCTTTTGGACAAAATACATCACACAGTCTGCTCATAGAATAGTGCAAGCCTAAAATCTAAAGCTAATATAGAAAACAAGTTCAGTTTCTGGCTAAAAGCGCTTTATCTCCTCTTCTACCTTCAGTTACTTTTCTTGTAATCAAGTTCTATAATTTTGTTGGCTGTTGGCAGTAGCTCATTTGCATACTTGTCCTTTGCTGCCTCATACACTATGATCCCTTCAAAGCATTCAAAGCTCGTTTTGAATATATGAGAAAAAAACTTTCATGTATTACCACTTTTTGCCAATCAAATACATTTTCACCAATCTAGATTCTTTATAAAAATGAGAATAGTCACTACTGACACTAATCAAAGCACAAGACAACTAATATAGTTAGCATATGCAGATAGTCATATGCCAATCAAATATATTTTCATAAAAGCCTTTACCACTTTTTGCCAATTAAATATATTTTCATAACATCTAGATGCTATGAAAAAATGACTACAATTAACCCATCAATCAAATATATATTCATAACATTTGGATTTTGCCAAAAAATTGCAATAACTAACCAGGTTACAATAATTAGAGCGTAATTAATTGGAAAAAGAAAAGAAGTAAAAATCTTAACATGGAAAGTGCATCAACAAATATAGGCAATATATGGAGATCATCATGTCTCTTCATGGAAGTAAGTATATAAAAGGACTAATAAAAAGATCTTATATCTCATAATCATACAGCATATCAAAGCCTTATAAAAAATTTACAACAGTATCACATCAATCAGTGTAGGCAATATATTCCATGTATATATGCAGATCATTAACATGGGCTATCAAGCATATGCAGGCAATTAGTCCTACATGATGTCATTGTCTCACATTATTAAAAATAGAAATCTGATAAAAATTATTTGGGAAGCTAAAAAATAAAATATGTTTAATATATGTAACACAAAACATAGAAAGTTTGCACCTAATTTCATTAAAATTACCAATAAAGTATCATACATTGTATCTACTAAAAAAGGGATAAACTCTCTCATGAACACATGTATCACAATTATCAATGAAGATATTATCTTCTGAGTTACAATCCAGTTGTCTACTGACACATGACAAATCTGAAGTCAGACATGAGAACTTGAAGTTTTCTAGAGCATAACTATTAAGTGCTAGTTTGATAACAGAGGGCTGCAATAGCCATAGTTTGCCAACATGTCCATGCAGCAATCAAATCCACCAGAACAAAATGGATAACACCATAAAGCGGTTTTTTTAGCTATATCACAAGTTCATAGAAAGGAATGGTGACATACCTGGGTGTATATCAACAGCAAAAACCTAAAAAAGGAGCACAAGGTCAAACCACAACATGGATAGCAGAACTATGTTGAAGTGATGCTATGCATTGCCAAAAAAATAAATAAAACTAATCACGTCACTAATTCGACTTTGCAATTCTAATGCCAATACTTTACATCCCTGATTCCACAATGAATGAGCTACACAATATGACTGAAGTGAATGGTACCCTGCTATCCAAGTTCATAGAAAGGAATGGTGACATACCTGGGTGTATATCAACAGAAAAAACCTAAAAAAGGAGCACAAGGTCAAACCACAACATGGATAGCAGAACTATGTTGAAGTGATGCTATGCATTGCCAAAAAAATAAATAAAACTAATCACGTCACTAATTCGACTTTGCAATTCTAATGCCAATACTTTACGTCCCTGATTCCACAATGAATGAGCTACACAATATGACTGAAGTGAATGGTACCCTGCTATCCAAGTTCATAGAAAGGAATGGTGACATACCTGGGTGTATATTAACAACAAAAACCTAAAAAAGGAGCACAAGGTCAAACCACAACATGGATAGCAGAACTATGTTGAAGTGATGCTATGCATTGCGAAAAAAATAAAACTAATCACGTCACTAATTCGACTTTGCAATTCTAATGCCAATACTTTACGTCCCTGATTCCACAATGAATGAGCTACACAATATGACTGAAGTGAATGGTACCCTGCTATCCAAGTTCATAGAAAGGAATGGTGACATACCTGGGTGTATATCAACAGAAAAAACCTAAAAAAGGAGCACAAGGTCAAACCACAACATGGATAGCAGAACTATGTTGAAGTGATGCTATGCATTGCGAAAAAAATAAAACTAATCACGTCACTAATTCGACTTTGCAATTCTAATGCCAATACTTTACGTCCCTGATTCCACAATGAATGAGCTACACAATATGACTGAAGTGAATGGTACCCTGCTATCCAAGTTCATAGAAAGGAATGGTGACATACCTGGGTGTATATCAACAGCAAAAACCTAAAAAAGGAGCACAAGGTCAAACCACAACATGGATAGCAGAACTATGTTGAAGTGATGCTATGCATTGCGAAAAAAATAAAACTAATCACGTCACTAATTCGACTTTGCAATTCTAATGCCAATACTTTACGTCCCTGATTCCACAATGAATGAGCTACACAATATGACTGAAGTGAATGGTACCCTACTATCCAAGTTCATAGAAAGGAATGGTGACATACCTGGGTGTATATTAACAACAAAAACCTAAAAAAGGAGCACAAGGTCAAACCACAACATGGATAGCAGAACTATGTTGAAGTGATGCTATGCATTGCCAAAAAAATAAAACTAATCACGTCACTAATTCGACTTTGCAATGCTAATGCCAATACTTTACGTCCCTGATTCCACAATGAATGAGCTACACAATATTACTGAAGTGAATGGTATCCCTGAAGGTAAGCACATCACCATTTAACAAGAGAATTGAAATCAAATCATCGATGGAACTGATAAAAATCATGTGCTATTTATCAGTATGTAATCTTCAAAATGAAAGAAACCACACCTTAAGGTACAACAATGCCCAACTATATGATCCACAAGCAGGATCTTGGTCCTTAAATGCTTGTAATGAGATAAGAAAAGAGATAAAACGAATATATAACGCCCTGACACTCTTGGCAACAGAATCACCTGAACATCCAAGCAAAGTGAGCATTGAATACCTCTATCATTCATCATAACTTTATCAAATATGTCCATTAGCTGCGCCGCTAACAGCGTCGGGTTCTGAAGCCTATTTGCCACTACAAACCCTAAAGCTTTCTCCAAGCAATCATGAGCCAGGACACTTGCTTACAAAAAGCTGCTCAAAATTGTCTCCTCAGCCTAAAATAAAGAAAAAGCAGTCATTTTTTATGAATAGTAGTAAAATTCAATTGTTAATCACCTTCAATTCCCTAAAATTTCATCAATTTTTAACTTTGATGCCCTGGGGTTTAAATTTGCCAAAAAAAGAAGCACCCAAAATTCACCATTTTTGACTTTAATACGTCCTGTTACATTATCGTTCAGAATTACATTTAAAATGCATCGCGTAATTATCATATTACTATTCATACTTTTATACTCTAGAATAAAAAGATATCTCACCAAATCCCTTTCTTCCTCCTTCACCTGACCCTAAATTCACCGAAATTAAAAGCATTAATTCATTTTCTTCACTTTCTAGCTTAAGATGCTAGGGTATTTTTGGGAAAATTTAAACTTTAGGGAATAAAAAGCCTTAAAAAGGGGTCAACCGACCCAAAAATTAATAAGAAAAAAGACCAATTTTTATAGAAATCGCGGACCTCGGAATCGAGTCCTAAATAGGAACGACCGAAGCCTTGAAGCCTGAAATAACTTTCTTCAAACTTGCGCTCAGCTTTAGGTTTCCCGTGGCGTAGATTGGGAACACGCGCTCTGATCGCCATTTCAACGGTCAGGACCTCGATTTCACTTCATCCTCCTCCCCAATTTCTTGATTCTGTAGTTTATGGCTGTAGTTTGATCCTCAGGCGGCGAGGAAAATAATTTTCGGTGGAAGCGAACTTCTGTCGTAATAAAAAGGTGGAGACGCAAAGGAAAAGACTGCGTCGGAGCACTGAGAAAGAAATCATACCTTCGTCAATAATTTTCCTTCGTGATCGTAATCGATGCCCAAAATCTGAGAAGTTGGGAGATGATGGCAGAGGGGTTGCGGTGATGATGAGGATAATAATACTCATCGTTGGCAATTGATGATTTAAGAAAGTGGGACGGCGTTGCCGGAGCAGAAGCCTAACCGAAGGCGAATTCGTAACCGACGGGGTAGAAAATGAAAGTAACGAAGGCTTTTGGCTCCCGATTTCTTAACCCTGTGAAAAGATAAGAATGTATACATTTGTAATATATACAATACTTGAAGGCTATTTTTGGTAAGGAAAATTTTTTCTAGAACTCCCTCTTTTAAAGGGTATATATATATATATATATATATACATATATATATATATAAATAATAATAAATACTATATATATATATATATATATATATATATATGATATATATATATATTATATATATACTATATTATATATAATATATATAATATAATATATATATAATCTACATTGTTGATTATGATCTTTGTTTTTTTTGTTGAAGTCGTAGCAATCATTTGAGATTGGAATACCGACTATGTCAATGGTGATGGCATCAAAAATGTTGCATGATGAAAGTAAATAAATAAATAAATAACTATATAAGGTTCATTGATCGCAGCAATACCATCCTTACTATTTCTCGCTCTTATTAATTTTAATTTTAAGAATGTATTATTGTCATTCATTGATCACATCCACTCTTCTTAGTCACGAATCGGGAAGCCTGTTGTGGGAATTAGTTGAAAGGTGATTCAAGGAAATCCTTAATTGTTCTTGGAAATTTTGAGTTAGATTATAACTTATGTACTTTGGTACATAATAGCCGGTTGAATGTGAATTTTGGTATAGTTTTTAACTTTTGAGTTCTTTTTAGTTTTAACTTTTGAGTGGCTGTCAGTGATTGAAGGTTATGGAATGAAGTTGATGATACTTTATTTTCATGTTTGACTTGAGAACATATGTTCTACAAGTTCTAAAAATAACTTAATTTTTCTTAATTACATGGAGAGGACCCTTTCTCTCTCTTATTTAAAATAACAAAGGAGAATAGGGGAAAAAATCAACTCTATAACACCATATTCATTAGCTAAGGTCATCATGTTAAAAGTCCTAATATTTTTTGTTTAATTATAAAGAAATTTCATGTAGCAAATCAAATGCTAAGCTAACTGTGATCTTTTGAATTTTATGGAGGATTAAAATAGGATGATGTAAGTTTTTATTAGCAAGGTTCATCCTGCAAAAGGTTCCTACATTCTATATACCTTTTTTCAATTTACTCGCTGGCATCTTGCCTCGAGTACACAAAAAAAAAGGGGGGGGGGGGGATAGGAGAAGGAAGATATTGTGGTACGTTCTTTAAAAGAAATAGATGGTAGAGATTTTCGATTGCCAAAAATAATTTGAAATTTTATTCTGATATTAGTTAAAACAAATTATACATAAATTTTATAAATAGAATAACGACAAGGATTATAGTTTGCCTATTTACAAAAGTAGATTAATTAAGACTGTAAACAAGTAAACATCAGTCATCTTTTCTACAATTTTATAAGGTTATTTTGTGTTAACCCGTTAAATCATATTTTTGAATTAGTACACGAAATCATTATAATTGCTACTATGTCTCTTAATTCTTAAGCTATTGCTCATCATTGGAATCGCTATTAGGTCCGCAATTCTAAGGTTATTTTGAAAACAGTCCCTCATATTAATAAGAGAATAGCAATTAAATGGATTAATTTGAAGCAAATATACTTATGAGAATTATGAAACTTAAAAGAAATTTTGATGACTTAGGGAATTAATTTCCCTCTTATTGGGACTTCTACTCTTGATTGGAGGAGCTAATTTTAAAATAACTTAAAATTAGACAATTTAATAATAATTTTAATGCTTTGAGGGACCAATTTCAAAGTAACTTAAGAATTGAGAGACACTGTAGCAAGTATCATGATTTGAGGGGCTAATTCTGAAATATGGAAGATTACATGGTCTAATATTGAAAAATTACCCTACAAAAGTCTAAAACATTTGCTTAACTAATAATTCACTATAATCTAACCATATTAACCATATTTACTAATTTTATGGTATCTCTTAATTTAAAACAGTTAAAGAGTTTATTGAATAAAACTTTAGAAAATAAAACAAATTCATACATGTGGGATGCGCATGCACTGTACTAGTTAACAAGAAAAATCTAAACAGAAGGAGAAACTTGTAATTTGAATCCAATCCAAAGTAAAAAAAAAAAAAAAGTGCATGGTCAGCTGCATTGGAGCCTGCGCCAGCAAGCCCACATGATTTCTAGTCATGCCCGATATCCACTCCGGCACGACCACAGTTGTAAAAGGTAATTCCACTGCTACAGTATTCATAACAAGGGGTTTCTATCAAAAAAGTAATCAGTAGATTTTTTTTTCTTTTTGAAAACAGAACAAGGGAAGATGTTTCCTGTTCAATTTTATTATTCAAAGAAGTTAAATAGCTTCTCACCAAAAGAGCAGTATTCATCGGTAGATCTTATCTATGCCGCTGGTGATAAAACAAAGAAATATTATTTTTTGGATCGGTCGCAAATTTTCAGAGTCCAATAACTTAGGATTGATGCTTCTTTCGTGCATGGTTAGATTTGTGAACTGGATGCAATATTATACTTTTCATCATCATCATTATTATTATTATTATTTACCAGAAACAAAGGAGAGTTGGCCACCTTTAGCATTAAGAAGCTTACTTCGTAAGGTCCAAAACACATATACAAAGTAAGAAAAAACGGAGGTCGACAACTACCGAGCTCAATTATTGACCTAAACGACACTAAATGTCAATTAGAAAATTGTAGATGATTTCTTTAGTGACTAACTGAGGAATATCATCCGTTGCACTTTGGTGCAATGATTCCATTGTTAGAACTATCGACACGTCGACCATGATGCCATTATTGTCAACAAGTAAACAGAAAGGGAAGAACATTAACCATCCTCTCTTTTATATTCTACTTGATGAAAACAATATAATACTAGGAATAAAGGCCTATGTCTCAGATTATACAGATTAAGAGACGTAGGGATCCACACACGTGGCGTTCAAGCTAAAGAACATGAGAAAGTAGAATTATTTTATGTGAGGATGATTCGAGATTAGTTTAAGTAGTTGGTTCCTTAAGCACAACCTTATCGATTAAGCAAATCATAACAAATCCAACAGTTTAACAATGAAATGACTTGTAAAATTACACAAACAATGAAGTTATTAGTGATCGACTTTTCCTAGGCGTGTTTGGCAACATAAAAGTAAGGAAAATTTGCTTCAAGGCTCCAAATCTAAAAAGTCATGTGTCCCAGCCCTCTGTATTTTTGCCCATGTGTATAAACCCAAAATACCTAGAAAAAATTCGTTTCAGCCCTGCTAACTCAGCGACTTGAGAGAAAAAGTTTTAAAACCCTATTCTACCCCTAGTCGGTTATCGCTACAGTACCCATGATTTTAACCGCGCCTGCTCACTTTCTAACTCAAATCATGTTCTCTCTCTCCTCTCTCCCTCCCGCGCACACACACGTGCGCGCACACACACACACACACACTCTCTCTCTCTCTCTCTCTCTCTCTCTCTCTCTCTCTCTCAGGTTAAAAATTAGCCGGTGAAATCCCCAAATCTCCACTCAATCTCCGCTCTAGGGGTTTGTCAAATTAGACAGAAAATGGCCGAAATCTCGACAGTGATCCCAGAGTCCCCAGAAGCTGGAACAAAAGACGATCAATTCGAAGTTGTTCATCGTGTTCCTCCACCACTACAAGAGTGTAAACCTGCGGCAATGGACAACGAGCGACAAGACTCACCTTCAACCACCGTTAAAGATCCCCGCTCTCCATTGTCAACTGGTAAAGATCCCCCCTCGCCTTCCAAGAATGTTAAACATCCCCTTTGCCGCCGAAGAGTTTCAAAGATCCCCGCTGCCGTCTAAGACCGACCATAGACCCTTTTCTCTCTCATCCTCCTCCCCCTCCAAGTCTTCGTCCACACATGCATCATCATCAAGGAATGACAACATTGGTGAAGCCACCCAAACCCTGTTGGGCATGCAAAAGGGGTTACCAAGAAAAAGGAAAATTCCAAGTTCAAAACAAGAATTAGAGAAATCCAGAAAGAAATTAGTTTACGTCAAATTTAGATAGATTGATGTTACAGATTAATGTTGGTGCATTGTGAAATATTTACCTGGATCTGTGAAATGTAAGATATTAATATTATAGATGAATGATTGGCTATTACGTTTCATTGTAATCTGCTAACATTTCTTATAAACTATATTAATATTATAGATGAATGATTGGCTATTACGTTTCATTGTAATCTGCTAACATTTCTTATAAACTGTTAACTCTGGAGTTTGGTTGATGATATTGGTATCTGATACTTGACTTTACACATTATGTGTTAAGTTTTATTGATCGATAATAAGTCTAATGAATGGTTGTTAAAGGGGTATAGCATAACTGTTACATTTCATTGTTGGTTGTTACTATCGGCTGTTAGATGTTAAGTTTAGATAGATTAATGTTGAATGTTAAATTTTATTACAGGGAAAAGTCTGGTAATGCTACAGAAATTAGACCTACCACTAGTTTTAGCGCATATTATGATTTTATAAAAGTACGTACTTTAACCGAGAATGAAGTGGTGGGGCTAAGATGCATACTAGGGATGCACATTTGAGTATTATATAACATTTGGTCCCCTATCAGTAGATCGGCCCACACTTGAACTTATTTTGAGTCACTATGTAGGGGGTGAAGTGACGCTTGCTTTGCCCGATGCTAACAGTGGGAGAGAAAAGATAGTTAATTTTGATTTGGACAATTTTGATTTGGACTAGGTTCATGGTCACACTAGTTTGCCAATTAATAGGGGAATAATTTATAGCAATAGAGATCCTCACACTAGGATTTGAATGGAGTATTTTGCTGAGCAATTTACTAGAAATGAAAAAGAATCATCAAAGAATATGCGAAGATATGTAGAAGGGCTACTAGAATCTCTTGTTGAATCAATAAAGAAGAAGGATATTGAGGACTTTGTGTTTCTGTAGATTCTTTATCAATGTTCCATGATTTGATGCCCCAGCAGTGTGCAAGGCATCCCTAGGCTCTTGTTTAATATGTTACTTGCATTGAAAGAGTGAAGAATGTGGCTTAGGAGAAATTCATTTATGACCAGACGAAGAAAGGCATTAAGATTGTTAGGGAAGGTCTGAACAAACATGGAGTTTCATATGTTCCTGGATGCATGCCTCTGATCCCCGTAAGTTATATTAACTTTTTTATTGTTATGGTTAACATGTGCATGTGAACGTTTATGTGTATTCTGTCAACTAAAGTTAAAGGTAATTAAGGTTATCCGGTTCATGTTAACTATATTGAGGTTAGTGTTAAGGTTTGTTATGTTAGTGTTAACTATATTTGATGAATAACACATTTCAGTTTATTCATGTCAACTATATTTTCTTGTTTCATGTTAAACAGATGGTGCATGTTAACCGATTAATTGGAACAATATATTTGTAGCTATGGTACTATAAAATGACAGAGATTAAAAAATATGTCCTGAGTAATAGATTCAAGCCACCATTGACTAATTGGATGATAATTGGAGAGGAGTCTGGATCTCTCCGAAAGGAAACAATTATTGCAAAAGCTGAAAAAGCAAGCATTGCTGTTATACAGAAACCTATAGCTAAATTTGGCCCTTGGATTGAAAAATATCCACTCAGAAGGCCAAATATGAGGGAAGATGATTCATTAAGAATTAGAAAAAAGGGATTCCAACACTCCTAGTAAAGAAGCATCATATGCAACTTTCTCTGAAAAAAGTTATCAAGGAGAAGAAAGCAGATAGGAGGAAAAAGTCTCAGGAGAAAAGAAGGAAGAAAAGAAGAAATCATCAATCGGTTTGGTAAGATCTAAACCAGTGTGTAGTAAGTTTATAGTTTTAACTAATAAGTATATCTGACAAACTATTAATTTTGATGAAAGAATGTTAATGTTACTTGCTTGCATGTTAATAATTATTGTGTATATGTGAAATATATCCATAATCTATTTTGATTTAAGTAATGTGTGTGAACTTTAGTGTTTTACCTGTTAACCTTTTAGAAGCAACTGTTAACTTTTGTGTTTTTTAATAAATTACAGATTGTACCAAAATGCTATTGATGATGTTTTTCAAAACGAATATGAGATTAAGGAGTTACCATTTGAGAAGCAGCTCAAATTTTAGAGAAATGTTGCTAAATTAAATTAGAGAATATGTTATGCACCGAAGCATTAAAGAAATTGTATTGTCAAACCTTTATAAATGAGATCCGTAGGCTTAATGAAAAAGTTAAATGATTCGAGGGATCTGGTGACATAATAGATCCCGAAGTTTTAAAAGAAAATATGAAGAAGTTTATTGTAAAGCAAAAGAAGGGATAGACAACCACGGATGAAACTGACCGACATGATGACGATATAGATTTCTTGATAGTAAATTCGGGCTTGATTATGAAGATGGTAACCTTCAGGAGCATTTTAGTGGAAATGAAGAAGTGAGAGACGAAGTAAATAAGAATGAAGAGGACGAGCAATTGAATGAGAAAGGAGTTGATGTGGAGGAGGATACACAACCTGAGATTGCGGATGTGCATACGCACCATGAGGTAGCTGGGGATGAGGACATACCACTTTGCAAATTCATGAAGAGAATGAAGAAGACGGTCTCCAAAAGCTATGTGATTTGTAGGAGTATAGCTCCAAGCACAAGAGCTATCAAGAGATCACAACTGGTTAAGATGTCATTCACCAAACAAAAGAAACTGAAATCTAAGGAAGAGGACCACAAAGATAAACCACTTGTTTCCACTAACGACGTAGATGAAAAAAAAGTTTACTATGATGACAACATTGTCAATTGGGACTTGTTAAAAAGCACGTATATGTCGGATGTTAATCATGCTGCTTTAAAGAAGGTGAATGAGGGGATTCCTGATATAGCTAGGTCAAGTCTGCGAATGTTGGTTAGCATAGAGGCTTTTTTTACATAACTACAGAATACCAAGCAAGGTGGCAGCTAAACTCATAGCTGAGGAGAACAAATGGCTCGCGCATTATCACAAGTAGAAATACTGCCAATAAGTGCTGATCACTGTTAATCCTTTTACTATTATTTTTATCTTTGTTAAAACATGTGAAAGTTAGGCAAAAGCTAATAATTTTGATCATTTAGCTGTTAACCCTCTGCTATAAGTTGTGAATGTTACCTGGAATATGTAATGTTTTAGCTTTTAGAGGTTAACTTGGATCATTTAGCTATTAACATTCTGCCTAACCATATTTTAATACTTTATAGGAAATTGGATGTCATCATATCCTTGAATAGCATGATTACGAGGAATTAACTCCTTTCCTTGATTCACAGAGGAAGGCTCGATGAAAAAGTAACTTGCATCTTTAAACAAATGTGGAGCTGAATCATGAATTTGAAAGAATAACTTTTATCTTTAATTTGCAGGTAACTTAGGTGCTATTAGATAGAAAACGATCATGGTTACAAAAGCCTGAGAAATCCGCTATAAACAAGGAGTATGGTATTGTGTTGTCATTTTTCTATGTAAGCTTATTACTCAAATTCCTCAAATTTACATGTTACAACTTATGGATAACATGTTTCAGGTTATAGTTAACATGTTGCATGTTACAATTAACGTGTTACATGTTTATAGTTAACATGTTGCATGTTACAGTTAACGAGTTACAACATGTTACATGTTACAATTAACATATTACAGTTTATAGTTAACATGGTTAAGGTAATAGGTACCATGTTACATGATAAAGTTAATATGTAATGTGTTATGGTTAATATGTTACAATTTATGGATATCAAGTTGTAGGTTATAGTTAACATGTTGCATGTTACAGTTAACGTGTTGCATGTTATAGTTAACATGCCACGGTTTATAGTTAACATGGTTAAGGTAATAGCTAACATGTTACGTGACAGAGTTAACATGCAACATGTTATAGTTAACATAATACATATTACGGACAACATGTTCCATATTACTTTAACTTATATAGGTGAACATTAATACATGAGCATGATAAATAATTAATACTGTTTATTGTCTTATTTTGGTAAAACAACATTCACTCTATGGAGATCGTCCTGATCTTCAGCAACTATATCAAATGCATATACGAAAGCATATTGCTTCCAGCCGAACAATACTCACTGTCCCAATTATTTGTCATGATCATTGGCATCTTGTCGAAGTTAGATTGGATGAAAATATTGTCATGCATTATAGCTCAGCAGATTGCAGTTCTTACCTTGAGCCTGTTAATAACATCATCAATTTCATAGACCATATGAAGGCCGCATTTGATCCTAATAAAGCTTGGAGAACATATCAATAAAAGTTAATCCCATACGAGCCTCAAAAGGGATCGTAAGTTACAAATAAACTCTGTCACTTTATTAAATAATTTTCGTCAATATAAACTAACCACTTGCAAGTTTCATATTTGGTGATTTGTAGCTATGACTATGGAATATTCATTTACCTTTATGTACGGACTATTCTCTAAAAAGGTGATACATTGCATGTTACGCCTATTCATGATTCGCTGGAGGTAACACATGCATAGCTTGCAGCAGAGCTGATAATATAAGGTCGGGAATTGAAAAAACTGAGTGGCACACTAGACGCGGATTAGCTAAAATTCAAGGAGGGTACATCAACCAATGATGAAAAGGCCGAGAGAGAATCTTAGCTAGAAAAAAAAATTACCTTATGTTTGTATAACTTATCATAGCATACTCACCATTCACCACTTGTGACATTTAATAAAATATGCCACTAAAAGGAATTGCAAACACAATACACTTTTTGTGAAAATTGTCTCTAGACAATATACATAGTGGTATATTGACTTGATATGGTGTCTGCATTGATTTTCATACTTGCATGAGAGAGATTATTTGAAAGGTGGCCGGTGTCTATTTTCATACTTGCATGAGAGATATTCTTGGAGAGGTGGGGGTCTATTTGCATTGAGTTTTTGCCGTAAACGAGTTTAGGTTGAACTGAAGTAAGACGCCGTTCACACGCAAGAAGTGGATGTCGTAAAGCTCTCACTTTTTTTTAGGGTAAAACATGACTTTTAACTTTAAAATTTCGATATACCTTTTAATCTATTTTCTCTTATGCTCTCACTAATCCCTCCTCCATTCCATACCTTTATTTTTCTTTTGTCCGCATTACAACAAAGTAGGCTTTACTGGTTACCATCTCGCTTCTAGTTCTCCCTCCTTCAAATGTCCCCATTAAGGAATAAACAAAGTCTAAAGCACAGGGAACCTAATCACCTAAAAAGAGGTCTGCAAAGATATGCACTTATCCACCCGTAAGTGTTCTTTCTTGTCATCACAGGCATATTATATTGCATCAATGTCAATATAAGAGGGATACCTCGCAAGTTAGAGAGGAGCGCTCTAGCATTGGCTCGATCGATAACTTACTCTCTTTAATTAGTCCTTAGTGATCAAAATGTCGAAGAGGAAGAGGAAGAGAATGGTTTTGTAAATATAAGCCCATTCCTCAAGCGGAAAGGTGTGGGTTTTTATTAATAAAAGGCAAGTCAATATGGGCAAAGGGAAGGTCAAGCCTTTCTCCCAGT
>NC_033795.1:59888123-59918785 GCF_001876935.1 Asparagus officinalis
CAAAACCAACACAAAAAAAAAACTATTTTTCTGTCATTTCTCATGTTGCGTTCTTGTTAGTTTGTTTACTCTTCACTTTGTGAGCGTTGTGATGCTGCCAGGGAGCTTTTGATGATAATATTCCAGTTGTGAATAAAAACTAGTGGAGATGCATGGTTTCTCTCACTAGACTTTGTTGTTGTTGTTGTAAGAGTTGTCCTCGTTTAAATGAGGGGCTTGAATGGATATTGATTGATGGAATTTGTGCTTTAAGGTTTTGTATCTTATTGTACTAAGCTCGTTGTGGAAATGAATTTGGGTCCACTTTGTTATCAGTTCTCTTAAAATCCATGCATGATGTGGCTACACAATTGTCCCTCATGAATTCACTATTGTTAGCTTAATTAACAAATATGGTAGAGCTAGTGATGGGCAAGAAACCAACCTAATCGCTTAATCAAAAAATATGGTATATATTTAGAGTACACGAGCATTTTGCTTATATGATTTTTAAGGAGTAGCAAACGTCAAAAGCGCCTTCCCTGATGCCCACGAGAGCTCATAGACTGTCTAAAAGCAGAACATTTTCCCCACAAACTAAATGGACAAAATAAAGAGTTCAAAAATTTACTAAGAGAGGGATCTTCTCAGCTATTCGTTATACGTTGTTATTTCAAATTCAAGATACTGTTCCTCTCAAGTATCCGGTATTGTGTGACATATTTGGCTAGCCTTGAATCAAGGGTGGGCGTGGGCCAGGCTGGGTTTAAACCATGAACCAGCCTGTCCGGTTTTGCCCCGGGCCAGTTCAGACTCGGGCCTCAGCAGGCCGGGCCGAAGACTTTATCTCGGGTCTAAGGCTGGACCTAGCCTGGCCCACATCATCCATTAGTACAAAATAACACAATCCAAACGGTTATTACAACCGTTTGGACAAGTCGAAATAGTCCAAATGGTTTTAACCATTTGGGATAATGAACCCAAATGGTTAAAACCGTTTGGGCTATTAAAAAATCCCAAACAGAGGTTCCAAACGGTTTAATCCGTTTAGGATATCTTAGCCCGAATGGTTAAAACCGTTTGGAAGTTATGTTAAATTTTTTTTAAAAATTAAAAGTTTTCAGATCTGTTTTCCACAAAATTTTCGCCCAGCACCAAATATTTCATCCCCAAATTTTCACCCACCGCCAAATATTTCATCCCAAGGCCCCGTTTGGCAAAGGGTTAATGAAGAGGGGTTAAAGAGAAGGATTAACGTACTTAGCCCATTTGATAATCCGAAGGACTAAATTATTAACCCGTTAAATAAGTTTTAATTTAACTCTTATGATCAGTTTTAGTGTTTGGGAATAACAATGATTTTAACTATTTTCTTTATAATTAGAAGGATTAATTCTTATTCCATCTAAATTGGAGTATTAGTAAACCCCTTATTTTGAGGGGTTAACTTAACACTTCTATATTTTTTATGTTTGACAAATTATAGAGGATTAACACACTTTTAACCCTTAAATAGATTTGTTATGTTTGACAGGTTAATAAGGGTTTAAATCTCCTTAACCGTTTGGTTTAACCCTTTGCCAAACCGTACCCAAAAGTTTCACGACACCCTCTCAATCCGCCTCCACCTCCCTCATCTACCCCTCATCTTCGCCTCTACCTCATCTTCGATGGCCAAACGCACCTCCGCCTCATCTTCGCCTGCGCTCTCGCTCCTCCGCCGCCTCCATCGATTCACCACATCCTCATCCTGCTCTATCGATTTTCCGGCGCTCTCGCTTCCTTCTCAAACCCTAGCGGCTCCCCAGAGCATCGGTGGACCCAGCGACAGGTCCCAGCTCGGGTCTCTTCGATTCGCTGCATCGATGAGAGATTCTTCGAGGAGAAGTTTCGCTGTCACTGTTGTATGCAGTCTCGAGCCCGTCCTGTCGATTTTATAGGATTTTATTTTGATCGTTTCAGTGTGCTTGGTTAGAAATTAGGGTTCTTGTTTGCAGAGCGAGCTTCCGTTGGTTGGAAACACGGCGCCGGATTTTGAGGCGGAAGCAGTGTTTGATCAGGAGTTCATCAAGGTATAAGAGACTCGTGAGATTTCCTTATGTCAAATTTGATGCGTATTCTGTTTTAGTTAACACAGATCTTGCATTTAGCATTCTTTACAATACTCTATATCCATTGCTAGAAAACAAACTTTCAATACAAAATTACAAATGCAGTATTATCTATATCTGCAAAGAAGAAGGCCAACAGGACTGCAAAGAAGAAGGGCAACTAGTTCACTAAAAACCTAAAGCAACAGAATTCATGACCCTAAACAAGAAATACAACAGTATATCACAAAGATTTAGAATTGTAAGTAGAGCAAACGAAGAAATTGAGAGCTCTGCACAAAAACTCAGGAGAATTAAACACAGAAAGTTTGGATTCCTTGTTGTAGATATTCTTTCCAGTATTTTGTTTCATATTTTATCTGCATTTAGCAATTACCAATCATTTCCATACTTGATTTTCTTCAACCAGCATTTTTCGTTTCAATTTCAATGGGTGTTACTTTCGTTGTGTATGAACGAGATTCCAGTGTTGATATGTGAGTCTTGCTGTCTTTTCTAGGATATGTGGTTATATCTTTCTGAAAAGGATAATTTTAATGACTTCGGGTGAGTCTTGCTGTCTTTTCTAGGATATGTGGTTATATCTTTCTGAAAAGGATAATTTTAATGACTTCGGCAATGAGAATGCTCTCATATGGCAAGAGATGGTTATATCTTTCTGAAAAGGATAATTTTAATGACTTCGGCAATGAGAATGCTCTCATATGGCAAGAGATAAATATTTCATATGCAGTTTGGGGACCAAGTAGCAGCTGATCTCTTTCATTGAAATACAAACCATCAGAGGTATCATTAAATATTTTTCTTAACTTTTATTCCAATTTATAAACAGAAAGTTCTAATTACTTGTCCTTTTTTGTTTAAATTTTCAATTCATGAAACAATTCAGTATTCTAGGCTGTTAAACACAATGGGAGTCCCTATGCTCATGTTTTCTTTGCTCGCTCGGGTTACCCTGCAGATCCTAACAATCCTGAATATCAGCCAGGAGTTACATTTGGAAGAACACATTGTACGATTTATAAATGATGTCAATATAGTTATCTGAATTTTATTTCAAGAACACTTATGACAGTTTTGCAATGTATATTAATTTGGAAAATCTAGTTAAACTTTGGTTTTCTTGCAGCTGTTGTGGCATACCTGCCCAAGTCAAAAGCAGATAAAAGGAAGAGCTTGCTGGGCAACCAAAAAGGGGATGAAGATGAAGTTTCGGTCACTAAGGTGCTTCCAGGTTGGGCAGTCCTTCCAGGTTCACCGAAGTTACGAAAGTATGCTTGAAGGCGAGGCTGATGAACTTAAGGTATGAGGTGCAGTTTAAATTTACCGGAAGTAAATAATTCAGAAAAAAAGATGTTAGCTTATGCCATATTGTGATGTTTAGAAGGAGTCAACTCTAGTTTGACCACCTTTCCTGTCCTTGCTTATGCAAATGATTTGGCGATTATAAAACTGTTCAATGTTGCTAACTTTTTGAGCTTGCACGAGTAGCTACTATTTATTTGGAAATGCGATTATAAAACTGTTCAATGTTGCTAACTTTTTGAGCTTGCACGAGTAGCTACTATTTATTTGGAAATGTGTTTCTTTAGCTTAGAACTGTGGACAACTTTTTGAGCTTGCACGAGTAGCTACTATTTATTTGGAAATGTGTTTCTTTAGCTTAGAACTGTGGACAATTCCATTAGACATATGCTTTTAACGTACAAGCTAAGTTAAACTACATGATACACTACTTGTAATCTCACATTTCACTAGTGGCAGGCTGAGTTTTACACGAGAAATGGGCAGTATGCTTATACTTGTCTTGTCAAGGCTTAGGCTTTTGAATAGAAATAGTTTGACAGTACAGTCTTCTATTCTTGTTATTAGCCTTGTATAGCCTATCCATATATGGAAGTGTTATAGTGGTATGTGTATTCTTAAAGTTATATGATTCAAAGCAGTTCCTAAATATTTATGTTTAAAATTTAATTGTCATATAGTCATAGGGCCCATGACCACTTGTCATTCTAAATTATTTTTATTACACACAGACAGAGACATGCAAGCACGCACACACACAGAGACACGCATGCGGACGTGAACACACACACATATATATGCACATATGTAAGCTTTCACACACGCACACGCACACACGCACACGTACACACACGCCTACACAAACAGATACGCAGATACACACAGATGCACGCGCGTGCGTGCACACACACATATATGCACATATGTAAGCTTTCACACACACACACGGACGCACGCATGGACACGCACACACATGGCTTTCTAACTTCCGTATAGTAGGCCCATAACAGGCTATGCTTTATAGTTATTTTGATATATATGGGGAAATATTCACCCAATAGCCTATAGGTTTAAATTTTGATTCCAATTGGCATATTGGCTTACTGAAAGTTGGGGACAATAGTGTTTGGTTATGAAATTTTAACAGTCTACCTCTTTGTCAGGACCGTTCCCTAGTTTACGGAATTTGTAGGCTCCAGAGCTGCAAGTTCTTAGACTGTTTAATTTTGAGTACATATGGTGTCTAAAATGTACTGTAACCTAAAATGCCAATGCTTCATCGCGTCTCAGTTTTCCGTGATGGTGGGTTCATGTTTAATTTCTCAATTCATTATATCAATAATTTAATGATATTCTTACTAATGGTTTTTTTTATCTTTCTTTTTTGGGTGATGCAGATGTCATTTTCTTGATATATTTATATCAGAGATGGGTATATCCAATAGATAAGAAGCGTGTCAATGAGTTTGGGTTTGGAGGTGAAGATGAAGATCAAAGTCTCGTAGCATCCAGCTCAGATTCAGCTCAAAAAAGTGAGGAAATAAATAAAATCATTTTTTAGCACCGCTTGAGACATTTTTTAGTATGTATATGTTTTTGATTTCATTACGAGATATTGAGTAATCATTGTGTGAGATGTGTATATTAAATGTAAGCAGGTAGATAAATGAAATAGCCAAAATTACATAAATCATTTTTAGCACCGCATGAGAAATTTGTGTATGTATATGTTTTTTTGTTTCATTGTGAGATATTGAGTAATCATTGTGTGAGATGTGTATATTAAATGTAAGCAAGTAGATAAATAAAATAACCAAAATTAAAAAATATATTAAAATTAACAAGTCAAATGATTGAAATCGTTTGGTTAGAAATTTGTCCAAACGGTTGAAACCGTTTGGACAGAAATTTGGCCAAACAGTTGAAACGTGTGAGATGTGTATATTAAATGTAAGCAAGTAGATAAATAAAATAACCAAAATTAAAAAATATATTAAAATTAACAAGTCAAATGATTGAAATCGTTTGGTTAGAAATTTGTCCAAACGGTTGAAACCGTTTGGACAGAAATTTGGCCAAACGGTTGAAACCGTTTGGCCTAAAGTTGTCCAAACGGTTTCAACCGTTTGGGCAAGTTTATGGCCAAACAATTGAATCCGTTTGGAAATTATTGAAGTCCCAAACGGTTACAACCGTTTGGGATACTATCCAAATGGTTGTAACTGTTAGGGCTTTTGTCCAAACGGGTATAACTGTTTGGGCCGTCGTTGGGGGCAGACTTATCCCCAATGGCTTTAGCTCAAACGGTTCTTTTTTGTCCAAACGGTTGTAACCGTTTAGAACAGTGTTTTTCCAAACGGTTCCAACTGTTTGGACTGTCCTGTTTTGTACTAGTACATGGGGTCAGGTCGGGTCTGATCTGGCCCACGACGGCTCGGATCACGGGTCGGCCCGCATTCTTTTTTGCTGTTCAATTCTTTTTCTTTTTAATTTTTTTCTTCTCAAATATTTTGTCACATTGATATGTATAGTTTAAAATGAAAAACCTGTACTTTATCTTTTTAGAAAGACTAAACCGTATAAATCTACAAATGACAATAAAATTATCTCAAAGGACAAAAACTTAACAATAATTTGAGTGTTTTTAGTAAATCAACATGATTATAAATATTCATCAAAATACTGTATAGAGCTGAGAAAATCTCTACTTCTACTAAAAATAAAACTGATATGCCTGGAGATTATAATTTTCAATTTAGTTACTAGTAAAATAACTTAAAATGTAACTATTACCTGCGGGGGGGCCGAACCAGGTCGGACATGTGTCAGTTTGGGCGTGGGCAGGGTCGGGCCTACTTCTTTGTTTGTGGGTTTAGAGCAGAACCCAGCCCGACCCACGGTTTATGTATATAATGAGCCAGGATGGCCTTTGTGGGCTAGATGAGTCTTGTCCCCAAGGCGATCTTGGCCGGTTCGGTCTGCGGTTCGAATCTGTTCACGCCCACCCCTACCTTCGATTTTGTCTAGTTCTCATGACGTTGTGGTTGAGTCTTCCCAACATCTTCTTGTAGAAATTAATGTCATCATACAAGCGAGATATGCCAACTGATCTTCTGTTTGATCAACTACTAACAAAGAGGCTATTAAATAATCAAGATATATGAAGAGAGAGGAAGGGAAGAACAACTAAACTTATGCCATCTGTTTTGTTTTGGTTGCTGCTACAATACACATTTTTTTTCTTTTTTTTGTACAAGGATGCATGAATGCCTATTTAAAGGCTTACAAAATTCATCTATCAAGAGTTCTAATATAATAAGAACTCTAAAGCTAAACTACTCAAAGCCTATAGAAAAATAATATGAACTAATTTCTAATAAAACAAACTATTATAAAAGAGCTGAATTTTTTAGATAATAAACTCAAATCCTTTTAGAATTAGGATTAACCTTAACATACTCCCTTAATCCTAATTCTGCAAAGTCTTCATTCCCATCATGTACTTTAACTTGATAAATGCTTCAAACTTTAAAGGTTTCGTGAGGATGTCAGCAACTTGGTCTTTAGACTTACAATAAACCAGCACAATCTCATTCTTCTCAACATTGTCTCGTAGAAAATGGTAAGGAGTATGAACATGTTTACTCCTTCCGCGAGTGACTGGATTCTTTGCCAAATCAATTGTGGGGTTATTGCCAACATAAATCTTTGTAGGATCTTCAACATGAATATGAATTTGACTTAGCACATTACGCAACCAAATTGCTTAACAAGCACTCGACGCCACTGCTACATACTCTGCTTCACAAGTTGTGAGTGCAACAATAGACTGCTTCTTTGAAGACCATGAAAATGGTGGTGCCAAAATTGAATGCATAGCTAGAAGTGCTTTTACGACCATCATGATCTCCATTCCAATCATTATCAGAATAGTCTACAACATCACAATTGTTAGATAAAGAATAAAACAAACCATGATCATAAGTCTCCTTTAGATACCACATAATTCTCTTTGCAACTTGTAGATGAGATTGGCAAGGGGTCTCTAAATATCTGCTAATTAAACCAGCTCTATGGGCTATATCTGGCCTTGTGATGTGAGATATCTCAAACTCCTAACAATTTGCTTGAAATAGGTAAGATCAAATTCTGCACCATCACCTTCTCGAGATAGTTTAGTACTAACCTCTATAGGATTTCTAACAGGATTACAATCAAACATCTAAAACCTCTTCAACAACTCTGCAAAATACCTCCTTTGACATATGAAAATTCCATCATCTTCTTGAACTACTTCAATACTGAGAAAATAAGACATTAAGCCAAGATCTGTCATCTCAAATTCATACATCATTGACTTCTTAAAAAACTTCAATCATACTAAAATTATTGCCTATAAAAATTAAGTCATCAGCGTAAAGGCATAATAGTAGTATATCACCAGAGTTGTTTATCTTCATATATAAGGCATGCTTGGAGGGGTACTTCTGAAATCCACTTTCTTAAAAGAAAGAATCAATTCTTTTGTTCTATGCTTGTGGTACTTGCTTTAGCATGTACAAGGATTTTTTCAACTTATATACTTTTTGCTCCCATCTTTTCTTCACAAATCCAGGTGGCTGCTTCATGAAAACTTCTTCTTCAAGTGGCCACTTAAGAAAAGCTAACTTTACATCCATCTGATGAATATTCTAATGCTTCTGTGTATCCAGGGTAATTATTAGTCTAACAGTTTTAATTCTAGCAACAGGGAAAAATTCTTCTTGTAATCATAACTAAGTCTTTGCTCGTAGCCTTTCACCACTAATCTTGCTTTATGCCGCTCAACCTCGCCATTCGTAATCTTTATCTTGAAAACCCACTTCACATCAATTGCTTTATATCATTACAGGATATTAGTAAGCTCCAACGTGTCGTTTTTCTTGATCGACTTTATCTCTTCTTTCATTGCATTTATTCTCTAAGGATCTTGAATAGTCTCTTCAAACATGACTGGCTCATAATCTGTAAACATTGCAAAGTGCATTATATCTCCATTTGCATCAATATCATCATCTAGAGGTACTTCATAATCTCTCAAGAGAATTGATGGTTGGTGATTTCTTCTTAGTCTTTCAACTTCTAAAGATATTTGTGGGGTTGGAGCTTCAGGAGCATTGGCCGTAGGTGTTACTTCAGTTGCAACAGGGACACCGTCTTCTAGAATATCAATGAGAGTACGCTGTGAATTATTTTGTTCTTCCAAATCCTAATTCTAAGCTTCTTCTTCAGCAAACATAACATCTCTACTTACAACCACCTTCTTTGTAATAGGGGTTGTAGAGTTTGTAACCTCCGGACTTGTAGCCAATAAAAACTGTATTCTCGCCTTTGTCATCAAGTTTCTTTCTTCTTTCTGCTGGAATATGAGCATAAGCAATGGAGCCAAACAGTTTGAGATGTCTTACACTTAGCTTATAACCTGTCCATATCTCTTCAGGAGTAGGATTATCAACACACTTTGTTGGTGACCTGTTCAACAAGTATACAGTGTATGAGGCAGATTCACCCCAAAAATAATTTGGCATACCTTTGGCCTTTAACATGCTTCTCGCCATGTCAAGTATCATCCGGTTTTCCCATTCAGTGATGTCGTTATGTTGAGGTGTGTAGGGGAAAGTGACATCATGCTTCATTCCTTCCTCTGCGCAATACTTATTGAATTTATTAAAAGTATATTCACCTACTCCATCTGTTCGTAGCACCTTGATAAAGTAACCACTTTCCTTCTCAACTATGGCTTTAAAGCTCTTAAAATAATCAAAGACTTTATATTTTTACTGCAAAAAGTAGACCTATATTTTCCTTATGAAATCATCAATAAAAATAATGAAGTATCAATTATTGACATTAGATATAGTGTTCATGGGACCGCACACATCTGAATGAACGAGTTCAAAGGCTTCTTTGCACACCAAGTATTTTGAATACCAAAGGATGATCAATGTTGCTTTCCAAGAATACAATATTCACACAACTGTTTGGGATGACCTACAATGGGAAAGCCTCTCACCAAATTCGTTTGAGCAAGCAACTTCAGACTGCTATAATTCAGATGTCCAAACCGAAGATGCCATAACCAAGACTCATCTTTCATAATAGCATTGAAGCAATGATAAATGTTATTCTCGACGCCATCTTGAAACATGCAATTATTTGTCATAGGGGCTTTAAGGATAAATATACATCTTTTATCAAAGAGTAGGAGTTGACCACCAAAGAAGCGCAGATCATACCTCTTTTCAAGAAGTTGACCCATACTGAGTAAAATGTTCTTTATATTTGGCTCATAGAATACATCGAAAATAAACTTGTGGTCTTCGTTCTTCAGCTTGATGGAACTCGCCCTTTTTTCCATCACTAGTATTGTATTATCATTGGTAAACTTGACTTTGGACCGCATCAACACATCCAAGTCCATCAACAACTCCTTCTTTTTGCACATGTGATTAGAACACCCAGTATCAAGAAACTATGTGTTATAGTTTGATTCTTCACCAGCTGTCGTGACCATCAATAAAGTGTGGTTTTCATCATCACCTCTTTCTTGTGCAAATTAAACTTCTTCTCTGGATTAGGAATTATCCTGATACTTACGCTCCTTGTATGATACGAGTCGCTGAGCAAGCATCTTTGATCACGAAATTATCAAAGATGCAGATGAGAAGAAAACAACAGGAACACACAAGACAATTCAATTGGTGAAGGAAAATATCTTCTCTAGATTATGAAGAATAAAAGATTATAAAATCTCTCATCACAATCTCTCTAGAATAAAGAACAATCTCCTTATTCTCTTTTAAAATCAAATCTAATGTTTAGAAACCCTAAACAATCCCTATTTATATGTTTAACAACGTGGATGACAATCTCATAAATAGCTAACCCCAACTCAACTTAAAATATGCGTCAATCAGGAATCCTGAATCACCCAGGAACACGATTCGCTTGACCGGTAAGTGCAATGCGGTCGACCGGCCAGAGAGCTCATTTTTAGACCCTGCAGTGTGCATGTTTTTGGTCGACCAATATTGATCAGTCGGTCGACCGATATGGCCTTGTCGGTTGACTGGTGTCAACCATTCGGTCGACCGGCTAGAGCATGTTCTTCTATTTCCTAATTTTTTTTGTTTTTCTTACTTTGACCTCTTTCGCCACCACCAACGGCTTCACCCATGCCTCTATTCTCAAGCACTATGAGAATCATCTATCCTCAAGCTCCTATGAGGATCGCTAAGCTCCCGAAGTAGAGAGAAGATACATCATATCATGACTCTCCTTTTAGGAACTTGAAGTCCCGTTCAAGTTAGAACTTCACCTGAGGGAACTCGCGATCCCCTCCTTTCTTACTGAACCACCTATCCTTGCTAAGAACCTGACCATGATGTCCGATCAGAAACAACTCCTTCGTCCCGCGTCTTGTCGTAGTCACCTTTCGCTACAAAATGCAATCCTCTTTTAGCGGTTCTTCTCTATCAAACCATAAGTCTTCAATGTGTGGTAAGATCACTTTGTCGTCACCCTCATCGTCCAATAATGGAGGCTTAAATAACTTCAAGTACTCGGCATTAATCACCGAATACATGCCTAAGTAAGGTGACAAATCTAGCTTGAAGTCGTTGTCACCAATCTGATCAAGAATCTGAAACGGACCATATCGTATAGGCTTCAACTTCTTCCCTTCTCCTTTTAGCCGCTCCTTACTTAACTTCTGCCACACCATGTCACCTTTGACAAAATTACAAGGAACTCGATGTTGATCATATTTTACCTTGTACTTTGCTTGTGACTTCTTCAAATGAGCTTCAACCGTAGCGTGAATCTGTGCAATCTTCTCTAGAAATCGTAGAGTCCATTGTCTTTCGCTCCTTTCTTTGCCGTTGGCCGTATCTTCACTAGAAAATACTAAGTCGAATGGACTTGGAGGTAAAAACCCATAACATGTCTCAAACAGTAACTTTTCCGAAGATCCATGAATAGCCTTGTTGAAAGCAAACTGAAGGTATGATAAGCTCTTATCCCAAGTCTTAGGATGCTTAGAATTATACCCCCGCAACATGTGAACCATAGTTCGGTTGACTACTTTTGTTTGCCCGTCTGTTTGTGGACGAAAGGCTATGCTCTTCTTCAATTTAGTGTCCATCAAACTCCGTAAAGAATCCCAATCCTAATCCGAAATAATCAAACTTGGCAACCCAAAGTGCTTCCACGCATGCTCAAAGAACAATTGCGCTGCACCCGCTCCTATCACAGTCTTCTTACAAGGAATCAAGATCACCATCTTGCTAAACTGATCCACTACAATGTACAAGTAACCATTCCCGCACTTGGTCGTTTGCAATCCTCCTAAGAAATCCATAGAAATACTCTCCCACAGTCTAAATGGTACTGGTAATGGTAGATACAATTCTCGCTTCCTGTTAGAAGGCTTCAAAATGTAGCATAGCTTACACCCACCGATATACTTGGTAACATCTTCGGTCAAAAGACATGGCGTTGTAGATTGAGAGTGTCTTTTGAATCCCAAAATAACCTTGCACACGTGATATATGTGCCTCTCGAATCCACTGCAATTGATCGCCATCCTCTGGAATACAAAGTGACGTCCCACAATACAACAAACCATCTGCTCCAATCTCATACTCCCCCCTTCGACCAGCCTTCGCCTTCTAAAACACATTGTCGAAACCTCTGCTGGATGTGTACATCTGTACATACTCTTAATGAACCAATGGCTGAATACGCGTCGCCACCAATAAAACTATAACTGGTGGTCGAGATAACATATCGGCCAACTTGTTTGTCACCCCTTTCTTGTAATAATGATGGCGTTGAACGCCATCAAATAAGACATCCACTTAATGTGTGGTGTCTGCTGCAGCTTCGTTTGGGCATGTAGAAACTCCAATGGCTTCTGAGTGCACAACCACCTCCATACCTAACAAATACACCCTCTAATGCTTGATCGCCAGATAGAGTGCATAAAACTCCTTATCATAGGTAGGATAGTTTAGAATAGCACCCGTAAACATCTTATAATGGTATTCCACTGGCTTCCCATCCTGTGTCAACACAGCGCTCATAGCATAACTAGAAGTGTCGGTCTCTACCTCGAAGGTCCTCTGTAAATTAGGCAACACTAACACCGATGCCTCCGAGATCTTCCTTTTCAGTAACTAAAAAGCCTCCTCATATGCCCCCCCAACTCAAACTAAACCTTCTCCTTTGTAAGGCCATGTAAAGGTGCCGTATAAGTAGAAAAATGTCGAATGAACTTGTGCAAATATTGGCAAGCCCCCATGAAGCTTCTCACCTCCGTTACTGTCCTAGGCATCGGCCACTTCGTGATCACCTCCATCTTGCTTAGATCTATCCTCCGTTGGCCCTTCCCCACGATGAAGCCGAGATACACTAGCTCATCCTTCCCAAATTCACATTTCTTCCCGTTGAGCTTCAACTGTCCGTTCTGCAGCACTTCAAAAACCATGGTGATGATGGCCGAAACTTTTGAGTGGGGTTTTGTTGTAGGTAGAATTTTTTGAGAGGGATTGCATGCCTATGGCCAAATTTTTAGGGGGCTTTGTGCATTTTGTTCAAAGTTTGAGTTCGAGAATAATGGGTATGATGGCTAAAAAATAGACTTGAGGATGGTGGTTTCCCCCCTCAAACATGAATGAATTTTTGATGTGCTCATGGCTAAAGTTGAGCTTTGGGCATGAAGGGTATTTTGGCCCAAAATTGAACTTGAGGGGTTGTGGATGAAAATCAAACCCGTCGTTTGTATGTATGAATCCTGTAGGGTTAATTAGACTTCAACCAGAATATCTGATTTTGTTTGCAGGATTTCGGCTAAAGTTCGTAATTTCTCTTTTAATTTCGGGATCTTGAATTGGAATTTGCAGATTGGCAATGTCTCTGAGGTGACCACGTTTTCACAGGAGTCGATCGACCTCTTAGCTTGTTGAGAGAGCGGCTCCCGCAGCTTCTTCTTACACGGGGGTGATTTTAGCACTTTTATAAATTCAAAATTAATATTCTGAATGTTGCACCCTCGTTTGTCTCCTTTGCGAGGCATTTGAGAAGAGCGTATATCCTCCTTTGTGGGGATTGACATTTAAAAGACGTGTTTTATTTCATCAGAATATGTCCTAAGTTAAATGGGATGATTTCATGTTGTATTGCACTCCGCCGGGCGGGGTATATTGTCACGTTATTTACGCGATAATGTACATTATCCCTTAAATGTGAATCAGTTGAAATCGTCTCACCAATTTACGAGGTAGTGATTCTATCTCGTGGATTTGCGAGATGAGTTCAACTTCTTGTATTGCCTTAAAAATATTTTTCTGACTGTATTTTATTTATTTCAGTTGAATTCCCCTCGGATGTGTTCTCGTCTTATGCGGCAAGTGGTGGTAGCAGTGAGACTTATACTTTTGCTAATGATACATTTCTCATCGACATTGTTCCTCAATTTAATCTAGATGGGCCCGAGGAAATTCCTCGGCTTATACGAGATAGGGACCATCGTATACTACGGCGGCTGATTACTGATGCCCCACTTACTAAAGATCCCAACTCTACTCAGGCTTTGAAGAAGCCAGATTACTTGTTCGATGATCGTGTTAAAGACCCGGATATGCTAACCCTTGAGGATGAGCATTGATTGAACGAGGATGGTAGGAGTTTTCTACATATTCCCCCTATTCCTCATCAATATACCCTTGCACATTTGAGGATGCAAGCCATGACTCGGGTGATGCCTTAGCATCTCACAGATGATCATGAGCGAGTCCATTGTGGGTTTATTACTTATCAGAAGACTCCGGGTTCTGATGGGTGTGACTTTATTCATGGTCTCCAACCAGGTATTCCGGGACTTGATACAACACCGACAGATGAGCTGTCGATAGTCGCCAACACGGTGTAGAATTTTTTGAGAGGGATTGCATGCCTATGGCCAAATTTTTAGGGGGCTTTGTGCATTTTGTTCAAAGTTTGAGTTCGAGAATAATGGGTATGATGGCTAAAAAATAGACTTGAGGATGGTGGTTTCCCCCCTCAAACATGAATGAATTTTTGATGTGCTCATGGCTAAAGTTGAGCTTTGGGCATGAAGGGTATTTTGGCCCAAAATTGAACTTGAGGGGTTGTGGATGAAAATCAAACCCGTCGTTTGTATGTATGAATCCTGTAGGGTTAATTAGACTTCAACCAGAATATCTGATTTTGTTTGCAGGATTTCGGCTAAAGTTCGTAATTTCTCTTTTAATTTCGGGATCTTGAATTGGAAAGGGGTTGTGGATGAAAATCAAACCCATCGTTTGTATGTATGAATCCCGTAGATTTAATTAGACTTCAATCGGAAAATCTAATTTGTTTGTAGGATTTCAGCTAAAGTTCATAATTTCTCTTTTAATTTCAGGCTCATGAATTGGAAATTGTACCTGAACTACTGATTTTCTTTGCAGATTGGCAATGTCTCTGAGGTGACCACGTTTTCACAGGAGTCGATCGACCTCTTAGCTTGTTGAGAGAGCGGCTCCCGCAGCTTCTTCTTACGGGGGTGAGTTTTTAGCACTTTTATAAATTCAAAATTAATATTCTGAATGTTGCACCCTCGTTTGTCTCCTTTGCGAGGCATTTGAGAAGAGCGTATATCCTCCTTTGTGGGGATTGACATTTAAAAGACGTGTTTTATTTCATCAGAATATGTCCTAAGTTAAATGGGATGATTTCATGTTGTATTGCACTCCGCCGGGCGGGGTATATTGTCACGTTATTTACGCGATAATGTACATTATCCCTTAAATGTGAATCAGTTGAAATCGTCTCACCAATTTACGAGGTAGTGATTCTATCTCGTGGATTTGCGAGATGAGTTCAACTTCTTGTATTGCCTTAAAAATATTTTTCTGACTGTATTTTATTTATTTCAGTTGAATTCCCCTCGGATGTGTTCTCGTCTTATGCGGCAAGTGGTGGTAGCAGTGAGACTTATACTTTTGCTAATGATACATTTCTCATCGACATTGTTCCTCAATTTAATCTAGATGGGCCCGAGGAAATTCCTCGGCTTATACGAGATAGGGACCATCGTATACTACGGCGGCTGATTACTGATGCCCCACTTACTAAAGATCCCAACTCTACTCAGGCTTTGAAGAAGCCAGATTACTTGTTCGATGATCGTGTTAAAGACCCGGATATGCTAACCCTTGAGGATGAGCATTGATTGAACGAGGATGGTAGGAGTTTTCTACATATTCCCCCTATTCCTCATCAATATACCCTTGCACATTTGAGGATGCAAGCCATGACTCGGGTGATGCCTTAGCATCTCACAGATGATCATGAGCGAGTCCATTGTGGGTTTATTACTTATCAGAAGACTCCGGGTTCTGATGGGTGTGACTTTATTCATGGTCTCCAACCAGGTATTCCGGGACTTGATACAACACCGACAGATGAGCTGTCGATAGTCGCCAACACGGTGAGGAATCTATTTGCCAGACTTAAGAGGGAATTCCCTATGACAGGATATAGGTGTTATGGATGGGTGCACTCATCGGCGAAGAAGTGGTGGACCCATATGACGAGGTATGTTCTTGGACACTAGGGTAATGAGTTGAATAATAGTGGATTATACACGCCAATACGGGCCAGTATGTATGGATTACAGATCAGCAAACACCATTTCTTAGCACTGCTGGAGCTTTTATAATCTTGACACAAACACTTTTTTGACTCGCAATGGAGAGCTGGGGTTGGCTCTTCATGAGATGCAAAAGGTTTTTGGACTTCCTATGGGCGATCATCCATATCAAGAGTATTTCTCTCCTAATTGACAACTGAGGCAATTAGAGAAAGCCTCTCCCGATATTTACGACACATTGTGGGATCTTAAGTGTCATTACTAGACGGCTTTAGCTAGCGTGGGTGTTCTACCGAGGAAGTAATTACCATAGCTAAGCCTGAAACAATTCACCGACTACCTGTTCCAGCACCTAGAGGATAGTTGTGGTGAAGCAGTTTGTGAGTTAACTCATCTAACTCCCTCAGAGATCAATAACCTGATTGAGAAGATAGGTGCCCAATCATACACTACTTCTGCTATCGAGGGCAAGTTTCCAGCGGGGACCAAGTTCCGGACATTCTTGTGGCATGCACAGAAGCGGATTCGACCCATGACTCTTCTAGCGGGATATCTCGCCATTTGGCTGAAGAAGTGCATCATGCCGTATCAGTTCTCCGAGGCATTGCAGATAGAGGTTCTCTTTCCGGGAATTCAGCTGGCCTATGGAAAGGACATTTCCTTGCTTTCGGTGATGGCTGCCGATATACACTGCAGACACTGCGGGCTTCGGTATCTAGTCACTGGCTTTACACAGGTGGGGCGCAAGCCGTCAGCTAAGATAACTCCTGTCAAGATTGGGCTCCCGTACACCTATCTGATGATGTGGCTTTTTCTCCACCATCCTGATTTAATGTCAGCACCGAGCATCACAGATCTCTCCATTTCCCTCCTGCAGTTATTAGAAGAGAGTAGGTGGGTAGTGAAAAGTTTCCTTGAGGCGAGGCAGGAGCTTCACATCCACAAATGCTAGGAATTCTTCAAATACTTCCCTCGTTTCTTAGATCATTACAATGAACTGTTGATTGATGAAGAAAAGCCGGGGTCAAGTCGGACTTGCCTTGATATGGGTTCCTTCCAGTGGCTGGTGAATATTTGGCCCGGATATCTTGTTCTTCAAGTGAAGGGATGCTATCACATAGAGCCTTACTTGACGTGTCGGTTCACTCGTCAGTTTGGTTACGACCAACTGTACGTTGGGAATCAGAACCGAGGATTGAAGACTGATAGTGGTCTTATAGATGGTGCCTGAGCATGGCTTTGGAGTGTGAGTGGTACTACGGGCGCTACTTTTGTCCTCCCTACTACAGGACGTAAGACATAGTTTACTTTTCTCTGCTGCAAGTGGCTCATTGTTGCGAATGAGCCTGTGAGGTTGAAGCACATTACAGAGCTGGAGGCCGAAGAAGAGGTTAAGGCCGCCATTAGGACCGTCAGTGATACTGAGCTTCTAGGGAAGCGGGGAAAGAAGCCTGCCAGACCATCTGGCCAAAGAAAATAGATAGTGGAGGATGATGAGGAGCTCCTTTCTACTAATAATGAGGAGGAGACCTTGGAAGAAGATGCTAATGATGGCGGGGGCGTCGAGATTGGCGGTGATGAGGAGACTGTCGAGCCAGATCTGTCTGACTCATTCGTTTCCTCAAAATCACTCACGAACCTGATGATCATTTTTCGGGCTCATCCGTTTGCTTTGTTTAAACCTCCGACAACTTCAAAGAAGTTGAGGCAGGAGGTTTTATTTACTGTCCTAACAAAATAACAAATATCCTTCCAGGTGAAGCGGTTGAAGAAGAAGAGCCTCGTCCCTTCCTTCGCATGAGATCTCGATCCGCTGCTAAGGATTCTTCATGGGTCGAGTCGCATGCCATGTTTGGGCAAGAGAGATCTACTATTCACAAGGATGCTTGATCTATGAAGTGGAAGAAAATAGTGCACAAGTCACATATCGATCCGCACGATTTTGCGGCAGAGTCATTCAGCAACGCACCTACCGACGGAGAAGGTAACATCTTGTTTGCGTAACCTTTGATCATTTTACTTGTGAATTATTCGGGCCTAATTACATTTTGTGTTCTAAGGGAGTCGCGAAGGAGGTGTATTCCAGTACGATTATCCCTTTCCCGACTTTGCTCACTTCAAAGGCTCGGGCTTGAAAGGCCCTAGAGGAGGGTGAATAGGGTTTATCGACAAAAATATGCAATTAAAAGATATTCCAAAAAACCACACACAAATATAAAATGCAATGATAATAAAAGAGAGTAGGGATAGAGATAGTTAGCCCATTGATGACACGCGGTATGTTCACGAGGTTTGGTCCGCTGACCTACATCTCCGCTCCCCACTCTCGAGGAGAAATCCACTACACACCCGGTTTAGAAGTCGGAACTTCTTCTACACAACGATCTCCACCGAGATCTTACAACCATACAGTAGATCTTCATGAGATCATGCTCACAACAGTAGTAAATCAAAGAAAAGCTCTCTCTTTACAGTAGCCCTATGGCAAGAGAGGAGATTGTAGTTGAAGCTTGGGATGCGGGCTTTGAAATAGTGAAAGCAAATGAAAGTTAAAGTTTTTTAAAAACAATAAACTCAAACACAAGAGATTTGCAATGAAAGCTTAGGTACTGAAGTAGTTGGGGTTGTTGGATATTTATAAGAAGAGAAGACAACAGCTAAAACCACAAAGAAACAACAACAATCTCCCAAAAACAGAGAAACATATTCTATACAAAACTAGCCGTTAGACTGCTTATCAGTCGACTGATGGGAAGCATCAGTCGGCTGATGAGCTGAACATTGTATTCAAATACCAGCTCATCAGTCGACTGACGATCATTTTTCAGTCGATCGACAACTCGTCAGTCGACTGGTCAGTCCACCAAAATAGAACAGAAACTATTTGATGATTGCAGGCACTTTCATCAGTCGACCCATCAGTCGACTGATGTCATCAGTCGTCTGGCCAGTTGACGGATAACAGGTTATCAGCCTGAATCGAATTTATAATTAAGTTTCAAGGCTCTGTTAAAAATAGTAAATAAATTCCAAAAAATATAAAACTTTGGTAATAGTTTATAAACATTTTGATAAACTTGTTTGAAAGGAATTTTGCAAAAAGGTCCTCATATGTGTAAAAATCATCATTTTAGCAAAAGTATCAAAATACTAGTTTTAAAAATGTGCAAGTGTGTTATCCCATGAGCTTCAAATGTAATCAACAAGCCTCTTACCTACATTAAGTACTAGAGAGAAAATAAAATAGCAAATATCCCTCACATATGAGTACATGGCTTGAGTCTTGATATTTGCTCTTATGTTGATGAAGCTTCTCATGCATATAGTGCTCTTGAAAGCTTTGCTTCATCATTTTGCCTCCACCTCCTTAGATATTATTGTTATAGCTTATTTTCCATCCAATCCTTCATATAAGGTGCTAATGATATGTGATGTACAATATAGCTCAATAAACAATTAGCACCAATAATGGTATTTGTAAATCATCATCAAAGCAAATGATCTAATAGGGCTTCGTGTAGCAGATGCGTGGGGCTATTGGTGAAGAGCCTGTGCATGCTAGGGTTGGGGAGGGTGCTGATGTTAGCAAGCTTGATCCAACTACGAGGGTCTCTAGCCTAGGTATATCTAATACCAATAATACACCATTAAAATGGCAATTACGGGAGTTGAACGATTCCAAATCTGTGGACCTCCTAATCCTTTCAATGCTTCATGCTCTTTTAGAGAAGATGAAGGGAACGAGCCCGAGTGCCGAGACTAGGGAAGTTGCTGCAGTCACAGAGGGTGAGTTCGATCTCTACTCATTCTGAATTTTAGCTTTCCTCCATTCTGCCTAACTTCTATCTTCTGTAGATATGATTATGGAGGGTTTCACTGAGGATGACGCTGACATCAAGGAGTTAGGTGGGCATACATTCGATCTGACTCTAAGCTCCTCTAAGGCTGATGATATGTTGCTCGATAATATGTTATCGGAGCAAGCCCATCGCGAAGCTGTAAGACCATGCATGGAGGCTAGTTCATCGGCAGGTAGGAATTTTTATTGCAACTTTTTCGCAACTCATATGTCAGTTCTTACTTAACAATAAGGGAGTTCTGATTGTAGGACCAGTCAGCAGAGCTGATACAAATACAATCATCAGTGCTTCTGATCAGCCTAAGGATCTCTGCTTTTCACCATTGGAGGCGGCCATGTCTGCAGCTCAGCCGCCCACCTCTCAGCTTGAGGCTATTGTTCCTTTAGATCCGATGGTTACAGAAGTTACCGCTGTAGGGGATAGTCCTACCATCCCAGTCTTGAAACCAGCCAAAGAAGCCGGTATTTCGACGACTGTCATAGCTCCTACCATTCCAGGGATTACTGAGGTTGGGTCAGCTGGGCTAAGCACTTGCGTCAAGTTAGAGGGTCCTCCACTAGCATTAGTAAGTTTTGCTTTATAACTTGCTCTAAGTTTCTAACTGGTATTCTAGAGTTTAATGTTTCTCTCATTTTCTTTTGTAGAGCTTCCACTATCCCCATATGAGCTCGTGATAGCCTTGTTGAAGGATATTCATCCGAGCAAGGAGATTTTTCGTGTGGATCTTGGTCATTTTGTTTCTTTTGTAAGCGAAATGATTGAGAAGATCCTTGATTGAGGGTATACTTTCGATATGTTCAGGCAGTCTCTTGATCGTCATATGACGATGCTCAGGGAGGAAGGATATCTAGATTTGGTTGTTCTTCTCACCGCAGACTTAGCCACGCTAGAGCATGAGTTTCGAGGGCTAGGGGGCTACGGGCTATATGTGCTTCTTCATATGTTGCTACTCGGCTAGAGTCTCAGCTGAAGCAGTAGCGTAACACCGGGATGTCCCTTAGGGACGAGCTTCAGACGTAGGAGAGTTATATCACATAGATAACAACGGTTTTCTCAAGGAAAGACAAGAGCATGGCCAAATTGCTTAGCTCTTTGGTCTCGATCGACGAGAAAATCACTGATCTTAAGAAGGCCCTGAAGCATGCTAAAGATTCTTGCGCCGTTGTCGCGGGCAGATTAGCCGATGCAGAAGGCTCTCGAAGACAAGTACTAGAGAAGTAGGAGCCTGCGAAGGCAAAGCTGGCCAAGCTGAAAAGTGAAGCTTCGAGTTTATTAGATGCCACTGAAGATTCTATCCGGGCTGAGTTGCAGACTATGCTTGATGACTCTTATGAGAAGGAGATCTCTATGTTGAAAATTTAAATTCGTGGCCGTAAGATGTATTTGGATTGGTTGCGCCACTTTTGTATCTTTTGATTTGACTTCATTATAAAAACAAATTCTTTTGTTTAGCATATTTCTTTTATTATGATTTTTTATCCCATCTAGAACAAACAATCATAATACTTACAGGATTTTTGGCAAACCCTCAGCTCTCAACAGATTTGATTTGCCTTTACCAATTACCATTCGAATCGGGTTTGCATGAGAATTGTCTAAGTTCGTTTCACATGTAAAGAGTTAACTCTTTTAGTGTTATAATATTGAATACGTAGACTTCGCCATTGTCACAGGAATTGGCTACCCGGCATCGCGTGTGAGGCGTAGACTTAGGATTTTTGGTTAACCCTTAGCCCTCAACGGATTTGATGTGATTTTACCGATTACCATTTTAATCGGGCTTATATGAGAATTGTCTAAGTCCATTTCACATGTAACGTTGTACTAAAAGAATGAATGCTTTTAAACTTAGTGTTACGGGAACGCACCACCCGGTAACGCATGTTAAGCGTAGACTTATCTCTAATTAAGGCTCGAGATAAAGTCACCCAGACATGGATTCTGGTGTCTTTTCACGGTAGAAGACTAACCGGTAACGCCTGTTAGACATAAACTTATCTCTTATTAGGGATCGAGATAAAGTCCTCCAGATATGGATTCTGGTGTCTTTTTCATAGCAAAAGACTAACTGGTAACACATGTTAGGCATAAACTTATCTCTAATTAGGAATCGAGATAAAGTCTCCAGATATGGATTCTGGTATCCTTTTCGTGGTAAAAGACTAACCACTAATGCGTGTTAGGCATAGACTTATCTCTAATTAGGGATCAAGATAAAGTCCCCCAGACATGGATTCTGGTATCTTTTTCATGGCAAAAGACTAACCGGTAACGTGTGTTAGGCGTAAACCCATCTCTAATTTGGGATCAAGATAAAATTCCCCAGACATGGATTCTGATGTTTTTTTTGTGATAAAAGACTAACTGATAATGCGTGTAAGGCGTAGACTTATCTCTTATTAGGAATCAATATAAAGTCCCCATGCATATAAGTCATGGATTTCGGCGTTATTAATAACAACCTGTCAGGATGTCGAATACACGGGCTTTGCCATTTTCACAGAAATGTGCTACCCGGTAGTATGTGTAAGATATAGACCTATCTCTATTTAGGGATCAAGATAAAGTCCCCCATGCATGAAAGACATGGAATTCGATGTTATTAATAACAACCTGTCACAATGTCGAATACGTGGGCTTTGCCATTTTTACAGGAATGTGCTACCTGGCATCATGTGTTAGATGAAGACTTATCTCTATTTAAGGATTGAGATAAAGTCCTCCATACATGAAAGACATTAATTTTTGTAGCTACGATGTTGAATACGTAGACTTGGTCGTATTCGCTGGAACAGACCACCTGACGACATGTGTTAGATGCAGACTAATCTCTAATTAGGGATCGAGATAAAGCCTACCATGTATGTAAGACATGGATTTTGGTGTTGAAAGATTGTGTCTTCTATTAGGGAGAAGATGAACCCAGTGCCGGAGAGAATGAATTTTATATTCTATCTTCAGCGTTAGAAGAAACTCAAAGTGAGATCTCAACTCCGAGAATCTGAAAGGCGAAAGTAAGAGTGAGATCTTCACTCTGAGTATCTGAAAGATTTAGATAACCCTAATTGTTGGAAGGCTTGAATTACCTAATCTGAAGGTAGATTTGTCGTTTATCAAGAGGGAATTCCAGTTTTGGCCCTAACTATAGGAATGTTTGACCAAATGGGAGGTTTTAGGCAACCCTAACTGTAGGAAGGTTTGATCACTCGATTTAAAAGTGTGTCTCTCATTCATGGAAGGAATCAAGAGGGGATTTTGGTTTTGGTTTTAACTGTAGGAATGTTTGACCAAGAAACATTGGAGTGGGGGTATAAATAACAGTGGGAATGTTGACATGTACAAAACTCTCATTGGGGGTTTTCGGTGTCAAGCGACAAGGACTTAACATGAAAGTGGTTTGATAATTACCATGGATCACCTGCTTGATCTTTTGAGTGTCATGTCAGAACTCTTATAGTGGGAGTGTTAAATGCACAACCAGTAGGAGTTTGAATGGACTCAGCTGAGAAGAATTTTGGTGGACTCAACGTGAGTTAATTTGATTAGTGAGAGACTTTATGGTGGAGGGCCGTGATGAAAGCACCCTAGAGGAGGGGGGGGGGGTGAATAGGGTTTATGCTAATCTAATACGATTTTATACCAATTAAAACTAATTAATAAGTTATCCTAGCAAATATGATATACTACAAGATATATGCAAGGATAAGCAATATAAACAAGGGTGAAATAAACAAAAACAAACAAGAGTGATATTGCGCAAATAAACCAACACAAACACACAAAGATGATCACGGAGTTCGGTCCTTCCGAACTACGTCTCCGCTCCCCACTACCGAGGAAAAATCCACTATCACAACCGGATTTTCTACGCTCACCCGAATAAAGTTTACACCTCACACTCAGTTTTCTAATTCACCAAAAACTTTACAAACTAACACTCTTGCAATCTCACTTTACACCCTCTAAGTGTTGGTCTTTAGCCAGTGATTCCCTCAAGTGTTAGGAATTACAACCTACCTCTAGGCATTACCACCTACCCCACTCCTCTTGGGACGATCCCGTCTCTCACCACACACTCCTCTCGGTGTACAAATATATTACAAATTGTATCTCACAATGAATGCTCTATACAATAATTTGTTCTCTAATATGGATGAGAACACAATGAAAGCTCACTCTCTAAGTCATACAAACCCACAACTCTGTTTATATAATGTATACAAATACAATAAGCTCAATGGTTGTGTGTGTAAACAAAAAGATAAATAAAAACTAAACTTAATATAATTCTAGCTAATGGAAATTATAATCAAAACAATAAATAGCTAGAAATAGTGTTTAGAAAAACTTCTCCATATAACAAGAGTAGGAGAGTTGAAGTTAAAACCCAAAAAAGGAATGGATGATCTCCTCTTACTCTTGTGAACTTTTCTCACAAAACAAACTTGTAAACAAACTTAAACATACTTTAAACACTTGTAAAACTCTTGTAAAACTATTTCTTAGATATCTTAGAAGTATGAGAGCCTGAGGTATATATAGGCTCATGAAACAACCCCAAAAAACAAGAGAAACAAGCAAAAAGAAAAAAACATCAAATCTAGAAAACTAGCCATTATAGGCTGAAAAGAGGTCATCTTTTGACTGATAGAATCTATCGGTCGACTGATAACATCGACAGACAGTTTCAGATTTTGGCAGATTCTGGAATTTTATGTATCTAGCTTTCTAAAATCAACTAAAAATAGTAAATCAACTCCAAAAAAGATAAAATTTTGGAAAATGGTTGTAAACATGTAATAGAACATGTTGGAAAAATTAATTTTCAAATTACATTTCCTATTTGTGAAAACTCATATGTTTTGTAAAAACATACACGAACATGAACTTTAAACATACACAAACAAAAACTTGATTTTGCAAATTCAATTAAACATAACAAATCAATTCCAAACTTAATGAAACTTTGGGAAATGTTTGTAAATGTGATTTTGAACATGATACAAAAAATAATTTTCTAATTTGCATTTCCCAATTGTGAAATCTTATTACTT
Source organism: Asparagus officinalis (assembly GCF_001876935.1). NCBI lineage: Eukaryota > Viridiplantae > Streptophyta > Magnoliopsida > Asparagales > Asparagaceae > Asparagus > Asparagus officinalis. The sequence continues at coordinate 59,913,127 of NC_033795.1, forward strand.
CACAAAATCACATAAGTATGAACATGTAAAAGCTTGACTTTGAAAAAAAGAGTTTAAACAAAATTTTGAAACCTTTCCAATAGATTTATAGACTTAATAAAAGATATAAAATAATATTGTTAAGTCTATAATCTAAAATGGCGATAAATAAAACCAAATGTGTGTGTGATATTGAGCTCTAAGTATTAATACACAAGTATAGACCCTAAACTATTTACTCAAGCTTGGAATCTGCAATATGCTCGTCTTGGTAAACTTACGGATGAAGCTTGAACTTGGATCTTGACTTGAATGCATAGTTTCACACTGATATTTCCTTCCATTCTCCAATGGATATGATCGTGAAAGCTCTAGTCCATCCATCCACCATCATATTGTTTGTCTATAATAAATAAGAAAACACAAACACTAGACAAATAATATTAGTAGTAAATTATTTGTTAAAACATTATCAAAACAAAAAGGCAAACAATCTTCCCCTTTTTGATGATAACAAATAATTTACAAAAAGATATATGCATGAAAGGAAATGAATAAGAATAGACAAGATATACTCATAATATTTCTCCCCTTTGACAACATCAAAAAGGGGAAAACAACAAGAATGAAGAGAGCGAAAACTCCCCCTACCTATAAGCACTGTGAGTATAACACAAAAAATTACGGAATAGCTCATCCTATCAAAATACCTCAATGAATGTATGCAATGGTGACCAAGGCAAATATGTATGAGAAAACATAAATAGAAAATATGCTAAACACTACTCACATACAAAAAGACAATGAGAACATATATAGGTATATCAATATGAAAAAGTGTGTCTCAAAGCAGTACCTAAAAACCATATATAAAATAGATTTATGACATCAAAAGAAAGAAGAACATGAGAATCATGCAAAAAGTTTTTAAGTAAAAATAAATCAAACTAATGGGAAACAACAACAATCTCCCAAAAACAGAGAAACAGATTCTGTATAAAACTAGTCGTTAGACTGCTTATCAGTCAACTGATGGGAAGCATCAGTCGGATGATGAGCTGAACATTGTATTCAAATACCAGCTCATCAGTCGACTGACGATCATTTTTCAGTCGACTAATCAGTCGACCAAAATAGAACAGAAACTTTTTAATGATTGCAGGCACTTTCATACGTCGACCCATCAGTCGACTGGCCAGTTAACTAGTAATAGGTTATGAGACTGAATCGATTTTACAATTGAGTTGCAAGGCTCTGCTAAAAATAGTAAATAAACTCCAAAAAATATAAAACTTTGGGAATAGTTTATAAACATTTTGATAAACTTGTTTGAAACGAATTTTGTAAAAAGATCCTCATATGTGTGAAAATCATCATTTTAGCAAAAGTACCAAAATACGAGTTTTGAAAATGTGCAAGTGTGTTATCCCATGACCTTCAAATGTAATCAACAAGCCTCTTGCCTACATTAAGTACTAGAGAGAAAATAAAATAGCAAATATCGCTCACATATGAGTACATGGCTTGAGTCTTGATATTTGCTCTTATGTTGGTGAAGCTTCTCATGCATATAGTGCTCTTGAAAGCTTTGCTTCATCATTTTGCCTTCACCTCCTTAGATATTGTCATTATAGCTCATTTTCCATCCAATTCTCCATATAAGGTGCTAATGATATGTGATCTATAATATAGCTCAATAAACAATTAGCACCAATAATGGTGTTTGTAAATCATCACCAAAACAAAGGATCTAACAGGGCTTCGTGTAGCAGATGCGTGGGGCTATTGGTGAAGAGCCTGTGCATGCTAGGGCTGGCGAGGGTGCTAATGTTAGCAAGCTTGATCTAGCTACGAGGGTCACTAGCCCAGGTATATCTAATACCGGTAATACACCATTCAAATGGCAATTATGGTAGTTGAACGATTCCAAATCCGTGGATCCCCTAATCATTTCTATTCTTCATGCTCTTTTAGAGAAGATGAAGGGAACGAGCCCGAGTGCCGAGACTGGGGAAGTTGCTACAGTCACAGAGGGTGAGTCCGATCTCTACTCATTCTGAATTTTAGCTTTCCTCCCTTCTGCCTAACTTCTATCTTCTGTAGATATGATTATGGAGGGTTTTGCTAAGGATGACGCTGACATCAAGGAGTTGTGTGGGCATACATTCGATCCAACTCTAAGCTCCTCTAAGGCTGACGATATGTTGCTCGATAATATGTTATCGGAGCAAGCTCATCACGAAGCTGTAAGACCATGCATGGAGGCTAGTTCATTGGCAGGTAGGAATTTTTATTGCAACTTTGTCGCAACTCATATGTCAGTTCTTACTTAACCATAAGGGAGTTTTGATTGTAGGACCAGTCAGCAGAGCTGATACAACTACAATCATCAGTGTTTCTGATCAGCCTAAGGATCTTGGCTTTTCACCATTGGAGGCGGCCATGTCTGCAGCCCAGCTGCCCACCTTTCAGCTTGAGGCTATTGTTCCTTTAGATTCGATGGTTACAGAAGTTACCGCTGTAGGGGATAGTCCTACCATCCCAGTCATGAGACCAGCCAAAGAAGCCGGTATTTCAACGACTGTCATAGCTCCCACCAATCCAGCGATTGCTGAGGTTGGGTTAGCTGGGCCATGCACAGGGCATCAAGTTGGAGGATCCTCCACCGACGTTAGTAAGTTTTGCTTTATGACTTGCTCTAAGTTTCTAACCAATATTCCAGAGTTTAATATTTCTCTCATTTTCTTTTGTAGAGCTTCCACCATCCCCATATGAGCTTGTGATGGCCTTGTTGAAGGATATTGATCCCAGCAAGAAGATTTTTCGTGTGGATCTCGGTCATTTTGTTTCTTTTGTGAGTGGAATGATTGAGAAGATCCTTGATTAAGGGTAATCTTTCGATATTTTCAAGCAGTCTCTTGATCGTCATATGACGATGCTTAAGGAGGAAGGATATCCAGATTTGCCTGATCTTCTCACCGTAGACTTAGCCATGCTAGAGCGTGAGTTCCGAGAGCTAGGAGAGCTACGGGCTATAGGTTCTTCTTAATATGTTGCTACTCAGCTAGAGTCTCAGCTGATGCAGTAGCGTGACACCCGGATGTCCCTTAGGGACGAGCTTCAGACGTAGGTGAGTTATATCACGCTGATAACAACGGTTCTCTCGAGTAAAGGCAAGAGCATGGCCGAATTGTTTAGCTCTTTGGCCTCGATCGACGAGAAAATCACTGATCTTAAGAAGGCCCTGAAGCATGCTAAAGATTCTCATGCCGTTCTCACGGGCAGATTAGCCGATGTAGAAGACTCTCGAAGACAAATACTAGAGAAGTTGGAGCCTGCGAAGGCAAAGCTGGCCAAGCTGAAAAGTGTAGCTTCGAGTGTATTAGATGCCACTAAAGATTTTGTCTGGGCTGAGTTGCAGACTAAGCTCGATGACTCTTATGAGAAGGAGATCTCTATGTTGGAAATTCAAATTCGTGACCGTAAGATGTATTTGGATTGGTAGTGCCACTTTTGTATCTTTTGATTTGACTTCATTATGAAAAAAATTCTTTTGTTTAGCATATTTCTTCTATTATGATTTTTATCCCATCTAGAACAAACAATCATAATATTTACAGGATTTTTGGCAAACGCTCAGCCCTCAATGGATTTGATTTACCTTTACCGATTACCATTCGAATCGGGCTTGCATGCGAATTGTCTAAGTCTATTTCACATGTAAAAAGTTAACTCTCTTAGTGTTATAATATTGAATACGTAGACTTCGCCATTATCATAGGAATTGGCTATCCGACATCACGTGTGAGGCGTAAACTTAGGATTTTTGGTTAACCCTTAGCTTTCAACGGATTTGATGTACCTTTACCGATTGCCGTTTTAATCGGGCTTGTATGGGAATTGTCTAAGTCCATTTTACATGTAACGTTGTACTAAAAGAATGAATGCTTTTAAACTTAGTGTTACGGGAACGCACCACTCGGCAACGTGTGTTAAACATAGACTTATCTCGAATTAAGGCTAGAGATAAAGTCACCCAGACATGGATTCTGGTGTCTTTTTCACGGTAGAAGACTAACCGAGAACGCGTGTTAGATGTAAGCTTATCTCTTATTTGAGGTAAAGTACCCCAGACATGGATTCTGGTGTCTTTTTCATAGCAAAAAACTAATCGGGAACGTGTGTTAGGCATAAACTTATCTCTAATTAGGGATCGGGATAAAGTCTCCAGATATGGATTCTGGTGTCCTTTTTGTGGTAAAAGACTAACTGCTAATGCGTGTTAGGCGTAGACTTATCTCTAATTAGGGATCAAGATAAAGTCCCCCAGACATGGGTTCCGGTGTCTTTTCATGACAAAAGACTAATTGGCAACACGTGTTAGGCGTAGACTCATCTCTAATTTGGGATCAAGATAAAATTCCCCAGTCATGAATTCTGGTGTCTTTTTTATGATAAAATACTAACTGATAATGTGTGTTAGACGTAAACTTATCTCTAATTAGGAATCAATATAAAGTCCCCCATGCATATAAGTCATGGATTTTGGCGCTATTAATAACAACCTGTCAGGATGTCGAATCCACAGGCTTTGCCATTTTCAAAGGAATGCGCTACCCGATGGCATGTGTTAGATATAGACTTATCTCTATTTAGGGATCAAGATAAAATCCCCCATGCATAAAAGGCATGGATTTCGGTGTTATTAATAATAACCTTTCATTATGTCGAATACGTGGGCTTTGCCATTTTTACATGAAAGCGCTACCTGGCAGAATGTGTTAGATATAGAGTTATCTCTATTTAAGGATTGAGATAAAGTCCCCCATACATGAAAGTCATTAATTTTTATCTCTACGATATTGAATACGTAGACTTGATCGTCTTCGCTGGAACAGACCACTCGGCGGCATGTGTTATATGCAGACTTATCTCTAATTAGGGATCAAGATAAAACCTACCATGTATGTGAGACATGGATTTTCGTGTTGAAAGATTGTGTCTTCTCTTGGGGCGAAGATGAACCCGGTGTCGAAAAGAATGAATTTTATATTCTATCTCCTGCGTTAGAAGAAACTCAAAGTGAGATCTTAACTCTGAGAATCTGAAAGGCGAAACTAAGAGTGAGATCTCCACTCTGAGTATCTGAAAGATTTAGATAACCCTAATTGTTGGAAGGTTTGATTACCTAATCTGAAGGTGGATTTGTCATTTATCAAGAGGGAATTCCAATTTTGGCTCTAACTATAGGAATGTTTGACCAAATGGGAGGTTTTAGGCGACCCTAACTGTTGGAATGTTTGATCACTCTATTTGAAAGTGGATCTCTCATTCATGGAAGAAATCGAGAGGGGATTTTAGTTTTGGTCCTAACTATAGGAAGGTTTGACCAAGAAATAGTTTGAGTGGGGGTACAAATAACAGTGGGAATGTTGACTTGTACAAAACTCTCATTGGGAGTTTTCTATGTCAAGCGACAGGGACTTAACATGAAAGGGGTTTGATAATTACCATGGATCACCTGCTTGATCTTTTGAGTGTCATGTCAGAACTCTTATAGCGGGAGTGTTAAATGAACAAGCAGTAGGAGTTTGAATGGACTCAGCTGAGAAGAATTTTGGTGGACTCAACGTCAGTTAATATGATTAGTGAGGGACTTTATGGTGGAGGACCATGATGA
>NC_033795.1:59918795-60034923 GCF_001876935.1 Asparagus officinalis
GAGGGGGGGGGGGGGGGGTGAATAGGGTTTATACTAGTCTAATCCGATTTTATACTAATTAAAACTAATTAACAAGTTAACCTAGCAAATATGATATACTACAAGATATATGCAAAGATAAGCAATATAAACAAGGGTGAAATAAACAAAAACAAACAAGAGTGATAGTGTGCAAATAAACCAACACAAACACATAAAGATGATCACGGAGTTTGGTCCTTCCGAACTACGTCTCCGCTCCCCACTACCGAGGAGAAATCCACTATCACAACTGGATTTTCTACGCTCACCCGAATAAAGTTTACACCTCACACTCGGTTTTCTAGTTCACCAAAAACATTACAATCTAACACTCTTGCAATCTCACTTTACACCCTCTAAGTGTTGGTCTCTAGCTCGTTTTCCCCTCAAGTGTTAGGAATTACAACCTACCTCTAGGCATTACCACCTACCTCGCCTCTCTTGGGACAACCCCGTCTCTCACCACACACTGTTCTCGGTGTACAAGTGTATTACAAAGTGTATCTCACAATGAAAGCTCTATACAATAATTTATTCTCTAATATGGATGAGAACATAATGAAAGCTCACTCTCTAAGTCACACAAACCCACAACCCAGTTTATACAATATTTACAAATACAATAAGCTCAATGGTTGTGTGTGTAAATAAAGAGATAAATCAAAACTAAACTCAATATAATTCCTGCTAATGGAAATTATAATCAAAACACTAAATAGCTAGAAATGGAGTTTAAAAAAACTTCTCCATATAACAAGAGTAGGAGAGATAAAGTTGAAGCCCAAAAAAGGAATGGATGATCTCCTCTAACTCTTGTAAAAGGAATGGATGGTCTCCTTTGTAAAACTTTCCTCACAAAACAAACTTTTAAACACACTTTAAACACTTGTAAAACTCTTGTAAAACTCTTTCTAAGATATCTTAGAAGTATGAGAGCATGAGGTATATATAGGCTCATGAAACAACCCCAAAAACTAAGAGAAACAAGCAAAAAGAAAAAAAAAACATCAAATCTAGAAAACTAGCCGTTATAGGCTGAAAAGAGGTCATCTGTCGACTGATAGAATCTATCGGTTGACTGATAACGTCGACAGACAGTTCTAGATTTTGACACATGTAGAAAAATATGTTAGAGAAAGAATTTCCTAAATATAACTTCTCATATGTGAGAAATAATTGTTTGAACACAGATATTACAGTTTCTGAAAACCGATGACATACATGATTTTGTAAAATCAATTTGACACCTTAAATTAACTCCAAAAAAGATAAAATTTTGGGAAATGGTTATAAACATATAATAGAACATGTTGAAAAAATAAGTTTTCAAATTATATTCCTATTTGTGAAAACTCGTCTATTTTTGTAAAAACATGCACGAAAATGAACTTTAAACATACACGAACAAAAACTTGATTTTGTAAATTCAATTAAACATAAAAAATTAATTCCAAACTTAATGAAACTTTGGGAAATATTTGTAAATGTGATTTTTAAAATGATACAAAAATAATTTTCCAATTTGCATTCCACTTTTGTGAAATCTTATCATTTTGCAAAATCACATAAGTATGAACTTGTAAAAGCTTGACTTTGACAAAATGAGTTTAAACAAAGTTTTGAAACCTTTCCAATAAATTTATAGACTTAATAAAAGATATAAAATAATATCATTAAGTTTATAATCTAAAATGGCGATAAATAAAACCAAATGTGTGTGTGTGATATTGAGCTCTAAGTATTAATACACAAGTATAAACCCTAAACTATTTCCCAAGCTTGGAATCTTTAATATGCTCGTCTTGGTAAACTTACGGATGAAGCTTGAACTTGGATCTTGACTTGAATGCATAGCTTCACACCGATATTTCCTTCCATCCTCTAATGGATTTGATCGTGAAAGGTCTAGTCCATCCATCCACCATCACATTGTTTGTTTATAATAAATAAGAAAACACAAATACTAGACAAACAATATTAGTAGTAAATTATTATTTAAAACATCATCAAAACAAAAAGGCTAACAATCTCCTCTTTTTTGATGATGACAAACAATTTACAAAAAGATATATGCATGAAAGAAAATGAATAAGAATAGGTAAGATATACTCACAATATTTCTCCCCCTTTAACAACATCAAAAAGGGGAAAACAACAAGAATAAAGAGAGCGAAAGCCCCCCTACCTATAAGCACTGTGAGTATAACACAAAAAAAATTAGGGAATAGCTCCCCCTATCAAAATACCTCAATGAATGTATGCAATGTTTTCCCTTTTTGATGTTGTCAAAGGGAGAGAAATATTGTGAGTAAAGCTTTTCTTATTTATATGCATAATATATTCTAATTTATATATTTATTTCTTTTATGCATATATATCTCTTTTGTATATTGTTTGTCATCATCAAAAAAGGGGGAGATTGTTGGCCTTCTTGTTTTGATGATGTTTAACAAACAATTTATAACTAATGTTGTTTATCTAGTGTTTGTAGTTTTCTATTTATTGTAGACAAACAATAAGTTGGAGGATGGATGGAATCGAGCATTCACGATCATATCCAATGGAGGTTGGCGGAAATAGTAGAGTGAAGCAATACAATTCAAGTTAAAGATTTAAGTTCAAGCTTCATCCACAAGTGTACCAAGTAAAGCTTATTAGAGATCAAGATCATTGCTTGGGTAATATAGTATAGGTTTTATATTATGTGTGTTTAATACTTCAAGCTTAATATTATACACACACACACGTTTTCTTGGTTTATCCATTTTTTCATTTTATCCACAAACAACATTTTTCTAAATGAATATTTATATACATACATGTTTGTCTATGTGGATAAGTTGTTTTGGTATAGCTATATAGATATGAAACAAATATACATGTTCATATGAATACTCATATGCATACTCACTTGTTTCATATTCTATCGTGTTTGTAAAATATACTGTATTTTTGGATTATAGACTTAATAACAATATTTCTTATCATTTATCAAGTCTATAAATCAATTGGAAAGTTTTTAAAATTTGTTTGAACTCGTTTTGTCAAAATAAAGTTCTTAACAAGTTCATGTTCGTGTATGTTTTTGAAAAATAGATGCATTTTCATAAATGGGAAATAAAAATTAAAAACTTGTTTCTCTAACATATTCTATTACATGTTTATAACTATTTTCCAAAATTTTATTATTTTTGGAGCTTATTTTCTATGTCAAATTGATTTTACAAAATCGGGTGTTTCAGTAGTTTTCAGAATCTAGAATATCTGTGTTCAAATATTTATTTATCACAAATGGGAAGTGATATTTCAAAAATACTTCCTCTAAACTGTTTATCTACATTTCTAGAAACTTCCCTCAAAATATCATAATTTTTGGAGTTGATTCATGATTAGTACCGAGTCGACTCATAACACTATAACGGCTAGTTTTTAGCTAAGCTGTTTTTGGTTGTTTGGACTTTTCACTTGGGTTTTCTTGGTTCTTTGGGGCTCCTATATATACCCTATACCCTCTAACTTCTGAGGGTACTTAAGAGAAAGTTTTAAGAAAAGTTTTAAACAAATTTTAACAAGGGTTTAAGTTTGTTTTAGTGTTTGTTTTAAAAAGTTTGGTTTGTGAAGATACTTTCACAAGAGGAAGTGGAGATCAATTCATTGGTGGTTAAGCTTCAATTCATCTCTCTCTCTCTTTTATCATCCAGAGAAGTTTTTCTAAACTTAATTCTAGCTTTTATTTATAATTGTATATTGATTATCATTTCTACAAGCTAGTTTTTCATAATTGGGTTTAGTTTTGATTTACTCATTATTTACACACACAACCCATTGAGCTCATTGTATTTACATTCATAGTATAATTTGGATTGTGAAATAGTATCATTGAGTATGAGCTTATATTGTGTTCTCGTCCATATTAGAGAACAATCATGTGTTGTATTGTGCTTATTGTGAGATTTATTTTGTATTACACTAGTACACCGAGAGGAGTGTGTGGTGAGAGACAGGGTCGCTTCCAAGAGGAGTGTGGTCAGTAGTAAAGCCTAGAGAGAGATGGTAAATCTGAGCACTTGAGGAAGGACACGGGCTAAAAACCAACACTTAGAGGGTGTGGAGTGTAGTTACATTGTGAGATTGTGAACGTTGATCGGTGAGCATTGAAAACCGATATTGTGAGGTGTAAACGTTATTCGGGTAAGCGTCGAAAACCCGATGTGATAGTGGAGTTCTCCCCGGGAGTGGGGAGCAGAGACGTAGGACGGAAGGTCTGAACTCCGTGATCATCTTTGTGTGTTTGTGATTGCCTTGGGTTGAGCTTATTGTTTATTTCATTCTTGTCGTCATTATCTATCGCTTATAGTGACCACTATCTTGTTTATCTTGTTTGTGTTTATTTCACCCATGTATTAGTTTATATATCCTTGCATATATTTCATCATATACCTCTTTGTTACGATACGTCTCTTTGTTCATATTGCATATTCTTGCTCATATCATGTTGTATATCTACCTTGCAAGAATAATATTAGAATTAGTTTTAATTGGTATAAAATCGGATTAGATTAGCATAAGACCCTAATTACCCCCTCTATAGGGTATAACAGGTTTTTCTTTTAAATTATTTTGCAAATAAGAAACTCTTTTCAAATCAAAACAAAATTTGACCAAATGACCAAATCTACCACAAAAATCATATTTGAACACATTAGCATGCTTATGATGAACAATGAGGTGCATGTGTGTGTATATGTGATGAAGAAACTTGATGAGATGCACAAGAAGGATTAATATTCTTATGTTTGTGTGCATCATAGCAAAACTTTGCTAAATGGCCTTTACAGCCGCAAATAGTGTATTTATAAACTTTGCTATATATGTGTGCATGATGAGTGGATTATTTTGACTTATTTGCACTAGACTTAGCACACATATTCACAAGCTTCTTATGGTTATTAATGCATGTAGTTAGGGTTGAATCTAATGAAGAAATACAGTTTTTAACATTGTTCAACTCATCATTAGGCATATTAGCATTAACATTAGAAGTAGAGCAAACACGATTATTCTTAAAATAATCAAATTCATTCCTAATAGCTACTACTTCTAGCATGTCATCTTTATTAGCATGAGTTAAGCTAGAAATAGATGAAGACATGTTATTATTTTCCAAACTTAATAACTAATTGTTTTCTTTCAAAATAGCAATCTCTTTAATAACTATATCAAGTTTGGAAGCTAGCGACTCATGATCGGATATAAGACTTTTTAATAAATTATTCTTGCATGATAGATATATAATATGTTATGAGCAAGAATATGCAATATGAATAAAGGGAAATATCCTAGCAATGAGATATACTATAAGATATAAGCGAGGATATAGAAAAAACAAAAGGGTAAACAATCTAAACTAGATAGTGGGCAATATAAGCAACAAGCAATATACAAAGGCGATATAAGATTTGAACATAAAAATAAGTGCGCTAATGCAAACACAAACAAATGATATGTTCACGGAGTTTGGTCCTGTAAAACCCCGAAAATTTGAATATAGTGTGATAAATAATTATAAATATGTTATATGATGAAAATAATGTATTTTTATGTTTGAGTATGATAGGAATTGATTTGAGATCAATTCAATGCATAATTGTGAATATACGAGTGTAAATACACAAAACATGCACAAAGGCAAATAGTGATAATCTGAGAATTTTGACCAGTTGAGAGTTTTTATGTTTTGCACAGTGATTTATTTAGAATCTGGAAAAGTGTATAAGATCAAAGTTGTAGGTCTCTTCAAGAGATTTCCAACGAATCTTAGATCACCTCATTTCGATATCAGATGAGAAAGTTATAACCTTTTTACCGAACCCCGGTCTGAGAATGACCCAGGAACCTGCGCAGTCGACCGCCGTGGTCGCTGCGGTCGACCGCGCAGCGAACCTGGTTCTGCCAGTTCTGTTTCGGGCGGGTTTTGTTTATACCAAACCCGATTGCTACCCTAAGTATATATACTCGTTTTGAAGCTCTCAGAACCCTCTATTGAACCAGTAGAGATGGATAACGGAACGTCTAAGGGGTGTGCAACTAACTGAAGCCTATTCATGAAGGTATGAGATATAAAGGAATGTGAAGCTCCTGAATCGAATAAGATCCGAGCTGGAAAAGAATTCACCAAGAAAGTACCTTCCACAATGGCTCCACTCGCATCATGGTCACGTGATATGACCGTATACACTATGTCGGTGGCTAATGACTGTTGCGCTGCTGACGGAGGAACATATGGGACTATCTGTCCTTTAGAGATCTCCTGGATGGCTTGAATCTGGTATGTCGCCCCTCAATCCTCAGAATGGCAGGTGGTGCCTCTATCCTTTACTGCTGCTACTGGTGGTCGTAACTGTGGCCCTAAAACTACTAACCCTAACCATGGTTCTGCTGTTGACCGTGTCCTCATCCTTGCCGTTGGCCTTGGCCTCTGCCCTGCTAGCCTCCTGTTAGAACCTAGAGGGGGGTGATTAGGGTCTTATGCTAATCTAATCCGATTTTATGCCATTTAAAACTAATTAACAAGTTATCCTAGCAATTATAAAATACAACAAGATATGTGAGCTAGGATAAGTGATATACACAAGGGTAAACAAAATAAACAAGATAGTGGATGATATAAATAATGAACAATGGACAATGGCGATAAGAAATATAAATATAAGAGAAGTGCGCCAAAGCAAACTCAAACACACGATATGATCACGGAGTTCGGACCTTTCGTCCTACGTCTCCGCTCCCTACTCTCGGGGAGAAATCCACTATCACAACCGGGTTTTCTACGCTTACCCGAATAACGTTTACATCTCACAATGTTGATTTTCAACGTTCATCGATCAACGTTCACAATCACTCACAGTATCGGTTTTCAACGCTCACCGATCAACGTTTACTCCTCACACTCGGTTTTCTAGCTAACCGAAAACTCTAAACCACTCTCAAATAAAACCAAATGATTTGTTCTCTACAATAGATGAGAACTCAATATAGCTCACTCTCAATTGTTATAACTCCCCACAACCTAAATTATACTAAGTATGAAAATACAATAAGCTCAATAGGTTGTGTGTGAACAAAGAGATATAAATCAAAACTAAACTCAATATAGTTCTAGGTTAATAACAATGATAATCAAATATATTAAAAGAGCTAGAAATAGAGTTTAGAAAACTTCTCAATAGATCAAGAGATCGAGGGAGAGTAGTTGGATGCCCAAACACCAATAGACGATCTCCTCAAGCTCTTGTGAAATTGATTTCACAAACTCAATCTCTCAAATGCTAAAAAGCTTCTTAAACAAACTTAAACAACACTTAAACCCTTGTTAAAACTTTATTAAAATATTTCTTAGGTTGTTGTCGGTAGAAGGGGTTTGAGGGGTTTATATAGGAAGAGAAACCAACAGCTAAAAACCCCAAACAAAAGACCAAAAACCCCCTAAGAATCAAAAATCTGATTCTGTACCCAATATAGCCTTTGGGCAATCGGCGGTCGACCATGGTAAACTCGTGATTGACCGCGAGCAACAAAACAACAAAACTGGGCTTTGGAAACACATACGATCGACCGTGGCGGTCGACCGTGAAATTCTCTGGACTGCATACGATCGACCAACACAGTCGACCTCTTTGGACTCAGGGGCGGTCGACCGTGGTGGTCGACCGTAAATTGATACATAAAATTCATGGTTTGAAACAGTTTTTCTGATTTTAAAACTCTGTTTAAAAATATCAAACAAATTCAGAAAAATGTAAAACTTTAGAAAATGATTGTAGACATGATAATACACATGCTACAAAAACTGGCTTTCAAAAAGGACCTCCCAAATATAAAATATCATTATTTTGCAAAATAGTCTAAAACATGAAAATGTAAACATATGAGGTTTGACATTTTAGCTTAACCATGTTTTGAAACATTACAAAATGATTTTGTAGACTTAAAGAAAGATATAAACTATTGTTATGAAGTCTATAAACAATGACTATAGTATTTTCACAAATACAATAGAATATGAAACATATGAGTATGTATATATTTTTGTTTCATATCTATGAAATTAAACCAAACCAACTTATCCACATGAAAACAAACATGTATGAATATAAATATTTATTTATATACTTGTAAAAACTTTGTTTGTGGATAAACCAAAATCCAAAATGTGTATGTGTGTGTGTGTGTGTGTGTGTGTGTGTATATATATATATATATACATAGAAACTAATAAAATGTGTGTGTATATGATATTGAGCTTAAAGTACCAACACACATAATATAACACCTAAACTAAATGTTACCCAAGCAATCTTAATCTTCAATAAGCTTGAATTGGTACACTTACGGATGAAGCTTGAACTTGGATCTTTAACTTGAATTGTGTAGCTTCAACCACTATATCCACCAACCTCCATTTGATATGATCGTTATGGCGTAATCCATCCAACCTCCAACATATTGTTTGTCTACAATCGATACAAAAACACAAACACTAGACAAGCAATATTAGAAGTAAATTGTTTATAAATCATCATCAAAACAAGAAGGCCAACACCTCCTGCTAGTGCATTACGACAATCTCTGGCCTTATGGTCGATATTGTTGTAGTTATAACATGCACCCTGAATCTTACACTGCTGTGTCGAGCCATGCCATGCTCCTTTCTTATGCTAACCCTACTGCTGGTGATGAAATCCCTTACCCCGTTGTTGGGGTCCTCCAGATTCGTCAAAAGGTCTCTTTCTCTTGTCCTTGTCATTTTGTTGTCCAGACTTGGTGTTACTCTCTTTGCTCTTCTGAAACATCGTAGTCTCAGTCTCCTATGCCATGGCTGCATTGGCCACCTTCCATACTGAATGAAATGGCCTAGATATGAGATATCAATGTAGACTCAGGCGAAGTCCCATAAAAAACATCTGAGCCTGCGGCTCATCAGTGTGCCACATGCCCGTGAATCTGAGTAGGGCTATGAATTTACTCTTATAGTCTGACACCGACATGTCTTCTTGCTCTAGTCGAGCTAGCTCTAGCTTCTTTCTGGCTATCGCTGCAGCCGATACATACTGCTCATCAAAGACGTACATAAAAGTCTCCCATGAAGTCGTCATCCTCTATTCCGGAGTGAATCAAAGTTGATACCATCCTCCTGTGTCTCCTTTGAGGCTAAAAGTTGCTAGCCTCTACTTTTGCACGGTATCCACATTAAGCATATCTAAGATGTTGCTCACATCCTCCTTCCACTTATGTGATATAATAGAATCTGTCGTGCCGTGAAACTCTGGTACCTTCAACGTCTGATATCTCTCCAACAAACGGAGCTATGCCTCCTGTTTAGCTGCTCCCTCTACAACTAGTGGTGGTGGTGTATTCATCAGCATCTTATCTGGTGTTTCTTCCTGAATAGGTGTCTTCTGACTAGGTGTCTCCTGCTGAGTCTGATTCATCAATTACTCTTCTATTGCCGCCAAACAAGCTACTAAGGGTGATATGAGATCAACTAAATATTATGGAGCCTGTTGTGCCTCAGGCTCTGTATCAGCTTGTCCAGCTCCCTGAGCACGGGTACCTCTGCGACCATGTCCTCTTCCTGACAGCTATAGGTTTAGAAGTAGAGCTCGTTAAACACAGTAACTAGGATCTCAAGCAATAAGATAAAACATATATCAATAGGAATAAATAATATCACTTATCATTCTTCTCATGTCTTATAATTCAAACAAGATAGTCATAAAAAATTTTGTAATTTTCAAATATACGTATATAACGTCCTCACTCATTCTAGGAATTCTTAGCGGACTCTATACATGAATTCTAGGAAACACTGTCCTAGCTCCACGACTCGACACAGGATGATCCTAAGGATACTGGAACTAGAGTTTTGATACCAACTATGATGCTCATGGTTTCACATAATACTGTAGTCCAAGGTAAACCCAGAGATGTCAAACCTATCATGCACCCACATTGTGCATAAATGCGTTTTACCAATTATAATAATATCCTCTAGTGGAATCGAATAAAAGTGCAGGTACAGAACATGCAAAATATGGAAATGAACCTGATAGACATGATATAGAAAAGATATCTCATAAATAAAAGAATCATGTCTCAACTGTAACCTGTTTGATAACTGAAATAAAGAGAATGTCAACATGAATCAACTAGAATCGTACTAAGGCACACTGCCTTTACAATATAAGAATAAAACTCTAATGTATGAATAAAATAATGAAAATCTACTGTGGAGTCTCTAAAATTTTATGTGATGGTGACTATGAAAGAACTTCGTCATCCTACGGCTCTCCGTACCTCTGTACCGCCAGAAAGAAGAGAAACAACAAAAGAACAATAATAAGAGCGTCTGAGTACTATAGCAAGATTACCTCCATCCGCCCTTAGGGGAAAGGCTACTAGGTGGAGTGAAGGCTCTATATATTAAGTATAGTCTACTTAGATAATTGTCCCCGTATCTAAGTGGAATTAACATTTAGAAACCTACAACACGAGACGTAGTACGTCGAACGAAATAATCCAAACAAAGAAACCCTCATATATATATCATATGTCTCAAATTGTAGATACCTAAACATTAATACTAAACTAGGAAAAGACGAACAATGAGATCAACAAATAGAAATTCATAACACGAGACTAGTACGTCGAGTAAAATAATCCAAATAAGGAATCCCTTATGTATATACTATATGTCTCAAATTATGAATCGCTAATCATTAATCCCAACTAACAAGTAAAGAAAACAGTAAAGAAATATAAAGATATCATTACATCGTATTATAATATCTTTCACAATCACTGAGGAGATAAAGTCGAAGAACCGGGCATAAAGTCAGACTCTCATGGGTTCTTCTTGTCTGTGTAGCATAGACTTCAGCCCCTAATTCAAGAACAAGGCATAAAGTCGGAGAAGGAGGCGGCCCCTTCATCAATCTCCTCTACCTCATCCCGGCGAGGACTCAGGAGGAACTGATCCCGCCCCGGATCCGCACCTATCTGTTAGTCTCTTTGTTTTGATGATGTTTAATAAACAATTTACATCTAATATTATTTGTCTAGTGTTTGTGTTTTGTATTTATTGTAGACAAACAATATGTTGGAGGATGGATGGAATTGAACGTCCACGATCATATCCAATGAAGGTTGGCGGAATAGTAGAGTGAAGCCATGCAATTCAAGTTAAAGATTCAAGTTCCCGCTTGATCCGTAAGTGTATCAAGATAGAGCATATTGAAGATCAAGATTGCTTGGGTAAATAGTTTAGGGTTTATAGTTGTGTGTTAATACTTTGAGCTCTATATCACACATACATACAATTCTTAATTTTGAGTAATTTTGATAAAATATTGAGTTATTAGTTTTTTGGACTTAACAACCATTATATATATATTTTATTAAGCCTATAAAATTATTTTATAAGGTTTCAAAACATTGTTTAACTCAATAGTCAAAAATCAAGAAGTTTATGTACACATGTATTTACAAGTTTTGCAAAATATATGAGTTTTGACAAATGGGAAATTAAATTTGAGAAATTCTTTTTCTAACATGTTAAATTTCATGTTTATAAATATTTCCCAAGGTTTTATCAATTTTGGAATTAATTTGTCATGTTTAATTGAATTTACAAAATTAAGTTTTAAATAAGTTCATGTTCGTGCAGATGTTCGTGCATGTTTTTGCAAAATAGATGAGTTTTCACAATTGGAAAATGTAATTTGAAAATTTTCTTTATTTACATGTCTATCTTCATATATACAAACATTTCCCTAAGTTTTACTAATTTTTGAAATTGTTTTGTTATTTTCAATTGAATTTATAAAAACAAGTTTTCAGCAGTTTTTTAGAAACTATATATCTGTATTCAAATAATTATTTCTCACAAATGGGAAGTTATATTTCAGAAATTCTTTCTCTAACATGTTCATATATATGTTTATGAGAGAGAAAATCAAGAAGTTTATGTACACATGTATTTACAAGTTTTGCAAAATACATGAGTTTTTACAAATGGGAAATTCAATTTTAGAAATTCTTTTTCTAACATATTAAATTTTATGTTTATAAATGTTTCCCAAATTTTTATCAATTTTGGAATTAATTTCTCATGTTTAATTGAATTTACAAAATCAAGTTTTAAATAAGTTCATGTTCGTGCAGATGTTCGTGCATGTTTTTGCAAAACAGATGAGTTTTTATAACTGGAAAATGCAATTTGAAAATTTTCTTTATTTACATGTCTATCTTCATATATACAAACATTTCCAAAAATTTTACTAATTTTAAAATTGTTTTGTTATTTTCAATTGAATTTATAAAAACGAGTTTTCCGCAGTTTTTTAGAAATTGTATATCTGTGTTCAAATAATTATTTCTCACAAATGGGACGCTATATTATATAAATTCTTTCTCTAACATGTTCATATATATATTTATAAACCTCTCTCATAATTTCATGATTTTTGGAGTTGATTTACTATTTTTAATTGATTTTACAATGCCAGATATGCAGATTTCCAGATTTCAGAAACTGTCAGTTTTCACGGTCGATCGCTACAGTCGACCGTGCTACAGTACAGTCGACTACCACGGTCAACCGGACATAACCCAGAGTGCATTTTAGCTCTTGCGGTCGACTGCTACAGTAGCCGTGGTCGACTGCTACAATAGCCGCGATCGACCGTCAAAGTTACTGTTGCACAGTAACGGTAACTGGGTGGTTTTTATTTTTCAGTGGGTTTTTGGGATGTTTTCTTCTACCCTATATATACCCCTTTGCTATTAATATTTTCTACTACTAAGAAATATTTTAAACAAGTTTTTATAAGAGTTTAAGTTTTGTTTAAGTGTGCGTTAAAAGTTTCAAGTTTGTGAAGATTGTTTCACAAGAAGAGGAGATCATCTTAGGTTTGAGCTTTCCACTTCACATCTCCATCTCTCTTATTCTAGAGAAGTTTTCTCAACTCAATTATCTAGCTTGCTTACATTTATATTGTCATATTTATATTTGCTAGACTTTAATTGAGTTTGATTTTATTTCTCTTTGTTTATATACACAACCATTAAGCTTATTGTATTTGCATACATTGTATAATTTTGTTGAGGGATTGTTTGACTTAGAGAGTGAGCCTATATTGAGTTTTCATCTATTATAGAGAACAAATTTATTGTATTGAGAGCTTCAGTGTGTAAATCACTTTGTAATACACTTGTACACCGAGAGGAGTGTGCGGTGAGAGACAGGGTCGTTCCAAGAGGAGTGAGGTAGGTGGTAATGCCTAGATGTAGGTTATAATTCCTAACACTTGAGATAGACACGGGCTAGAGGCCAGTACTTAGAGAGTGTAAAGTGTGATTACAAGAGTGTGAGATTATAGAGTTTTCGGTTGGCTAGAAAACTGTATTGTGAGGTGTAAACGTTTTTCAGGTAAGCGTAAAAAACCCGGTGTGATAGTGAATTTCTCCCCGGGAGTGGGGAGCGGAGACATAGGATGGAAGGTCTGAACTCCGTGATCATCTTTGTGTCTTTGTGATTGTCTTGACGTCTCACTTGTGCTTATTGTTCATTTCATTCTTGTCGCCATTATCTATTGCTCATAGTGACTTGTTTGTATTTATATCACCCTTAGTTTCATATCCTCACACATATATCTCATAATATATATCATTGTTAGGATATTGTCATTTGTTCATATTGCATATTCTTGCTCATAACATATTGTATATCTATCTTTGTTAGGATATTGTCATTTGTTCATATTGCATATTCTTGCTCATAACATATTGTATATCTATCTTGCAAGAATAATATTTGAATTGCATATTCTTGCTCATAACATATTGTATATCTATCTTGCAAGAATAATATTTGAATTAGTTTTAATTATCATAAAATCAAATTAGATTAGCATAAACCCTATTCACCCCCCTTCTCTCGGGTCTAAAAATTAGTATCAGAGCTTGGTGCTCTTTGATTTATGGTCTAATCACCTTGATTTAAATATCCAAGTTATCTTTTTGGCTAATCTTATTTAGATTTTCTTTGTTATCTTGCTTGCACATATATACATACATTATGGATATGCACGGTGCACCTAGTTTAGGTTATGCCATCAATATTGCTCCAAAATTAGATAATTTCCATTATGGATATGCACGGTGCACCTAGTTTAGGTTATGCCATCAATATTGCTCCAAAATTAGATAATTTCCCTTATGCCCAATGGTCATCAATATTGCTCCAAAATTAGATAATTTCCCTTATGCCCAATGGTGTGTTAGATTTAAGCTATTTGTTAGATCTAAACATTCTGATTTATGAGAAATTATAGATGATGCTTATATTGTGCCAACTACGGAGAAATCCAAGTAGAATAAAAATAATCATCAAATGTCTATAATGAACAAGACTTTGTTAGAATATTTGCTAAATACTTTTGATTCATCTATGTCTAACAAGTTTGCTCATTTTGATAGTTCTTATAATTTATGACAATTCATAGAAGCACATCAAGGCAAATTAGAGGAAATCTGACATAGTTTGAATGATTCTTCTTCAAGTGATATTGGAGCTTCTTTATGCACACGTCCACTAGGCGTTAGCCCTAGTGTGGTATGCGGTTCCGAACCTGATAATGATTTATCTAATGATGAACTTGCTTATGCTAGTGAAAAATTATTGCATACCTATAACAAATTGCATAAAGATTTTATTACCCTACAAAGCAAGCATGTAGAATTAAAATCTGATCATGAGGAGCTAGTGTCAAAATTGGATGTCATTGCAAAAGAAAATACCTTGCTTAAAGAAAACAATGACATGATAATTTGGAAAATAAAAAATTAACCACGTCTATAAATAGCTTATCTCATGAAAAAGATAATGCCACATTAGAAGTAGAGAACATAAAAATTGATATTGCTTCCTTTATAAATGAGTATATATGTTCTACTTCTAATAAAAATACATATGTGCCTAATAATGAAGATTTGAATCTTGTGAATAAACGTATTTCATCTTTAGATTCAATTTTGAAAATATGCATTGATAATCATAAGAAGCTTATGGATGTGTGCCAAGTCTAAGTCAAAATCATCTACTCATTATGCACATATATATAGCAAAGTTTACAAGTGCTCTATTTGCAGTCGTAAAGGTCATTTAGCTAAATTTTGCTATGATGCACACAAACATAAAAATGTCAATGCTCCTTGTGTATCTCATCAAGTTTCTTTATCACATGTACACACACATGTACCCATTGTTCATCATAAGCATGCTCATGTGTATAGATGTGATCATTGTGGTTGTTTTGGTCTTTTGGCCAAGTTTTGGTTTGATTTGAAAAAGAACTCAAATTTACCAAATGTTTTTAGTAGACCACATGTTTAAAATATGATGTTTGTGGTAGGTTTGGACATCTTACAAAATTTTGTTATGATATGCAAAATGCTTCTAAGTTACAATATGTTCCAAATTAACCATTGTTTAAGAATGTTTCTTATTTGCAAAATATCTCTAAAAGATAATCTTTATTTGCAAATGATTCTCGTGCACGAGCTAATGGTCCAAAAAAACAAATGGATCTCTTTTATTGCACATATTGCAATCGGAAGGGTCATTTGAGTGATTATTGCTTTGATCGTGTTAGTGTACTATATGCGCCCAAGAGGGTTTATAACCCAAGGGCTTTGAGCTTAAATGATAGGGGTCATGTTTCTAAATCTTTTGGTGCCAAGAATACTTGGGTACCAAAACAAATTTGATTTTAAACCAAGAATTTTAGTATTTTTATTTTTCTTTTTTCTTGGTTTTGAAAATTACACTTTAAATTTTTGAACATGAAAATAATTCTTTTTATTAATCAAATTCTTTTGTTTTCATGATTATTGGTTTTGTTTTAATGAGAGGTTTGTGTTTATATAACCCCCCCGGTTTTATTAGGTGTTTATTCTCAAATCTTGTTTACCGAGTATTAAAAGTCCTTATATGGGTTGGAACAATCTTAAGAGCTTGATATATTATTATCTCTCTTGCATTTCTTTTGTCAAAAATTTGTTTTGATTTGTTGCTTTGAATTCATTATAAAGCACAATCAAATATGCTTTATAATGTATTCTATGAGTGGTTTGATCAAGCCCTATAAAGAAAGTTTTCTTTATTGATCAAACATCGTTTTTGGGTATAAACTTTGATTTATGATTTCTTTTGGTTGATTTGTTTTCATTTGAAAACTTTTTGCATGATTCTCATTTTATGATTTCTTTTGGTTGATTTGTTTTCATTTGAAAACTTTTTGCATGATTCTCATGTTCCTTCTCTTTTGATTTCATATGATTTGTTTTCATTTGAAAACTTTTTGCATGATTCTCATGTTCCTTCTCTTTTGATTTCATAAATCTATTCTTATACATGATTTTTATGCTAGTATAATGAGACACTATCTTTATAATGACATATCTATATGTGTTGTCATTGTCTTCTTGTATGTGAATTAAATTTAGCATATTTTTTTCATTTATTCTTGCTCACATGTTTTGCCTTAACATTCATTTCATGTATCCTATGAGGCATTTTGATAGGGAAGTCATCCTTATATTTGTTTTATACTCACCCATGCTTATATGTAAGGGGAGCTTTCGCTCTCTTCATCCTTTGTCCCCTTTTTGATGTTGTCAAAGGGGGGAAAATATTGTGAGTATATTCTTTTTGGTTATATGCATGATTATTATTATTTGTATATTCATTTCATCAAAAAGGGAGAGATTGATAGTCTTTTTATTTTGATGATGTTTAACAAATAATTTACATCTAATATTGTTTGTCTAGTATTTGTGTTTTGTATTCATTATAGACAAATAATATGTTGGAGGATGGATGAAATCGAGCATTCACGATCAAATCCAATGGAGGTTGGCGGAATAGTGGAGTGAAGCTATGCAAGTCAAGTTAAAAATTCAAATTCCCGCTTCATCCACAAGTGTACCAAGATAAAGCATATTGAAGATCAAGATTTCTTTGGTAAATAGTTTAGGGTTTATACTTGTGTGCTAATACTTTGAGCTCTATATCACGCATACACACAATTCTTGATTTTGAGTAATTTTGATAAAATATTGAGTTACTGGTTTGTGGACTTAACAACCATTATATACATATTTTATTAAGTCTATAAAATTATTTTATAAGGTTTCAAAATATTATTTAACTCAATAGTCAAAAATCAAGAAGTTTATATACATATGTATTTACAAGTTTTACAAAATACATGAGTTTTCACAAATGAGAAATTTAATTTGAGAAATTCTTTTTTTAACATGTTAAATTTCATGTTTATAAATGTTTTTCAAAGTTTTATCAATTTTTGAATTAATTTGTTATGTTTAATTGAATTTACAAAATCAAGTTTTAAATAAGTTCATGTTCGTGCAGATGTTGGTGCATGTTTTTACAAAACAGATGCATTTTCACAATTGGGAAATACAATTTGAAAATTTTCTTCATTTACATGTCTATCTTCATATATACAAACATTTTCCTAAGTTTTACTAATTTTGGAATTGTTTTGTTATTTTCAATTGAATTTACAAAAATGAGTTTTTAGTAGTTTTTCAGAAACTGTATATTTTTGTTCAAACAATTATTTCTCATAAATAAGATCTTATATTTCATAAATGTTCAAATATATGTTTATAAATCGTCCTAAAAATTTCATGATTTTTGGAGTTGATTTACTATTTTAATTGATTTTACAAAGCTAAATACGCAGATTTCCAGATTTCAGAAATTGTTAGTTTTCACGGTCGACCACTACAGTCGACCGTGGTACAGTGCGGTCGACCACCATGGTTGACCGGACATAGTCCACAGAGCATTCTGGCTCTCACGGTCAACCGTGGCGGTTGACCGCTACAGTAGCCGCGGTCGACTGTCAAAGTTATCATTGCATAGTAATGATAACTTGCTGATTTTTATTTTTTAGTGGGTTTTTGGGGTTTTTTGGGTTGTTTTCTTCTACCCTATATATACCCCTTTGCCATAACTATTTTATACTACTAAGGGAAGTTTTAAACAAGTTTTTACAAGAGTTTAAGTTTTGTTTAAGTGTAGGTTAAAAGCTTCAAGTTTGTGAAGATTGTTTCACAAGAAGAGGAGATCATCTTTGGTTTAAGCTTTCCACTTCACATCTCCATCTCTCTTATTCTAGAGAAGTTTTCTCAACTCAATTATCTAACTTGTTTACATTTACATTGTCATATTTATATTTGCTATACTTTAATTGAGTTTGATTTTATTTCTCTTTGTTTATGCACACAACCATTGAGCTTATTGTATTTGCATACATTGTATAATTTGGTTGTGGGATTGTGTGACTTAGAGAGTGAGCCTACATTGAGTTATCATCTATTGTAGAGGATAAATTTATTGTATTGAGAGCTTCAGTGTGTAAATCACTTTGTAATACACTTGTACACCGAGAGGAGTGTGTGGTGAGAGACGGGGTCGTCCCAAGAGGAGTGAGGTAGGTGGTAATGCCTAGAGGTAGGTTATAATTCCTAACACTTGAGGGAGACACGGGCTAGAGGCCAACACTTAGAGGGTGTAAAGTGTGATTACAAGAGTGTGAGATTGTAGAGTTTTCGGTTGGCTAGAAAACCATATTATGAGTGTAAACGTTTTTCGGGTAAGCGTAGAAAACCCGATGTGATAGTGGATTTCTCCCTGGGAGTGGGGAGCGGAGACGTAGGATGGAAGGTCTGAACTCTTTGATCATCTTTGTGTGTTTGTGATTGCCTTGGCGTCTCACTTTTGCTTATTGTTCATTTCATTCTTGTCGCCATTATCTATTGCTCATAGTGACCATTATTTTGTTTGTGTTTATATTACCCTTAGCTCCATATCCTCACACATATATCTAATAATATATATCATTGTTAGGATATTGTCATTTGTTCATATTGTATATTCTTGCTCATAACATATTGTATATCTATCTTGCAAGAATAATATTTGAATTAGTTTTAATTGGCATAAAATCAAATTAGATTAGCATAAACCCAATTCACCCCCCTAGGGTCTAACACTATCCTCTTCCGTATACGATTGATTGTTTGATCCTAGCCATCAACTATATATATATATTAATATGTATATATATATATAATATACTAATATATATATATATATATATATATATAGTACATATATATATATATATATAATATATAATATTATATATAATAAAATAATATATATACACACACACACTTCACACACAACCACACACACACACACACACACACACACACTACACACACATACATAATTATAAATAATATACACACAAATATATAAATGTGCCGCGCACGCCGCGCGCGCACACACACACACACACCACACACACACACAATATATATTATATAAATATATATATAATATATATATAAGATATATATAATAATATATAATATATATATATGTATGTATGTATGTTGTATATATGTTTGTATGTATGTATGTATATATATAGATACAAACATACATATATACGTACATAGACATATATATGTGTGTGTGTGTGTGTGTGTGTATGTACATATATATGTATGTATGTATACATACATATGTACATACATACATATATACATACATACATATATACGTATACATATATGCATATGTATACATATACATATATATGCATATACATATACATGCACACATGCATATGTATATACATATATATGTATACATACACACACACAGAGAGAGATATGTGTGTGTGTGTGTGTTTGTGTGTTTATATGTGTATGTATATACATATATATACATATATGTATGTATGTATATATACATATATGTATGTATGTATATATACATATATGTATGTATGTATATATACATATATGTATGTATGTATATATACATATATGTATGTATGTATATATACATATATGTATGTATGTATATATATATATATATATATATATATATATACATATATGTATGTATGTATATATACATATATGTATGTATGTATATATACATATATGTATGTATGTATATATACATATATCAGGTTCAGGGATTCTTAGACCTCCCCTCAATCCAAATGGATCAGTTGCTGCAAATGAGGAGAGAAATCAAGATTGGATCAGTGTCATTTCTCGTAAAAATAAATATCGAAATTTCCCAAAATCTGATTCTAGATTTAAAGGAAATTTTCGTAAGCATGATCAATTTGAAATGAATAAGGATTCTGGTAGGATTCAACAAGCAGTATCAAAAGGATTAGGTAATTAATCTACACATCAAGAGGCAGGAATCTGGAAATTCAAATCTGTTGGATCCACATCATGGAAGGATGTTTGTTCAATGGGTCGAGAGGTAAATCAAAATTGTTCTCTACAATTCTTCCCTCCTTCTGTTGACAGTAATGGTATTCAATATGCTTCTATTCCGAGATCTGAGATTCTTCTCAATGTTGACAAATGGAATAACACTTTGATTGGTTATGTTCTTGAAGACAAACCGTTCTATAGTCATCTAAAAGGTTGTGTTCATCGTCTATGGAAACTGACATGTTCTCTTGATATATATTCTTGTGAAAATGGGTTCTTTTTCTTTAAATTTGGGAGCAATGAAGAATTAAACAGAGTTCTTAATGGTGGTCCTTGGTTGTTTGATGGCAGATTAATAATTTTAAAAAAATGGTCTGAGAACATTGATTTAGAAAGGGAGCTACTTACCTCAGTTCCAGTTTGGATTAGACTCCCTTCATTACATCTCAAACTCTGGTCTAATAATATTATTGGACGAATTGCTAGCCTCATGGGCAATCCTCTTTATATAGATCAAGCAACAGCAACGGGTGAAAGATTATCATTCGCTAGATGTTTTGTGGAAATCTCATCAAAAGCTAAGCTTCCAAAAACTGTAAGGTTGGATTTGGGAAATGAAGAATGGTTAGAAACTACAGTGGAGTATGAATGGATACCACCTAATTGTAGCAAATGCCAAAATTTTGGACATGTAGAGTATCAATGACCGGTTGTGCATGTTGATAAATGGATTCCTAAATCTACTTCTAATGGAGCTGAGAACATAGATTCTGGGTCTACTGCTGCTGTAGTCAACATATATGACAAGGATAAGGAAGAGTCAGATCTTAATGCTACTTTGTCAAGTAAATCTGATTTTACTGGGGATAAAGTTAATGATAATCAATTACATGAGATTGTTTCTATAAATGAGAGACATATAAATGTGGATGCTGATATGTCTGGGAGAATAATAAATGAAAATTCTACAGTTAATGATGCTATTTATGAAGATACTACTATTAATGATATTATAACCGAATCTGAGGTTTACTTGAAGCATGATTTGAGGAATCAAGGTATTGTAGTACAAGCTATCAACAAAGGTACAAATGCTAAGGAGCTATCTATGCCAGGAAATTACAAAGATAAAACAGATACAACGAATACAGAGTCTCAGACTATGAAGGATGATGTTGCAAACTCAGGATTCTCTGAATTAGAAAAAGCAGGTGACCCTCCAGTTTCTTCTGTTCCAGTCACTGTAAGTAATCAATCTGATCAGGCCAAACATAATATAGCATTTATTGATACTATGCAAACTGATGGGGGAAAAGTAAATGATTTGGATATAGATTTCCCTATTGCCATTGATAATCCAGACTGGTTAAATGAAAAGAATCAACTACTTATGATGAAGAAATCTTAGTTTAAAACTAATAAAGATACTTCTTTAGGCCCAAAGAGGGTAACCAGGGCTACCTCAGCTAATATCTCATGACCATGTTGTTTTGGAATGTTAGAGGCATGAACAAAGTAAGTAGGAGAAGGGATATTAAAAGACATATTCATTCTTTGAAACCAAGTGTGGTTGGATTGTTAGAGACCAAAGTTAAGTCATCAAAATCTCACAGAATTACCAAATGCATACCTACTCTTTGGTCATATTGCAACAATTATACTGCTTCTAATAGAGGAAGAATATGGGTGGCTTGGGATGCAGATATCTGGAGTGGAGATGTAATTTCTGTCACTTTGCAACAAAGCATAGTTAAACTTCAAAACAAGGGGGATTTCACTTTAATCTTGAGTGTCATCTACGGTGAGAATTCTGAAATAATTAGATCATCATTATGGACTGATGTTAGTGATATATATAATCAATATCACACTATGCTATGGTTATTAGTGGGAGATTTTAATGTTTGTAGATTCTCTTCTGAAAAAATTGGTGGTACTCAACTGACAGTTAAGAAGCTTCAGGAGTTTAATGATTGTATACAACTCTGTGGCCTTTCTGATATCAAAAGTACTGGTTCAACCTGGACATGGCACAATAAACAACAGGGCATACACAGAATCTATGGTAAACTAGACAGAGCTCTGGGAAATTCTAAGCTGATTGATATGTTTCCTCAAGTCTTTACAGAGTATAAAAATACATCATCCAGTGATCATACCCCAGCTATTATCCAACTTCAACCCAATATAAATTTTGGGCCTAAGCCTTTCAAATTTTTTAACTATTGGATGCAATGTCAAGGTTATGCTGATGTTATCAATAATGTTTGGGGAATACAGTTTACAGGTTCTCCTATGTTTATATTGGTATCTAAGCTAAAAGAACTTAAGTCAGCTCTGAAACTCTGGACTAAGCTTTCTCTTGTATCCACTACAGCAAATATTATGAGGTTATCAAAGCAACTGGAATTTATTCAAAAAGAGTTAAATAAGGATATGGACAATGAAGGTCTACAGGATACAGAATATGCACTGTGTTATGAGCTTGATGGCTGGCTATGTAAAGAAGAGGAGGAGATGAGGCAAAAAAGTAGACAGTTATGGCTACAGCAAGGGGATAGAAACAATCGTTTCTTTCATAATGCTATCAAACAGAGGAATTCTACAAATAATATCAGATTTCTGATTAGCAAAGATGGTTCTCAAATTTCTTCTGCTGACCAAATTAAACTTATTGCTCCTACTTTCTATGAAGATCTATTCAATCAAACATCCTATTGGAATGTATTTCCTAAGTTAACAGTGAAGAGAATTCTCACAGGTGCAGCACAACAATGGTTAATTAAGGAAGTCAATTATAAGGAAATTAAGAATGCCCTTTTCCAATTGCATCCAGATAAGGCACCAGGTCCTGACGGCTACAATGCTTATTTTTATCAACAAAATTGGGACATTATCAAGGGGGATGTTGTTTTGGCAGTAAAATTCTTCTTCTCATCAGGTAAGTTGCTCAAACAGATTAATCATACTTTCCTCACACTTGTACCAAAATCAAAAGAAGCCTCTTCCATTCATGAGTATAGACCAATTTCTTGTTGCAATGTTTTTTACAAACTTATCACTAAAATCCTGAGCAATAGACTTAAATTGGTGGTAGGTGAATTGATTTCTAAGAATCCACATGCTATTCTCAAAGGGAGACAGATAGGTGAGTGCTCATTGCTTGCTCATGAATTGCTCAGAGATTTCAATAAGAATCATGGAAAAAGAGCATGTCTGAAAATTGATTTGCACAAGGCTTTTGATAGTATCAACAGTGAATTTGTTTATTATATCATGCATTGCATGGGTTTTCCAATTAAATAGATCGAATGGATTAAGGAATGCCTATCAACACCTTCTTTTTCTGTCCTTTTAAATGGCTCATCCTCAGGTTTTTTTCAAAGTAATCGGGGTATAAGACAGGGAGACCCTCTATCTCCTTATATCTTTGTTTTAGTTATGGAATTCTGGTCAATTGGTATGGAGCTAGCTACTATTTCAAGGAATATTCAAAATTTCCAAATGCATCAGGATCTCCAAATCTCTCATATATTATTTGCTGATGATATGTTGGTCTTTTGTAGAGCAAATAAAAAGTCTTTAGAAGGTATGAACAATTTGCTGTACTCTATGGAATTGAATACTGGACTGAAAATAAATAGGAGCAAGAGTAAAATATTCTTCAGTAAAGGGTGCAACAATAAATGTGAATTAAGCTCTATTGTGGGAATTTCAAGAGGAAATCTGCCTATGAAATACTTGGGTTTACCTTTAACAGTTAACTATCCAAAAGCGAAAGATTTTCTCCCTCTAGTTGATAAAATCAGATATAGGATTGAGGGATGTATGACAACCTCCTTATCATTTGCAAGAAGATTAGAACTAATCAAATCAATCCTATTTAGTACCTCTGCTTACTGGTATTTGGTCTTTAACTTTCCTTAATCTATTGTGAAAAGCTTGGAATCCATTTTTGCAAATTTCCTGTGGATAGGAAAACTTCATGCTATAAACTGGAAAGAGGTTTGTAGGCCAAAAAAAGAAGGTGGATTTGGACTAAGAAAAGTTGATGATTTATGTCAGGCTGCGGCATTAAAGATGATATGGAGACTACTCACTTCAAATACACTTTGGGCAAACTGGATGCATGCTAGATATATTAAAGAAGGTAATTTTTGGGAAGCTACATCTACTATATTGGACTCTGGAACTTGGAAGCACTTATCAAATACAAAAGGAAAAGCTCTGGATTGCATTAGAAAATCTATAGAAAATGGTGAAACAACTTCCATTTGGTATGATCCATGGATTCAGGAAGGAAGAATTGTTGATCTGTTACATTCTCTCTCCCCTCAACAAACAGGAACTGGCAATTGGACTGTATCTCGCCTCATACATAACTCCCAATGGAATGTTATTCTACCATGCCTTAATCCTTTGTTGCCTTCTATTACTAACATCTCCATTACATGTCAGAAGGATAGCTGGAAATGGCTGCCAACTGATAACGGAATGTTTTCTTTTAATTCAGCTTGGAATCATATACGCAGCTCTGGTGATGTATTTGAACTTTACAATGTGGTATGGTTTCCTTCTTCAAATCCAAGGATGTCTTATTGCTTGCTAAAAGCTCTATATAACAGATTGCCAACTAGAGACAGGCTAATTAAATTTGGGATTTCATCTTCTGATGTCTATGTACTCTGTAATCAAGCGAAAGAATCCAGAGACCATCTTTATTTCCAATGCCCTTACTCAGTTTTTATCTGGAAACTGTGCAAGCTAAAGCTGCAGATGACTGGCACTGATAACAAGGACCTGAACACAGAAGCCCAAAACATCCAGCGCAATTTTAAGTTGAAAGATAAATCCACTGATAACAAGGACCTGAACACAGAAGCCCAAAACATCCAGCGCAATTTTAAGTTGAAAGATAAATCTTATATTTTGGCAAGATTAGCTCTGAATTCCACTGTCTGGCATGTTTGGCAGGAAAGGAATAGAAGGATTTTTCACAATCAAAAGATGCACAAGATTATGGTCTTCAGGAGAATATATGAAGACATAAATATTTTTCTAAGAACATGCAATTGGAAGGTTGGAAATTCTATTATCCTATCAAATTGGGGTTATGACAAACTGTGAAGAAAGAGTCTTTTGTAAAGCTTAGTTCTTTGTTACCTATTTTGATAGTATTGTAGTAATTATTGTTTAGATTTGGGTCAATCTGAATTCTTACCAGGTCCTCTATAGTAGAGGGTGACGGCCAGGGTCCTCTCCCCTCTATATATATATATATACACACACACACACACACATGCGTGTGTAAACCCATAGCTTAGCTCATTGTGTTTCATAAGATAGATATGTAGAAAAATAAATATAGCACATTAGTCATCATGTAAATATATCATACATGCATGCAAAATCAAAATTCAATTCCTAACATTCTTATTAGTTATATATTATTTGAGAGTAAATAATAATTGTGGTCAATTTAAGGTTAGCTATAAATATTAATTCGGCAATCTAAAATGGGATTCCAAAAACCTTATCAAAATGACCAAATCAAATCTTACACCTTATAAAGCTAAGTTATTATTTATTCTCCCCTAATTAAAATCCAACATTTTCATATCAACCTATTTTAAGGCGATTATATACAATGTTGTCTAATCTCGGCTTTTCTACATTGCACGACTAACTATCAAGTGAGAAAATCAAACACAAGAGCATAGAGGTTGTAAATCCCCACCCTCACACTCTATTCATTGACACTCAATATTAAACAGTAAATATACAACTTCTGAGAGTACAGAAATTAGGTCTTAACTATCCAATGATGTTATCTCTTCTCAACATATCATTTATGTAGACATATAGGTAACAAGTTTATACCTCTTGCACTCACCACCATTGCAGCTAGAAGCTTATCATGCTGATCGAGATAAATGTCTAATATTTAAACTCTTTGTTGAGTTTGGGCTAAATACTTAATTTTAAAAGAAAATTATTATTTTTAGACATTTGATTCAACCAAATAATTTTGTAAACATAACTCAAAAAATACCAAATAAAAATTGGGCACACTTAAAACTTTTTAACAAAGGTGCTCACAAAGTTTCAACATCAACAGAAGTCATATGAAAAAGTTATGGAGCCGAACAACTTATAAAACAAAATGAAACAGGATGTGCATGTTTTCAAGTGTCTGATTTATTGAACCAGACATCTGATTTTGAAACGATAGAGAATCAGACTAGGTGATTGAAATATTGAAATAGACATTTGAAATCTAAATTAAGTAGATTTCTTAGATTTTAGCTTAGGGTTTCTCGTACATTCTCATGCTAATTTTGAGAAAATTCTTCATACTTTTTATCATCGGCTCACGAATCTATCACACTTAGAACATATAACATGGTCATGGATTTGATAAAAACATAAATGTTGCCACCTAAGGTTTTGTATTAGCAATGAGCTATATTCATGTAAAACACATTATGACACATATTACCAACAAAATCTACAAAGTATGGTCTACTGATTTTCATCAGATTTCTATAGCTCTATGGTCAAAACTACATATGTGCATGGTCTACACCAAAATATCAATATGAATTCAATTATATATCATAAGAAAAGATCATAAGTAATTCATGATGGATCAAAATACACAAGGAATTTGAATGTTATTAAAGAATCAAAAATGGAATATAGCAAATTAATTTGTACTTGCATGAGATTTTTTTTATCGTAAAAACGACCGCAAAGCTGATGAGCAACATGCAGAAGGTCTCTTCCTTTTCCATGCTTGACCAAACCTACGGGTGTCAAAAATCTAAAAAAATTCTGATCCCTAGGGTTAGCTAGCCTTCTATGATGTTTCTCGGCTTAATGGGTTGACAAATGGTTTGACCGCTTTCAACTTAAAACCCGTTTAGGCTTTTCAACACATAAAATCCTGTGAAACCCTCTATTTAGATAACTAAAACTCAAAGGTCAAAAGAAAATATCTCAAATCTCATCATCGAAAAAATTGATTAGGGAACTGTTTTCTAATCTTGACCATATGGAGTATTATAGTTTACATTTTAGAAAATATAATATACAATATATATATTAAGGCTCTGAAAGTTTTCTTACGTCGAAGTCAAGATGTTTTATGTACTAAATGGAAAGATTTATTTTATATTACATGTTATTCATAGCAGAACAGTTGTAATATAATTCTCTAGTAATGTTAACTAGCATAGTACATTGCCGAATCAGTTAGCAACATAATACTATCGCATCTACAAGCTTACCTACTGATTACATTAATATGAAGGAAGTTTACCTTTCGAGCTTAGTTTTCTAAGTTTACGTTAGTACTATTTATTTATTAACTTCTAACTTAGGATTAATCAACCAGACAAGAGATCAAACAAACTACTGTGTGGGAATACCTTATCATAATTCAAAGATATATAGCTATCATTAAAGATGACGAGGATAGCACATTGAGTCTTTGCATTAAGAAGGTCCTTTGTCCACAAGCTTATGATCCCCTCTTTATGTTTGAAACAACTTTCTTATGTCTACTTTTCTTAAAATGTAATGACTTATAAACCATCTCTAGAAGATGATATTTATTAAGTACTGATTCTTTTCTACCTGCAGGGTAATGTTCCCCGCACACAATATTTAAAATAAAATAATGGTTGAAACTTTTTGTTGTGCACAGTGGAAATTTCGGCAGCATATCTGGTGCACAACAAGAGAGTAAGATCACAACTAAATCTCTGTTTCACAAACGAAACAAGAATCGAAAGTGATATATCTCAACAAAGTGGGATATACACTCTTCCTCTCATCAGTTTTAGGACTAACTTATCAAGTGAACCTAACAAGTTATTGCAAATCATAGCAAGACAAACTATTTTACGTGGTTCGGAAAGTTGCCTACGTCCACGGGGCAAGGAGGGGGAAGATCTACTATTAGATAGAAAGAGAATACAAATAGGGTTTACAATCATACAAAGTCTCACAAATAAAACCCTCAAACAATCTCTTAAATCTCTCACAATTCCTCTTCTCTTGAGCTGAAAAAGACTCTCTGTTTTTCATCTCAAAAAGGACAGCCGTCAAAACCCAAAGGACAGCTGCCAAAACTTCTTCTGCGTTCTCCCCTTGCCTTTGCTAACTTTTTTCTTTGCACTAAACCCTAGGAGAAAGTCACGTTGTTATTTATAGGAGGAATATCGGGTGGGCCTGGCCTGCTAAACTTGGTTGTTCTCGGGAACACCTCATGTAGAAAAAGGGACACACGTTGTGGCCCCCACTCATAATTCTCCACCTCGGTAAAGTTTCTTCTAAAACTGAGTCGACACCAAAGCATCCAAATATCCCACTTATTGTGTCCAGTACGTCATGAAGTTAATTCTTGACAACGGACTCAATCCACAATAAGTCGGGAACCCAAACGAGAGTCCAAACAATCTGATCCCCATCAAAATCAACTAATCCAACCGGCTACATCAAACATGACTGCTTACGTATCCTCTTGCCCAAGGAATCAAGCCGAACGTAGTTCACTCAAATGGCCTCCAAATACCTCAACATCGAAGAATGTTTAAAAGATCCAAACAATGACCAAACTTAACACCTGAAACAACTTTGGTCAACATATCCACAAGGTTGTCCTTTGTGTGGATCTTCTCTAACATGACATCTCCTTCATCCAAGACAACACGAACAAAGTGAAATCTGACATCAACGTGCTCCGTGCGTGCATGATAGACCCGATTCTTTGCCAAATAGATAGCCGATATACTATTACAATATACCCGAACGGTCTCCTGTGATATTCCCAAGTCCTCCAACAATCCATGCAACCATAAAGCCTCCTTTACAGCTTAAGTCACCACCATATACTCGGCATCTATAGTAGAGAGAGCCATTATAGACTGAAGTGTACATTTCCAATATACCAGTGCTCCTACCAATGTAAAAACATATCCTAAAGTAGATTGGTGCTTATCAAGATCCGCCGCATAATCTGAATCCACATAGCCAATACAATCCTGCTCTATCTTCTCATTCTTCTGAAATACCAAACCAACATCTATGATACCTTTGATATACCATGAATCCACTTCACGGTCTCCTAATGACCCTTCTCGGGATCGTACATGTACCTGGATACCATGCTCACGTCCTGTGATAAATCTGGCCTCGTACACACCATAGCATACATCAAGCTACCCACCGTACTAGCATATGGAACCTTCGACATATAATCTCTGTCCTCAACTAAAACAGGTAACACCAAAGCTGAAAGCTTAAAGTGGGGAGCCAATGGAGTACTCACTACCTTTGCATTGCCATTAAAGCTAAATTTCTTCAACATCTTCTTCAGATAACTCCTCTGTGTAAGCTTCAATCTCCCCTTCACCCTGTCTCTCTTGATCTCCATACCCAATATCTTCTTCTCCTCTCTAAGATCTTTCATTTCAAACTCGGATGATATCTCCTTTTTCAACTTTCGAATATTCAAAGAATTCTTGAAGGTAATAAGCATATCATCAACATATAGTAATAAATAGATGTACTCACCATCCTATAGCTTGTGCATATAAACACATGGGTTATATGGGCTCCTTGTGTATCCTCGACCAATCATAAGCCATCAAATCTCTTGTACTGTTGTCGTGGCGATTGCTTCAATCCGTAAAGAGACTTCTTCGTGTTGCACACCAATTCTTCCTTTCCTATAACTTTGAACCCCATAGGTTGTGTCATGTAGATCTCCTCTTCTAAATCTTCATATAGAAATGTTGTCTTAACATCCATCTGGACCAAATCCAAATCCAGCTGTGCCATAAATGCCAACAGAATCCTAATCGACGAATCCTTTATAATAGATGAGAATACCTCATTATAATCAACACCCTCAAGCTGTGCATAACCCTTGGCAACCAATCTGGCTTAGTATCGAATGTCCCTAATAGAATATCCCTCTTTCTTTGCATACACCCACTTGCACCCAATAGCCTTATTATCCTTCGGTAGCTTTGTAAGTTCCCAAGTATCGTTCTTCTGAAGAGAGCGCATCTTCTCTTCCATAGCTTCCCTCCACCTGGTCGAATCAGAGCTAGACTCTGCCTCCTTGAATGTAAAAGGAACCAAATCATCAACGACCTCTGCTAATAAGGCATATGCAACCATGACATCATTATATCTAGCTGGCCGACGAATTACTCTTTTAGGTTTGTTTGCTGCAATGGACTTCTGAACATGACTATGCTCTTGAGTCTTACTATCCACTATATCCTCTATATGCCCATCTGTCATCCCATCTCCTCCCAATGTTACCTTTGTAGGAGCCTCAATGGATACAATGCTATCTGGAGTGGGTGGAGTCATATCATCCTCCACCTGCTGTGATATCTCTCTTGTCTGGTCTCCCTCCACCTGCTGAGGGACTTGAGGCCTCATCATGTACGTCTCATCGAATGTAACATCTCTGCTAATAACTATCTTCTTGTCTTGTAGTTTCCAAAATTTAAAGCCTTTTACTCCTTCTCTAAAGCCTACAAAGACTACTTTCTTTGCCCTCGGATTCAATTTACCATCACTAACATGGTAATAAGCTGGATACCCAAATATCCGAAGCGACTCATAGTCACTAGCCACCGAACCAGACCAACGCTCCATAGGAGTCTTCCCCTGTATCACAGTACACGGCAACTTATTCACG
This sequence comes from Asparagus officinalis, assembly GCF_001876935.1. NCBI lineage: Eukaryota > Viridiplantae > Streptophyta > Magnoliopsida > Asparagales > Asparagaceae > Asparagus > Asparagus officinalis. The sequence continues at coordinate 59,949,943 of NC_033795.1, forward strand.
AGATGGCTCGCATAAACCAACGCCTCAGCCCAAAAGGATCTTAACAAGCCACTCTGTGTCATCATACATCGTACCTTCTCTAGCAATGTATAGTTCAACCTCTCAGCCACCTCGTTCTGTTGTAGTGTCTCATGAACTGTGAAGTGTTGCCTAATACCATGATCCCGATAAAACTATAGAAACGGATCACTCTTATACTCTTCTCAATTGTCTGAACGAAGAGTCTTTACCTTTCTATCTGTCTGTAGCTCCACTTTCTTCTTCCACTCCACAAAAATATCCAGGACCTCGTGTTTATGCTTCATAGGGTATACCCAATTTCTCATGGAATAAACATTAATAAAAGTGACAAAATAGTTGGCCCCACTAAGTGATGTGTGCATGGAATGGCCCCAAACATCTGTGTAAATGTAGTCTAATATACCTTGGGTATTACGAATAGCGGTGCCAAACTTCACTCTCATTTTCTTCCCAAGTACACAATGCTCACACAGCTCCATCTTGTAGGTCTTCGTACCTTTCAATAGCCCATATTTCGCCAATACATGCAGGGACTTATCACCAGTGTGTATTAAACGCATGTGCCATAAACTGGTAGTATCCTCCTCTGTAGTGATAGAAGCTGTCAGACCACATGTAACTATCTTGCCCTTCAAGTAGTATAGGTTATTTTCCCTTACACCTCGCATCACCACCATGGACCCCATCGTGACCCTCAGAGTTGTATTCTCTAAGATCACCCGATAGCTAACAGCCTCCAAAGTTCCAAGTAAAATAATATTCTTCGTTAACTACGGCACGAACCTTACTTCCTTCAGCTCCCGAGTCACCCCGTCACATATGCAGATCTGAACTGTACCAATATCACTAATAGGATATACGTGGTTATTACACATAAGTACGATATCCCCTCTTTCCAACTCCTCAAAGTTGGAGAACCAATCCCTCCTAGGAAAAATATGGTATGTAGCACCAGAATCCATCATCCACTCCGTAGAGTCAGCATAACAAACTGACGGTAATACTGAGCATGAAAAGCTCGAAGAATCTGTATCTGAATTGTTATCACTAGCCTTGACAACATTCATTTCCGAAGCTTGTACAGCTTTCCCTTTATTCTTCCCGTCTTTTTCCTTCAACTTTAGGCAGTCGATCTTCCAATGTCTATCTTCTTTAAAAAAGCAACATTTATTCCTATCAATACTCTTATGGCCATCTCTATTCTTTGATTTTGAGCGGTTGAACTGGCGGTGGTTTGGATCATGGTCTCGAACTGCTAATGCATCTCCCGATGTCTTCTCAGAGGGTTCACCATCACTCTTCCTCAACTCATAATTTACCAACCTCCTTATAACTAATAGTAGTTCTTCCATTGATCATAGTGAGAATGAACATACCATAATCATCCTCCTAACGAACATAAAAGTAGTATTGTCTTGTCTTCATCCTCAACCATGATGTCTGGCCATATCTGAAAGTAGCTTTGTGAAGTTGTTTACATGCTCCCTAATGGAAACTCCCCTCTTCATCTTGAACTGGTAAAACCTCTTCTTTAAGTAAAGCTGATTCTTAATGCTCTTAGTAAGATATTTCTCATTGAGCGTTCCTCATAATCTCTACGCCGACGTCTCATTCATAACATCATAAATAAGATTCGGCGTCAAGCATGACCGAATAACTCCACAAGCCCTACTGTTCATCTTCTTCCAAACCTTATCCTCCATGTCTTCGGGTTTCTCGTGTAACTCAAGAGTCTCCTCCAAATTTTGTGCATCCAAGGCATCTATCACCTAACACCTCCACAAACCAAAATTAATCTTGTCGTCGAACTTTGAAACATCAATCTTTGTATTATTGATGCTAAGACTTTGTATCGCCTTTGAAAGAGACGATCCCGATGTGCTTGTTTCACCCATATTATAAATCTAACTCTTCAGATAAGAATCCTTTAGCGAATCCTTCGAACAAGCCCCAAGCCAAAACCTGGACTCTGATTCCATTTGTTGTACGCAGCGGAAATTTTGGCAACACTTCTAGTGCACAACAAGAGAGTAAAATCACAACTAAATCCCTATTTTACAAAGAAAACAAGAATCAAAAGTGATGTATCTCAACAAAGTGGGATATACACTCTTCTTCTCATCAATTCTAGGACAAACTTGTTGAGGGAACCTAACAAACTATTGCAAATCATAACAAGACAAACTATTTTACATGGTTCGGCAAGTTGCCTACATCCACGGGGCAAGGAGGGGGGAGATCTACCATTAGAGAGAAAAATAATACAGATAGAGTTTACAATCACAAAGTATCATAAATAAAACCCTCAAAAGTCAGCATAACAAACTGACGGTAATACTGAGCATGAAAAGCTCGAAGAATCTGTATCTGAATTGTTATCACTAGCCTTGACAACATTCATTTCCGAAGCTTGTACAGCTTTCCCTTTATTCTTCCCGTCTTTTTCCTTCAACTTTAGGCAGTCGATCTTCCAATGTCTATCTTCTTTAAAAAAGCAACATTTATTCCTATCAATACTCTTATGGCCATCTCTATTCTTTGATTTTGAGCGGTTGAACTGGCGGTGGTTTGGATCATGGTCTCGAACTGCTAATGCATCTCCCGATGTCTTCTCAGAGGGTTCACCATCACTCTTCCTCAACTCATAATTTACCAACCTCCTTATAACTAATAGTAGTTCTTCCATTGATCATAGTGAGAATGAACATACCATAATCATCCTCCTAACGAACATAAAAGTAGTATTGTCTTGTCTTCATCCTCAACCATGATGTCTGGCCATATCTGAAAGTAGCTTTGTGAAGTTGTTTACATGCTCCCTAATGGAAACTCCCCTCTTCATCTTGAACTGGTAAAACCTCTTCTTTAAGTAAAGCTGATTCTTAATGCTCTTAGTAAGATATTTCTCATTGAGCGTTCCTCATAATCTCTACGCCGACGTCTCATTCATAACATCATAAATAAGATTCGGCGTCAAGCATGACCGAATAACTCCACAAGCCCTACTGTTCATCTTCTTCCAAACCTTATCCTCCATGTCTTCGGGTTTCTCGTGTAACTCAAGAGTCTCCTCCAAATTTTGTGCATCCAAGGCATCTATCACCTAACACCTCCACAAACCAAAATTAATCTTGTCGTCGAACTTTGAAACATCAATCTTTGTATTATTGATGCTAAGACTTTGTATCGCCTTTGAAAGAGACGATCCCGATGTGCTTGTTTCACCCATATTATAAATCTAACTCTTCAGATAAGAATCCTTTAGCGAATCCTTCGAACAAGCCCCAAGCCAAAACCTGGACTCTGATTCCATTTGTTGTACGCAGCGGAAATTTTGGCAACACTTCTAGTGCACAACAAGAGAGTAAAATCACAACTAAATCCCTATTTTACAAAGAAAACAAGAATCAAAAGTGATGTATCTCAACAAAGTGGGATATACACTCTTCTTCTCATCAATTCTAGGACAAACTTGTTGAGGGAACCTAACAAACTATTGCAAATCATAACAAGACAAACTATTTTACATGGTTCGGCAAGTTGCCTACATCCACGGGGCAAGGAGGGGGGAGATCTACCATTAGAGAGAAAAATAATACAGATAGAGTTTACAATCACAAAGTATCATAAATAAAACCCTCAAAAAATCATTCAAATCTCTTACAATTCCTCTTCTCTTGATCTGAAAAAGGCTCTCTGTTTTTCTTATCGAGGGAACCTAACAAGCTATTGCAAATCACAGCAAGACAAACTATTTTACGTGGTTCGACAAGTTACCTACGTCCACGGGGCAATGAGAGGGGAGATCTACTATTAGAGAGAAAGAGAATACAAATAGGGTTTACACCCAAAGTCTCACAAATAAAACCCTCAAACAATCTCTCAAATCTCTCACAATTCCTCTTCTCTTGATCTGAAAAAGGCTCTCTGTTTTTCTTCTCAAAAAGGACAGCCATCAAAACCTAAAGGACAGCCGCCAAAACTTCTTCTGCATTCTCCCCTTGCCTCTGCTAATTTTTTTTTCTTTGCACTAAAACCTAGGAGAAAGTCACGTTGTTATTTATAGGAGGAATATCGGGTGGGCCTGCCTGCTAAATTTGGATGTTCTCGGGAACACCTCACGCAGAAAAAGGGACACACGTTGTGGCCCCCACTCACACTTTCTAGTTTAATGCACGTGTAGTGCACGTGGTTGAATATTAAAATATTTTTATTTTATATTTATGTCATTATTTTAAATAAGTCGGATTCATCTTGAGTTCAATATGCAAAACTGAATTATTAGATTTATTAGTATTTTATTTAAATATTAATAAAAATAAATGTGATGGATTTTTAAGATAAAATTGGATGAATATACCTAACTAGGATATTGTAATTGTCATTATGAACTATATTTATAGCAATAAACAAAATATTCAAAAAATAAAGTTTGTTCAACTATTTTTTAACTTAAAAATTTAAGATCAATGTCTAATTTACTGCAAACTTATAAAAAAAATTCTTCGAAGAAGTTAAAATTTATCACCATCACTACCCCCTAACAGGAACTTAATTAGAGTATGAAAGTAAATCTTGATCAAATTTGGTCTCTTATTTAACATGGTAACAATCTTAACAAGTAACAATTAGTAAGCCAAGGATTTTTTTTGAAAACATTGAATATTGAAGTTTGTAACAACCCCAAGTAAAATCATCACAACAGTAAACAATAAACATATTTTTACAGATACAGGGCAAAACAAATCTGGCTCAATGGTAATTCTTTGCTAATTGGTCCATATAGGTACGGATACAAGACGTAAACACAGGGTACTGACCATGCACCACTATAAAATTTTCGAAATGGTAGAAATACTTGTGGGTATCTTCATTCTATGTGGAGAAGAAATACTTTGGATTAGAAATTAGAATTCAAAGGGGTTGTCCGATTGTTAAGATAAAATTCAGTACTTGCGAGCATACATAAAAATCCAAAAAGGAAAACTTAGTTGCTAAATTCTTCAAAGGAATGAAGAAGATAATATTCAACATAATGGTAACTTGATAAAGGGACCACAAACATATCATAAATGCTGGATCATATCCTTAGAATATAATAAAAGATAATAAACGGTTAAATATGAAAGTGTATGTGATGAAAACAATCACATAAGTATAGAAAGCTACTAATAATTTTGCATGAAATTCCCTTATAAAAATTCCTAATTTTACTCAAAAATTAAGTTATGATATAAAATGATAAAAAAATATTATATTTGAAAATTTCTATGTCATGCCCCGCTTCCCAAAATACCCATGAATCAGAATGTGAACAAGCCCGCAACGTATTAGATTAAGAAGAAATATACACTACTATTTTTTCTTTTATTCTTAATCCAATACGCTAAGCGTCAAATACATAAATCTCAATCACATGTCCCCGATCACAATAGCAAGAATATAAAGACAATCCAGAATAAGAAATAAACATATCATCCATGGTAAATCATCCCAAACATAAAAATATGGGTCAAACATACCCTTATTACAAAAATGGTCCAACTAGGAACAAAATACATAGTCCATAATAAAAAGAAGTACTGATAAAATAACTAAATCCATCATCAAACTAAAGAAATACTGTAAAAGAGTTCTAGTGTTCATCAGCTACTACAGAAGAAAACTACTACACCTCAGCTTGTTCTTCAACTTCATCTGCAGGGCGCTCCTACTAAAAATCCTCTGGCTCTTGTACGATTCCGAACTGAGGCTGTCAGTCTCCTAAATCTGACGTACATCAGAGAAAATATGTGTACGTCAGCGTTCATAGCACAAGGCAAGATCCCACAAGGGAGAAATAGGAACGGTCGAATCACCAAGGCAAAAATAGTTTTAATAAATAGAAGCATGCAGCTAGATACTAAAAACTAGATGAAATCCACCAATGGTATATAACAGTCAAAAAATCCAAGAAAATTAACCAAGTATTAAGATCATGCAGCTAGTCATCAGAATAATCATCCAAGTAATAATGTCATACAACTAGATAGAATTAATACATAAAATCTATAACAAGAGATGTAGTACGCCGAGCAAAATAATCCAAACAAGAAAACCCTCATGTATATACCATATGTCTCAAATTGTAGATAATTAAATATCCAAACAAGAAAACCCTCATGTATATACCATATGTCTCAAATTGTAGATAATTAAATATTAATCCCGGTCTATGTATGAACTCATGTATATACCATATGTCTCAAATTGTAGATAATTAAATATTAATCCCGGTCTATGTATGAAAAGAAATACAACTGATCTACATCTCACAAGAATCATACTTAGCCAAGAATCTAAGTCATGTAACTAGCCATTCTAAAACAGATAACTGGTTCACATCTGACAGAGTCAACGCTTATATCATCGGATAACTGACTATTCATATTCCCTACGTGCATCCAATCAAATAAATTCATGAACCAAAGTAGCGAAACCGATCTACTTTGACCCAACCAACCAACCCTAGTGGTGACACCGATCAACTGTGACTCAACAAACTAACCCCAGTGGCGACACTGATCCACTGGTGCGAGCCTGGAAGATATATCAACAGCCTTCTCCGATTACATGAACCATAACTTCCCCATCCTAACTCTTCTCGCTTCTCTAAATCAACCACAATCCTCATTGAAACTCGGGTTCACCACCTAAACTCAGTCAACACACTCACACATGTCACTAGGTCTGTTCATGATGCACGAGGCCACTAAGTCATGAACTACTAGGGTTCTCAATCACAACAAGAGGCAATAAATAAAACTAATTATATACAATGATAACATGGCATGTCGAACATGATTAAGCAAGTTCATAAAGCATGAGTAATAACTACGAACGCAATATGGATTGCATGAACAGAGTCTACACGGCATAAAACACACGTAAATAGACTTCATTAATATCTTACTACTGAGGTGTCCAAACTTCTCTTGTAAACTAACCTTAATTAAATATCCTCTAATATAATAATACGGTAAAAAGGAAACTAGAAACTGATGTCGTTTTATACATAAAATGTCGCGCTCTACAACTATCAGTCACACTACCATAAATAATAAATATTCTTTTTCCAAAATTATTCTTTAAAACTATTTCTCATAATAACTAATTTAAAACAAAAAAATATATATTTGTTAATTCCTTTCTGCATGAAAAATAATATTTTCCTATTTTATAAATTACCTTTATTTTATTTTTTTCGTTAATATTTCGTAAATCTAATTTTAACACCTAACTTGCCATTTCATGTCTGTAAATACTTAGATATAAATATACAAAAACTATTAAGGTCTCATAAAATCTATTTACAATACATACGTTTATTATTTCGTGCTCGTTAATTTTCAGACATAATTACCATAAAATATCTCATTATTATTTCTAAAATATTATCTAATACTATTTATCAACATTCCACATTAGATATTCAAAATATGCACATTACCGACATTATCAAATCTAATTAAAATATTTAATCGATATTATTCATAAAACGAGAAAATATGGAGAGGCGAGATCTTGCCTCGGTGCGTCGAACAAATTGAAGTCGGTGGCACGAGTCGGATATGACACGGGGCACGACGTCGGGAAGAGCTCTAGCGAGGGGCTGCGATAACGGAGCTACGGCAAACTCGATTGACGTCGGCAGCGAGGTTCGCGAGAGGCAGGGACGAGGCCCGACGCGGGTGTTGGAGCGGCTTGGCTCGTGCGGATCTGGGGAAGTTAGGGTCGAGGGAGGATGAATGGAGGTGTCAGCCCCCCCCCCCCCCGCCCCTCGCCGCCCCCCCCCCCCCCCCCCCCCCGCCCCCGCCCGCCCCCCCCCCCCCCCCCCCCCCGCCCCCGCCCGGCGTTGGGGGTTTATCGGCGTTGGAGGGGTTGTCGCGAGGCAGCGGGTCGGGCGGTGGCAGTGGGTTATGGGCGATCAAGGCGTGGTTGCTGGAGGTCATGGAGCGCCAGAGGGGAGCGTGGTCGGGGAGAGGAGGGGTCAGGTGGGGAGCAGCTGAGGAGGAGGTTAGCGCGCTAGCAGTCGAAGAGGAGTAGGGAAGGCAGAGCTCTCGAGTTGGTCATCGGCTTGAGGGCGTCGCAGCGGCTTCGAACAGGGAGAGGTGCGCTGGAGGTGGTGACTGCGGCGGACTGGGGCTGTGGGGTTGGTCGGTGGCCATTGGAGGGAAGCGGCGGGGGTAGGCTGGGGCGGCGAGTTTGACTCAGGCGGTCCACGGTTGGGTTCGGGTGCGGAGGACGGGAAGAGTCGGGTAGGGGACGGCTGAGAGAGAGAAAGAGAGAAAGAGGAGGGAGAAGGGGGTGAGGCGGTGGCTGAATGTGAACAGGAGACGGATATATATATATATATTTATATATATATATATATATATATTATATATATATAAATTATATTAATATATTATATAATATTAATAGTATATATATATATAATATATATATATATATATATATATATATATATATATATAATTATATGTATATATAGTTACTTAGGGTTAGGGTTAGGTATAAAATAATTAAAATAAAATAATTATGGGTATTTAAAAATTAAAATAATTACACAATAATTATCTACGAACAAAAACGTACATGCTGTGCTAATACAACAATTGATGAAATAGTCGAAATATACCCATATTGTATAATTAAATAAGAATAATTAATAAATAAAATATATTTACTTATATTTTAAAAAAATAATTATAGGATAATTATATACACAGTAATACGTACTAGTTATACTGATACGATAGCTAATGCGCAATAATTAAAATAATACAATAATTTGCGCAAATAATACATAATTAATAATTCAACATAATACACAAAATAATATGTAATAGTAAAAATAATACAATGTATTATTTAAAATAATATGTAATAGTACCGATAACATAATAATTTAATTCTAGAAATTTTACCGCACAAAATAAATTTATAAATATTAAAATCATTTAAATAAATATAAATTTTGGACTTAAATCATAGAAAATTACAGAAAATCAACAAAAATACAAATACTCTTCTAAAAATAATAATTAAATATTTAAAAATACTAAAAAAACTAGTATCAAAATTCATGATCCTTACATTCTACCCCCCTTAAAACAAATTCCGCCCTCGGAATTAAAATAAGAATCCAAGGACAGAGATATGGAACGAGAGTGGGTACTCGCAAATCGACGAGACAAGAAATAATGTGAAGCTCCAGAGTCATAGAGTGATAAGACAATAACGAAAGAAACAAGAACCTTATCTAGTGTAGAAGGAAAATACATCTAAGCTAACACTCATAAACAAATCCTATCATAACATCACAAGGCAATGCGAAATAAGGAAGTTCATATTCAAATAAAACTAAGAATGAACTATTCTTTCCGGTGATAACTTGGTTGTTCACCTTAGCTTCCACAGCTGACATCATAAATATCTGACGAGGTGGTTGCTACCTTTGCGCTTCCTGATAAACTTGATGCCGTAGAGGAAGTGGACCTGCTCGAGGATAAGGTCCGTGTTGAGCTTGTGCTGCTGGGGCAGGTTGAGGTGGAGCTGGAAGGGCTGCTCGAACTGGAGGTGGGGGTAAGCTGCTCTGCTGTCACTACGAACAGTCCTGACTGACATGGTCAGGGGATCCACAAGCATAGCACAGACGAAGACGCCTGCGGCACTCCTGCTGAGTATGCCCAGTGTGGCCACAATAGGAACACTTTACTCAAGACTGGCCGCGGGTCTACACTCCAGGATGCTGATAAGGCTAAGCCTGATGAAATGGCTGACGCTGAGAATGTTGCTGCCTCTGTGGGTTCTATTGTTGCCTCTGAGGAGGACGCTCGATAGTCCTAGCTGGAACTACTAGTGCCCTGCTCCGAATCACATGTGGGTCTTTAGGTTCCTTATGCACGCTCTCGATTTCACATGCTGCATCTAGTACCGCATCATGGGTCACCAAAACTCTACCTGCCAGAGTCATCCTAATGTACTTGTCCAGACCCTTCTGAAACTGATGCCTCCTAATCGTAGGGTCTATAACCAAGTGGGGAGCATATCAGCTCAAAGAAGAAAACTTGGCCTCGTACTCATCAACTATTCGCCCTCCATGCTTAAGCTCAACAAATCTACGTAGGAGTTCATCCCGAGCTGACTGAGGAAAATATTTCTTGTTGAAGCACTCGGTGAACGTCTCCCACAGGATGGGCCTCTCCAGATTAGTCTTCTCAGCTTCCCACCATATCCAAGCAGTATCGGTGAGCTGAATGTCCATAAGATTCACCCATTCAGCATGGGCAATGCGGGTCACCGTGAGAATAGTCTCAGTGACCTTCAAGAACTCCTCCGCTTCTAAGGATCCTTCAGCAACAGAGAAGGAAAATGGTCGCATGTACCAGAACTCCCTAACACTAGACTCTGTGTGAGGGGAGGTTAATGTTGAGGCTCCCTGTGCAGCTGCCCAGCCAGGTGCTACTGATTCGTGACCAATCCCTGAATCATCACTAGAAGTTGGCTCGGGTCCACTTCGGGCTGCGAGGCACTGCTACTAGACGGATTACTATAGTCACGCGTACCTACCATGATTCTGAAGAAAAACGAGAATCAAAAGGAAAACTAAGGTTAAAATTAAACAATATATTGGGAAATAGGAACTAAAACATATTTATTAAAATAATAGTATAAAAACTTAATTGTAGTCGTACGGATGAAATATGATATGTATCTAAATTGTCTACTATATTCTTACTAGTGAGGACTCGGGACCATGACCTGCATGGGCCACCACTAAAACCTGTCACGCCCCACTTTCAAAATACCCGGGAATCAGAACGTGAACAAGCCCGCGACATATTAGATTGAGAAGAAATATACACTACTATTTTTTTTCTTTTCTTCTCAATCCAATGCGCTAAGTGTCAAATACATAAATCTCAATCGCATGTCCCCAATCACAATAGCAAGAATATAAAGACAATCCAGAATAAGAAATAAACATATCATCCATGGTAAATCATCCCAAACATAAAAATATGGGTCAAACATACCCTTATTACAAAAATGGTCCAACTTGGAACAAAATACATAGTCCATAATAAAAAGAAATACTGATAAAATAACTAAATCCATCATCAAACTAAAAAAATACTGTAAAAGAGTTCTAGTGTTCATCAGCTACTACAGAAAAAAACTACTACACTTCAGCTTGTTCTTCTACTCCATCTGCAAGGCGCTCCTACTAAAAATCCTCTGGCTCTTGTACGATTCCGAACTGAGGCTGTTCGTCTCCTAAATCTGACGTACACCAGAGAAAATATGTGTACGTCAGCGTTCATAGCACACGACAAGATCCCACAAGGGAGAAATAGGAACGATTGAATGACCAAGGCAAAAACAGTAATAATAAATAGAAGCATGCAGCTAGATACTAAAAACTAGATGAAATCCACCAATGGTATATAATAGTCAAAAAATCCAAGAAAATTAACCAAGTATCAAGATCATGCAGCTAGTCATCAGAATAATCATCCAAGTAATAATGTCATACAACTAGATGGAATTAATACTTAAAATCTATAACAAGAGATGTAGTACGCCGAGCGAAATAATCCAAACAAGGAAACCCTCATGTATATACCATATGTCTCAAATTGTAGATAATTAAATATTAATCTCGATCTATGTATGAAAAGAAATACAACTGATCTATATCTCACAAGAATCATACTTAGCCAAGAATCTAAGTCATGTAACTAGCCATTCTAAAATAGATAACTGGTTCACATCTCACAGAGTCAACGCTTATATCATCGGATAACTAACTGTTCACATATCCCCTACATGCATCCAATCAAATAAATTTATAAACCAAAGTAGTGAAACTGATCTACTTTGACCCAACCAACCAACCCTAGTGGTGACACTGATCCACTGTGACTCAACAAACTAACCCCAGTGGCGACACTGATCCACTGGTGCAAGCCTGGAAGATATATCAACAGCCTTCTCCGATTACATGAACCATGACTTCCCCATCCCAACTCTTCTCGCTTCTCTAAGTCAACCACAATCCTCATTAAAACTCGGGTTCACCACCTAAACTCAGTCAACACACTCACACTTTTTACTAGGTTTGTTCATGATGCACGAGGCCACTAAGTCATGAACTGTGACGCCCCTGGGTTCACACAAGGCTGCAGTCCCAGGTGAAACCAAGAATTTCAAACCTGCCATGTACCACACCGTGCAATAACATGTTTCACCATCACAAATAACATCTATCTAGTAGAATCAACAACAGGTGTAGGTACAAAAGCAAGTAAAAGATATTGCAAGAAATAACTGATAAAATAATAGTGATCACATTAGTATCTCATCATCCCACATACAGAAATATATAGTCAATGTCAGAATAGATAAACGAGAATGCTCAACAAGTCTCAAATACAATATCTGACAAGAGGAAATAAGGCACACAGCTTTTACAACTTCTAGAATAAGACTCTCAAATGTCTAAACAAAAGTCTACTGTGGAACTCCAAAAGAAAATATATAACTAAATAGACGGCTGAAGCTAAAATGCATCGTCATCAACCTGCGACTCTCCGGGCTCCTAGCTCGTTACCTGAAAGGGGGAGGGACAACGAGCGTCAAAGCGCTAGCGAGCAACATCACAACCAACCCAAGGGGAACAGGGCTCGTTGTATAAGAAAATACAGTTAATACATAATAGATCTAAAATCATAAATTTTACTAAAGAGGACTTTAGTATTTAGAAATTTACAACACGAGCATAGGTACATCGAGCGAAATAATCCAAACAAGGAAACCCTCATGTATATACCTTGTATCTCAAATTGTAAATCCCTAAACACTAAACCCGAGATTCTAGTACAGGAAACAATAATAAAAGAAATACAACTAATCTCAGAGCATAAATACAGTGCCATGTCATAGCTTACATGAGCATCATGTTATTACTTACATGTATGTCATGTTATAATCTACATAAGTGTTATGTCATAAACTCCTGTGAGAAAGTCATATACAAGGTTAAGAAATATGTCTGATACAGGAACTTGATACTGTGGTTTCCAAACACATGGAATAAGTGGCGAATGTCCAACACGAGGACTGAAATGGATTATAGTCCAACACGAGGACTTCTATGGATTATAGTCCAACACGAGGACTGTGTAACTGTGAAAAGTATATACGGACAGATACATAATCTAAACTCGCACGCATCTCGGTGTACATGTCTAGACTTGTGTCAAAAGTCAACCCACATGTACAGATAAATCATTAACATGGTAAACTAGGGTCAGGGTATCGAGGCGACCCCGAAAAGCAACTCAAACAGATCAACAATCTGTAAAACAGCTCATCAGTCGACTGATGATATCAGTCGACTCATCAGTCGACCGATCAGGCTCAGGCAACACAGCCTCAGCTCACCAGTCGACACCAGTCGACTGATCAGTCGACTGAGAAGTTGAGAAAACAAAATCAGCCCGTTAGTCGACTGATCAGTCGACTGATGACTGAAAATTTGCCCGTCGGTCGACTGATCAGTCGACCGATAGACTGCAGAAACTCTGCACAGGTTGTTATTTACCCAAAATTTGATATAAACTCATCCCCATCAATCCCAAGCATGAAAATACTGATATTAACATGTATGAACTAAACTGAAACAAAAATCTCATGTGTGAATACATAAACAAAACTCTAAACATGTGTATTTTTGTTTTAAAACATTTTTAAAACAAAACTCATGTTAAATCTCTTATAAAAATATTTCAGATCTAGATCTTCGATTCACAAAACGTTGGTGGGTTTTTAACATTCTGAAATCACATATCTTCCCACTATATGCTATAAAAATCAATCCTTTGTACAAAAATTACATTTTTTTGGCTCATCAAAACTCATAAAAACCCTTTGAAAATGTTTAGAAAAATAGGACAAGGTTGAGCGAGATGTTACTCGCCTCTGGGGTGATGAGGAACTCCTGGATCTGAGAGAGAGTGGTTCCCCTTCGCTGCAATGTGAAGATCTCGACGAAAATCCTCCAAGTTCTTCCCCAAATCACCAAGAACAAAACTAGGGTTTGAGATAGGGGAGAGGGGGCTAGGGTTTTCTCAGATCTGAAGATGAGAGGGCTGATTTCGGGTGAAGGAGAATATGTATGATCAGCTAAACCCGACCCAAACCCGAACCAAATCAAAACAGACCCGAAACCTGTAAAAACTAAAAATCAGCGTATCAGTCGACTGATGTGTTGACCGATACAGTCAGTCGACTGATGTGTCGACTGATCTGGAAAAATTTAGTCGACTGATGTGTCGACTGATCTGGAAAAATTTAGTTTTGTGCATGTTTTGCTAATTTGTAAAACCAACGCACAAAACTCTACACCCATACTCTCATATCATCTCAAATAACTTGCTATCATGCACTTCAATAACCTCAAGCTATTTATCATAAACGAATTATTTATTTACTAATAATTCACATATATTCATATAAAAATTACGGGGTTCTACATTCTTCCCCCCTCAGAAGAATTTCATCCTCGAAATTTGGAAACCATACGCATCTCACCCCATGAATTTCCAGATAAACATATAGAGATATTTATACTTAACGATCTAAAATGGTAATATTCCCGCTCAAACCCTAATCTAGTGGAACTAGTACATCGGGTGAAAAATCCAAACAAGGAACCCCCCATATATATACCATGTGTTCTGAAAGATTAAGAATTAAGCGCGAACATTCACATTCTAGTGTTAAATGTAAATATAACCAAAGATATAAATATCATACAAGATACACATCATAAAAATTTAAATTTTACCTGTTCAAACAGGTGTGGGTAGTTGCGACGCAAATCCTCTTCGCGCTCCCAAGAAATCTCCTCAATGCCTCCTCGGTTCCACTGAACTTTTACCAAGGGAATTACTTTGTTTCTAAGTCTCTTGTCCTCTCTGGCAAGAATACGAACTGGAATCTCGACATTAGTCAAATCCTCTTGAAGCTCAATCTCTGGTGTATCTAATATTCATTGCTGCTCCTCATCATGCAAGTGTTTCTTGAGCATAGAAACATGAAACACATTGTGTATACTAGACATCGATGCTGGAAGATCTAGTCTGTATGACACAACTCCTATACGCTCCAAAATCTGGAATGGTCCAATATATCTCGGCGCAAGCTTCCCCGTCGTCCGAATCACTGCACACCCTTCATAGGTGATACCTTCAACATAACTGAATCCCCAACCTGAAACTCCAAGGGTCTTCGCCTCTTATCTGCATAGCTCTTCTATCGACTCTGAGCGGCTAGAATCCGCTCCCTGATCAATGCTACCTTCTCGGTAGTCTGCCTCACCAGCTCCGGTCCAAGCATCACGCTATCTTCCGGCTCTGCCCAACATATCGGTGATCTACAGGGTCTCCCGTACAATGCCTCATATGGAGCCATGCCGATTGTCGCTTGATAACTGTTGTTATAAGCGAACTCTATCAATGGAATGTGATCCTCCCAGCTGCCTTGAAAGTCAATGACACACGCCCACAACATGTCTTCCAACACCTGATTCACTCTCTCTGTTTGACCATCCGTCTGTGGGTGGAAAACACTGCTGAATGATAATCTGCTGCCAAAAGAGTCCTGAAAACTCCTCCAAAAGTGTGAAGTGAACACCGAACCTCGATCCGATACAATCATGTCTAGAACCCCATGAAGTCGAACTATCTCCCGGATAAATATCCTCGCATATGCCTTGGCATTATAGGTAGTCCTCACTGGAATGAAATGTGCCGACTTCGTCAACCGGTCCACAATCACCCAAACTGAATCATTCCCCTTCTTCGACTTCGGCAACCCTACAATAAAGTCCATAGAAATGTCTGCTCACTTCCACTCTGGAATGGGTAAAGGTTGAAGTGTTCATGCCGGTCTCTGATGCTCTGCCTTCACCTGCTGACAGGTAAAACACTTAGCCACATACTCCGAAATCTCCCTTCGCATACCACTCCACCAAAAGTGTCTCTTCAGGTCCTTGTACTTCTTAGTAGTCCCTAGATGTACTGTGTACCGAGTACAATGAGCTTCATCAAGTAACTCTCTCTTCAACTCGGCACTGGCTGGCATGACTAGCCTGCCCTTCATCCGGAGGCCTCCATTTGCTCCAATGATCCAATCAGTCTTAGGCTCCTTGGAAATCTCCTCCTTTCGGATTTGAATCCAAGAGTCTCCCAACTGAGCTCTGACAACTCTGTCACTCCAAGATGGCTGCACTGACACAGCTCCCAAAAATACACTGGTTCCTCCAATCTCGGGTGTAAAATCAAACTGGCTAAGAGTGATAAGATCTCGATGTAACGAACACCTCAAAGCTGAAATCTGATGTCGACGCTTCCTGCTTAAGGCATCTGCTACGACGTTCGCCTTCCCAAGATGATACTGAATCGCGAACTCGTAGTCCTTGATAAACTCAACCCACCTCCTCTGTCTCTGATTGAGTTCCTTCTGAGAAAAGAGGTACTTCAGACTCTGATGGTCTGTGAATAACTCAAACTGCACTCCATATAAGTAGTGCCTCCATGACTTCAGTGCAAATACCACTGCTGCTAACTCCAAGTCATGAGTGGGATAGTTCTTCTCATGTACCCTCAACTGCCTTGAGATATAAGCTACTACCCTCTGAGTCTGCATCAATACGCCTCCTAAGCCTGCCAACGATGTATCTGTATATACGATGAATGTCCTGTCGCTACTCGGAATAGTCAAAACCGGCGCTATAGTCAACTTAGCTTTCAAAATATCAAAGGCCTTCTGGCACTCCATGCTCTATATGAACTGTACACCCTTCTTCGTAAGGTGGGTAATCAGTGTCACAATCTTTGAGAAGTGCTGAATGAACTTCCTGTAATATCCAGCTAAACCCAAAAAGCTGTGAATCTCTGTCACCGTCTTCGGTGTCTCCCAATCAAGAACTGCCGTGACCTTTGCCGGGTCCACTGCTATGCCCTCTCTACTGATGACGTGGCCAAGAAATCTGACTTCTGAAAGCCAAAATTCACACTTGCTGAACTTGGCATACAGCTGATGCTCTTGCAGAGTCCTCAACGCTATCCGTAGATGCTCCTCGTGATCTGCCTCCGATCTCGAGTAAATGAGAATATCATCAGCGAAAATGATCACAAACTGATCTAAGAAGGGACGGAAAACCCGGTTCATCAAGTCCATGAATACCGCGGGTGCATTGGTCAACCCAAATGGCATGACCAAGAACTCAAAAGATTCATATCTAGTAAGAAAGGCGGTCTTAGGAATATCCATCTCCCGAACCCGCAACTGATGATAGCCAGAACGAAGATCAATCTTTGAGAAATACTGTGCTCCCTGCAACTGGTCAAACAAGTCATCAATCCTAGGTAGTGGGTACCTATTTCGGATAGTGACCTTGTTCAACTCTCTATAATCTATGCATAATCTCATACTACCGTCCTTCTTCTTCACGAAGAGGACCAGCGTGCCCCACGGAGAATGACTCCGGCAAATAAAACCCTGAGCTAACAACTCGTCCAACTGGGTCTGAAGCTCCCTCATCTCAGCTTTTGCCATGCGATAGGGTGCGCGGGATATCGGGGCTGTGCCTGGCTGCAAATCAATACAAAGCTCTACCTCTCTCACTGAAGGTAATCCAGGTATGTCCTGAAAGACATCCTGATACTCCGAGACAACTCTAGTCTCTAATAACTCAGCATCCTGATCCTGTCGCATCACCTCCTCGATGTACTCCAGAAATGACTCCGCAAATCGGTTGCCCTGAGAGGTGGCTAAAATCATCTCGGACCCATCGGACGCTCGCAACTTGACTGTCTTCGCAAAGAAGTCAATACTAATATGATAGGAAGACAACCAATCCATACCAAGGATGACATCGAACTCGGACATATGAAACACTATCTACACCTCCTACAAACACTCTCCAGAAGCGATACCTCACCTAAAGGGGTGGAAACAGATAAAGGGGTGTCTAGAGGCTGAGCTACGAGCTGGAGTTTAGCCATAAATGCATGAGAGATGAAAGAATGCGAAGCTCCCGAATCGAAAAGAATACGGACGGGAAAAGAATCCACAAGGAACGTACCCTCCACTACGGCTCCGCTAGCTCCATGATCACGGGGAACTACTGCATAAACCTTGCCTGTGACTGAAGACTGCTCTGCTACTGGAGATGGAGAATATGGGACAATCTGCCCCTGAGGAACCTCCTAAACTGCTCGAACCTGCCCCTCAGTCCTCTGAGCTGCTGGCGGTGCCTCGAGTCTGTTCTGCTGGCCCTAACCTCCGCCCTGTTGGCGCTGCTGCTGGTTTGGACCCTTGCCCTGCTGGGCTCCTGCTGGTGCGTTATGACACTCCGATGCCTTATGCCCGACATTGTGACAGTTAAAACAAGATCCCTGGAACTTGCGCTGCTGATGCGCTCTCTGATCCTGCTGGGGTCCCTTCTTATAAGAGCCCTGATGCTGCTGCTGATGTCCAGAAAAAGATCTCTTGTTCTTGCCTTTGTCACCGCTCTGCCCTGCCTTGGCCTTCCCTTCCTTATCCTTCTGGAACATGCTAGTCTCAATCTCCTGTGAAGTGGCGGCCTCAGCTACCTCCCTAACTGAATAGAACCTCCTCGAGACTAGGTATCGACGGAGATCAGGGCGAAGCCCTGCCAAGAACATCTGAGCCTGACACTCTCCTGTCTGCCACATACCCGTGAAATGTAGTAACTCTATGAACCTGCTCTCAAAATCTGCAACGGTCATGTCCCCCTGAGTCAACCTGGACAACTCAAGCTCCTTCCCAGTCCGTGCTGCAGAAGAAATGTACTGTCCATCAAAGAAGTATATGAAGTCCTCCCATGTGAGGGTCATCCTCTGCTCTGGAGTTAACTGAAGTCGGTACCATCTCCCGGCATCTCCCTTCAAGCTGTAGGATGCCAATCTCTGCTTCTGCACTGAATCCACACTGAGTATGTCGAGAATGTTGCTCACATCCTCCTTCCATTTATGGGCTGTAAGAGGGTCTGGTGATCCCTGGAACTCTGGTGCCCTCATCTTCTGGTACCTCTCTACCATACGGAGCCAAGCCTCCTGCGCTGTGGCTCTATCTGGGACTGCTAGATGAACAGCTGTAGGCGTGATCTCTGGGGATCTCTCTTTGACAGGAACGGCGGGTATCCCCTACTGCTGAGCTACCAGATCTACTAGGTACTGGGGAGCCTGCTGCGGCTCAGGTAGCATCTGATGTAACTCGGGTGGAGTTTGCTGCGATTTAGCCTGTCCAGGTCTCCGAGTACGTGGCATACCATAGTCTGACATCTAAGCATATAACAAAAAGAGTTCATGAGTCAAAATAGATATGTATATATATACATACATAACGTGTCACCATACGATTTTCACAACGCATAGTATTCATACAAACACTTTACACAAAAAATAGTTATCATACAAAAAAAAATTCTCAAATTTTTTGAGATATACGCATATATCGTCCTCACTCATACTAGGAAATCCTTACGGACTCTATACATGAATCCTAGGAAACTCTATCCTAGCTCCACGACTCGACACAGGATGATCCTAAGGATACTGGAACTAGACCTCTTATACCAACTGTGACGCCCCTGGGTTCACACAAGGCTGCAGTCCCAGGTGAAACCAAGAATGTCAAACCTGCCATGCACCACACCGTGTAATAACATGTTTCACCATCACAAATAACATCTATCTAGTAGAATCAACAACAGGTGTAGGTAGAAAAGCAAGTAAAAGATATTGCAAGAAACAACTAATGAAATAATAGTGATCACATTAATATCTCATCATCCCACATACAGAAATATATAGTCAATGTCAGAATAGATAAACGGGAATGCTCAACAAGTCTCAAATACAATATCTGACAAGAGGAAATAAGGCACACAGCTTTTACAACTTCTAGAATAAGACTCTCAAATGTCTAAACAAAAGTCTACTGTGGAACTCCAAAAGAAAATATATAACTAAATAGACGGCTGAAGCTAAAATGCATCGTCATCAACCTGCGACTCTCCGGGCTCCTAGCTCGTTACCTGAAAGGGGGAGGGACAACGAGCGTCAAAGCGCTAGCGAGCAACATCACAACCAACCCAAGGGGAACAGGGCTCGTTGTATAAGAAAATACAGTTAATACATAATAGATCTAAAATCATAAATTTTACTAAAGAGGACTTTAGTATTTAGAAATTTACAACACGAGCATAGGTACATCGAGCGAAATAATCCAAACAAGGAAACCCTCATGTATATACCTTGTATCTCAAATTGTAAATCCCTAAACACTAAACCCGAGATTCTAGTACAGGAAACAATAATAAAAGAAATACAACTAATCTCAGAGCATAAATACAGTGCCATGTCATAGCCTACATGAGCATCATGTTATTACTTACATGTATGTCATGTTATAATCTACATAAGTGTTATGTCATAAACTCCTGTGAGAAAGTCATATACAAGGTTAAGAAATATGTCCGATACAGGAACTAGATACTGTGGTTTCCAAACACATGGAATAAGTGGCAAATGTCCAACACGAGGACTAAAATGGATTATAGTCCAACACGAGGACTTCTATGGATTATAGTCCAACACGAGGACTGTGTAACTGTGAAAAGTATATACGGACAGATACATAATCTAAACTCACACGCATCTCGGTGTACATGTCTAGACTTGTGTCAAAAGTCAACCCACATGTACAGACAAATCATTAACATGGTAAACTAGGGTCAGGTTATCGAGGCGACCCCGAAAACCAACTCAAACAGATCAAGAATCTGTAAAATATCTCATCAGTCGACTGATGGGTCGACTGATGACGTCAGTCGACTCATATGTCGACCGATAAGCTCAGGCAGCACAGCCTCAGCTCACCAATCGACTGATCAGTCGACTGAGAAGCTGAGAAAACATAATCAGCCCGTCAGTCGACTGACCTGTCGACTGATGACTGAAATTTGCCCGTCGGTCGACTGATCAGTCGACCGATAGACTGCAGAAACTCTGCACAGGTTGTTATTTACCCAAAATTTGATATAAACTCATCCCCATCAATCCCAAGCATGAAAATACTGATATTAACATGTATGAACTAAACTGTAACAAAAATCTCATGTGTGAATACATAAACAAAACTCTAAACATGTGTATTTATGTTTTAAAACATTTTTAAAACAAAACTCATGTTAAATCTCTTATAAAAATATTTCAGATCTAGATCTTCGATTCACAAAACGTTGGTGGGTTTTTAACATTCTGAAATCACATATCTTCCCACTATATGCTATAAAAATCAATCTTTTGTACAAAAATTACATTTTTTTGGCTCATCAAAACTCATAAAAACCCTTTGAAAACGTTTAGAAAAATAGGACAAGGTTGAGCGAGATGTTACTCGCCTCTGGGGTGATGAGGAACTCCTGGATCTGAGAGAGAGTGGTTCCCCTTCGCTGCAATGTGAAGATCTCGACGAAAATCCTCAAAGTTCTTCCCCAAATTCACCAAGAACAAAACTAGGGTTTGAGATAGGGGAGAGGGGGCTAGGGTTTTCTCAGATCTGAAGATGAGAGGGGTGAATTCGGGTGAAGAAGAATATATATGAACAGCTAAACCCGACCCAAACCCAGCGTATCAGTCGATTGATGTGTTGACCGATACAGTCAGTCGACTGATGTGTCGACTGATCTGGAAAAATTTAGTTTTGTGCATGTTTTGCTAATTTGTAAAACCAACGCACAAAACTCTACACCCATACTCTCATATCATCTCAAATAACTTTCTATCATGCACTTCAATAACCTCAAGCTATTTATCATAAAAGAATTATTTATTTACTAATAATTCACATATATTCATATAAAAATTACGGGGTTCTACATTCTTCCCCCCTTAGAAGAATTTCGTCCTCGAAATTCGGAAACCATACGCATCTCACCCCATGAATTTCCAGATAAACATATAGAGATATTTATACTTAACGATCTAAAATGGTAATATTCCTGCTCAAACCCTAATCTAGTGGAACTAGTACATCGGGTGAAAAATCAAAACAAGGAACCCCCATATATATATCATGTGTTCTGAAAGATTAAGAATTAAGCGCGAACGTTCCCATTCTAGTGTTAAATGTAAATATAACCAAAGATATAAATATCATACAAGATACACATCATAAAAATTTAAATTTTACCTGTTCAAACAGGTGTGGGTAGTCGCGACGCAAATCCTCTTCGCGCTCCTAAGAAATCTCCTCAATGCCTCCTCGGTTCCACTGAACTTTCACCAAGGGAATTACTTTGTTTCTAAGTCTCTTGTCCTCTCTGGCAAGATTACGAACTGGAATCTTGACAGTAGTCAAATCCTCCTGAAGCTCAATCTCTGGTGTATCCAGTATTCGCTGCTGCTCCTCATCATGCAAGTGTTTCTTGAGCATAGAAACATGAAACACATTGTGTATACTAGACATCGATGCTGGAAGATCTAGTCTGTATGACACAACTCCTATGCGCTCCAAAATCTGGAATGGTCCAATATATCTCGGCGCAAGCTTCCCCCATCACGCCCTTCATAGGTGATACCTTCAACATAACTGAATCCCCAACCTGAAACTCCAAGGGTCTTCGCCTCTTATCTGCATAGCTCTTCTGCCGACTCTGAGCGGCTAGAATCCGCTCCCTGATCAATGCTACCTTCTCGGTAGTCTGCCTCACCAGCTCCGGTCCAAGCATCAAGCTATCTTCTGGCTCTACCCAACATATCGGTGATCTACAGGGTCTCCCGTACAATGCCTCATATGGAGCCATGCCGATTGTCGCTTGATAACTGTTGTTATAAGCGAACTCTATCAATGGAATGTGATCCTCCCAGCTGCCATGAAAGTCAATGACACATGCCCGCAACATGTCTTCCAACACCTGATTCACTCTCTCTGTCTGACCATCCGTCTGTGGGTGGAAAACACTGCTGAATGATAATCTGCTGCAAAAAGAGTCCTGAAAACTCCTCCAAAAGTGCGAAGTGAACACCGAACCTCGATGCGATACAATCATGTCTGGAACCCCATGAAGTCGAACTATCTCTCGGATAAATATCCTCGCATATGCCTCGGCAGTATAGGTAGTCCTCACTGGAATGAAATGTGCCGACTTCCTCAACCGGTCCACAATCACCCAAACTGAATCATTCCCCTTCTTCGACTTAGGCAACCCAACAATAAAGTTCATAGAAATGTCTGCCCACTTCCACTCTGGAATGGGTAAAGGTTGAAGTGTTCCTGCCGGTCTCTGATGCTCTGCCTTTACCTGCTGACAGGTAAAACACTTAGCCACATACTCCGAAATCTCCCTTTGCATACCACTCCACCAAAAGTGTCTCTTCAGGTCCTTGTACATCTTAGTAGTCCCTGGATGTACTGTGTACCGAGTACGATGAGCTTCATCAAGTAACTCTCTCTTCAGCTCGGCACTGGCTGGCATGAATAGCCTGCCCTTCATCCAGAGGCCTCCATCTGCTCCAATGATCCAATCAGTCTTAGGCTCCTTGGAAATCTCCTCCTTTCGGATTTGAATCCAAGAGTCTCCCAACTGAGCTCTGACAACTCTGTCACTCCAAGATGGCTGCACTGACACAGCTCCCAAAAATGCACTGGTTCCTCTAATCTCGGGTCTAAAATCAAACTGGCTAAGAGTGATAAGATCCTGATGTAACGAACACCTCAAAGCTGAAATCCGATGTCGACGCTTCCTGCTTAAGGCATCTGCTATGACGTTCGCCATCCCCGGATGATACTGAATCACGAACTCGTAGTCCTTGATAAACTCAACCCAACTCCTCTGTCTCTGATTGAGTTCCTTCTGAGAAAAGAGGTACTTCAGACTCTGATGGTCTGTGAATAACTCAAACTGCACTCCATATAAGTAGTGCCTCCATGACTTCAGTGCAAATACCACTGCTGCTAACTCCAAGTCATGAGTAGGATAGTTCTGCTCATGTACCCTCAACTGCCTTGAGATATAAGCTACTACCCTCTGAGTCTGCATCAATATGCCTCCTAAGCCTGCCAACGATGCATCTGTATATACGACGAATGTCCTGTCGCTGCTCGGAATAGTCAAAACCGGCGTTGTAGTCAACTTAGCTTTCAAAATATCAAAGGCCTTCTGGCACTCCATGCTCCATATGAACTGTACACCCTTCTTTGTAAGGTGTGTAATCGGTGTCGCAATCTTTGAGAAGTCCTGAATGAACTTCCTGTAATATCCAGCTAAACCCAAAAAGCTGTGAATCTCTGTCACCGTCTTCGGTGGCTCCTAATCAAGAACTGTCGTGACCTTTGCCGGGTCCACTGCTATGCCCTCTCTACTGATGACGTGGCCAAGAAATCTGACTTCTGAAAGCCAAAATTCACACTTGCTGAACTTGGCATACAGCTGATGCTCCTGTAGAGTCCTCAACGCTATCCGTAGATGCTCCTCATGATCTGCCTCCGATCTCGAGTAAATGAGAATATCATCAATGAAAACGATCACAAACTGATCTAAGAAGGGACGGAAAACCTGGTTCATCAAGTCCATGAATACCTCGGGTGCATTGGTCAACCCAAATAGCATGACCAAGAACTCAAAAGATCTATATCTAGTAAGAAAGACGGTCTTGGGAATATCCATCTCCCGAACCCGCAACTGATGATAGTCAGAACGAAGATCAATCTTTGAGAAATATTGCGCTCCCTGTAACTGGTCAAACAAGTCATCAATCCTAGGTAGTGGGTACCTATTCCGGATAGTGACCTTGTTCAACTCTCTATAATCTATGCATAATCTCATACTACCGTCCTTCTTCTTCACGAAGAGGACCGTCCTTCTTCTTTTCTATAATGAATTTTTTTGTTGTGTATCCAATAAGAGTTTCTGCTACATCAAAGAGTGTTACTCTTGCATTATTCGGGCTATTTTACACGAGAATTTTAACTAAGCACCTATAGTTTTCATTGTTGATTTTTAGAGATAGTTAATATTGAATTTTAATATGTTAATGTCATAAAAAAAGATATATTACTTAACCTTGGTACTGGGTCATCAATGATTCTATGGTATTTATCATTCATACACTCTTTACTAACATCTTTATCTACCTTCTTGTCACAACCTTTGCAAGCATAGAGCCATGGCTCGAGCCTATTTAAAATAGTAGTTATATTTGCCTTAAATGTGCAATACTGTGTCTGTACATTAACAAAATTTAGTTAGATTTAAAGTTGTTAATAAGAATAGGTTTCTAATATTGTACCTGTATCGAATTCTGTGATATATGCATAATATCACAAATTTGAATTTCCTTTGCATTTATAAAAAGCATTGATGCACATTTAAGGTGAGGGTAGTTGGTTATCGGCGGGGGTTTCAAGGACACACCGCCTCTTTAGTCAGCTATGCAAGTTATCGGCTGGAATGGTAGGCCAAGTACGGGTGCCTATAGCATCGATCTCATGAGAAGGCTGGCAAACATCGTCTTTTAGTTGGTTACGCAAGTTGTCGGTCTATTGGATCGACCACAAAAATAGTTAGAGTCATCCGACTTTGAATATGTCTGATTAGGAGTGCAACGTGACACGTGTCGGCTTTTCAATGAAGATTAACACTTAGTTATTTATAAGCTATAATAGCGTCCTTGATAGGACATTTTCTAAGGGCTATCTTTAATGGGAACCTGTCAAGTATGCACAATACTAAATGGATTTTTACCATTCTTGACGGGAATGGCTACCAAGGATGCCAGTTTCTACTAGTTAATGTTAGATATAAGGTTTATGATAAAAAAGAATGTAAGATTGAACTTACTTTTTGGAAGTTTGGGGAGGTTTTATGAAACTCTCTAAAGTTTAAAAGTATCTATACAAATCATCTGAAAGTTCAGGAGGTTTCAAAGTTACATAAAAGAAGGGCTAGGTGAATTTTTGTGCTCAATTTACTTCATTATTTACTTTGAAAAAACCTAATGTTTTATTTGATGCCTTGGTGCTTCAAAATTTTGGTGTTATATAATTTTAATACATCTCTTTTCACTTTTAGTTATGTTTTTATAAGGACCATAAATTTTTGATACTGGTTTAAATAATTTTTTGGTATTTTAAAATATTAAATTATTATTTTTAAAATAGTATTTGTATTTTTCACAATTTTCTAGAATTTTTTATGATTTAAAGATCCAAATTTTATATATATTTAAATGATTTTGATATTTATAAATTAACTTAGTGCAATAAAAATTTTCAGAATTAATCTGTTGTGTTATCGATACTATTACGTATCATTTTGAATAATACGTTGTATTATTGTTATTATTATGTATTATTTCGTATAATACGTTATATTATTAATTACGTATTATGTGTATAATTTGTTGTATTATTTCTACTGTTGCATTTTATCGGTTGTATTAATACAACTGGTACGTTTTATTCTTTAGATAATTCTTCCATAATTATTGTTTTAAATGTGAGTAATTATATTTTTTATTAATTATTCTCGTTTAATTGTACAATTTGTTATATTATTACTACTGTTGTATATTATCTGACGTATTAGTATAACTGGTATGTTTTGATGTGTAAATAATTTTCACATAATTATTTAATTTATTTCATAATTAATATTATTTTTAATTATTTATCAAAACCTACAAATTCCTACACACACACACATACCAACACACACACACACAACACACCAGCACACAACACACACACCACACACATATATATATATATATATCATAATAGTATATATAGATATATATATATATATATATAATATATTATATATAATATATATTATATATAAATATATATATATATATACTAATCATATATAGCTATATATGACATACATTATATATATATATATATAATATATATATATATAACATATTATATATATATAATATATCATATAAATATATATATATAATACAATCAATATATATAATAGTATAATATATTATATAATATATATATATATATATATATATATATTATTATTATATATATTATATATATATATATATATATATAAATATAAATATATTATTATTATAATATATATATATATTATATATAATATATATATATATATATGTCCTCTCTATTCTCTACTCTATCGTTTCTATCTCTCTCGTGTTAAGGCTCCGCAGTCGCCCGTACCCGTACCTCTCTCTCTTTCCTGTTCACCTCTCCCTGACCCAGCCACCGCTACCTTGGGCTGCCGCTCTCCGCCGGCTAGCCATCACCAACTGCTTAGGCACCATCGCGACAGCCCCAAGCCCATATCACCCGCTCCCAGTCCGCCAAAGCCAAACCTCCTCCCGCCGCCTGAGCGCCGCCATTATCCCTTTCCTACCTCACCCTCTGCGCCTCTCGCCGTTTCCCCGTCGAATCACGGCTTCTCCCCAGATCCGAGCACTCGACCCCGAGCTCCGCCACCCCGAACCAGATCCCCATACGACTCAACATAGGATGATCCTAAGGATACTAGAACTAGAGCTCTGATTCCAACTGTAACGACCCTGGTTTTAACAAGGCTGTAGTCCAAGGAGAAACCAAGAATGTTAAACCTATCATGCACTACATCGTACAATAGCATGTTTCACCATCATAATTACTATTTATCTAATAGAATCAACAACAAGTGTAGGTACAAAACAGGCTAGAGAAAATATACAGAAGAAATACTAAACGACAGATATTCTGAGGAAATCATCATCACTGAAATAAATAGACAAATCTCGAGAGAAATAATATCTGACTGAATACAAGTATCTCGACATAGGAAATCAAATGAAATGACATTTAGGCACATTGCCTTTAAAAAACTAGAATGATAACTCAAATGTTTATAAACACATCTACTGTGAAGTTCTGATATAAACTACTAACAATATAGATAAATAACTGCTAAAGCAATTTCATCAACCTATGGCTCTCTGTGCACCTGGCTCGTTACCTAAAAGAGGGGAAACAACAAACGTCAAGCGCTAGCGAGTAACATCTCAACCAACATCAGGGGGAAGGGCTAGAAGAAAGAAAAATAGTTGCTAATACATATAGATAGTCAATCATCTACTCTGAAATAAAATGATGGTATGATATTTAGAAATTTATAACACGAGCATAGGTATGTCTCCCGTTAGTTCAAATTGTAAATAGCTAAATACCAAATCCAAAAAAAACTACAATGTGGAGTAATAAAGAAATATAGCTCCATCTCCAGCCATAATATCAATGACCTGTCAGATGTCAAATACGTTCCCAACTCGTGGACTAAAATAGGTAAATATCCAATACATGAACTACAACAGCTTAAAGTCTAACACGAGGACTGTAATGGATTATAATCCAACATGAGGACTTCAATGGATTATAGTCCAACATGAGGACTTTAATGGATTATAGTCCAACACGATGACTTCAATGGATTATAGTCCAACATGAGGACTTTAATGGATTATAGTTCAACACGAGGACTTCATCATGAAAGTAATATAAAAAAATCAATATATTTACTACTCCCTCTTGTGCCTCGGTGAGTGAATCTAAAACTCGTGTCCGTAGTCAACTCATATACACAAATCCCAGTGTATTATAATCCCATATAACCTAGGTGTCTCGCTAGCCACACAAACTTATGCAACAACATGAACATGCAGAAAATTCCCCAGCGGTCGATCGCGAAGAGACAGAAACCTTTTCTACAGGTTTCTGCTCCTCGAGGTTGATTTAAAAGCCATTATGCAATGATTCTATATACTACAAATCCTATATACGTGATTTAGTATTTCTAAATTATTTAAAAAAATACAATCTAATCACTATAGACAAAAAAAACTTTTTAAACACAAGTATGCATGTCGACACGTTTGAAAACAATTATCTTTCTTTCAAAACTCTTGTTAGGAAAATTTTCAGATCTAGATCTGCATTAAGAAATTTGTGGATGATCTTTATTAACTGAAAACTTATTCTTTTTGTAACATACAATATAAAGATCTATCATTATACATAAAATAGTATTTTAGGCTCATAAAACACAGGAAAACATTATTAAAAATGTTTAAAATATAGGTGTAGGATTGGGCGAGTTGAAACTCACCTTAGGGGTGTTGATGAACTCCTAAAAACGAGTGAGAACGATCCTCCTTTGTTGAACACTGATGGATCTCGCATTAGCTCCTCCAAAATCCTCCAAGAATCGCCAAAGAAAGGGGGTTCAGGGTTTGAGAGAGAGAGAGAGAGGAGGGGGCTGAGGCTATTAGGGTTTAAAAGAGGGTTCTGAGAGCTTCAAAATGGATATATATACTTAGGTATACTTCTGGGTTCGGTTAAACAAAATCAACCCGAAACAGAGACAATCCTGGTGTCTCTACGCCCAGCAGTCGACCGTATAGAAACCTGCACATAGGCTGGGGTTCGGTATATTAGCCATAACTTTTTCGTCCGACCTCCGAATGATGTGATTTAAGATTTATTAGAAATATATTGAAGAGACCTATAACTTTTATCTTTTACATATTCTTAGATTCTAACTATATCAGTGCGTAAAATATAGAAACTCATAACTGATTATAAATCTCAGATTTCTCTTTTGGCCTTTGTGCATGTCTTGCACATATGCACTCATATATTCACAAATATATTTTGAATTGATCTCAAATCAATTCTTATCATATTAAAATATCAAAATATATTATTTTTACCATATAACATATTTATCATTATTTATCATAAAATATTCAAATTTTTGGGGTTTTACATTCTTCCCCCCTTAAAAGAATTTCATCCCCGAAATTCCGTAACGTATCTTAGGAATTAATAATATGAGAAGAGCACTAAGAGGGGATAATCTAGACAAGAAAACTCTCTCGTACACATCTCATACCATTAGTCCCTAGATATAAATCACTAGCAATATCTATGCTTAACAATCTAAAATGCGGATACTCCCACTTAACCCCTAACTAAACGGAACTAGTATGTCGGGCGAAAAAATCCAAACAAGGAACCTCCCATATATATACCATGTATTCCAAATGATTAAGAATTAAGTGATAATACCCTCATTCTAGTGTTAAAAATAAATATGACTATCCTAAAATCATCATAAACCATAAGAAAAACATAATCCAAACAATTTACATGTTAAAACATGTGTGGATAGTCGTGACGCGTATCCTCTTCGCATTCCCAAGAAATCTTCTCAGATCCTTTCCGGTTCTATTGGACCTTCACCAAAAGAATCACCTTGTTTCTAAGTTTTTTTGTCTTCTCTAGTAAGTATACAATCTAGGATCTCAATAGTAGACAAATCGTCCTGAAGCTCAATCACTAGAGTATCCAATACTCCTTGTTTCTCGTCATCATGCAAGTGCTTCTTGAGCATCGAAATATAAAATACATTATGCACACTAGACATCGATGCTGGAAGATGTAGTCTATATGAAACAGCCTCAATACGCTCAACAATCTGAAATGGGCTAATATATCTCGGGGTAAGCTTTCCCCGTCTGCCAAATCGCTGGACACCTTTCATCGGCGATACCTTCAGCATGACACAATCTCCCACCTGAAACTCTAAAGTTCGCCGTCTATGATCCGCGTAGCTCTTCTGTCGACTCTGAGTGGCTAGAATATGCTCCCTGATCAATGCTACCTTCTCGGTAGTCTGCCTCACTAGCTCTGGTCCAAGAATTAAGCTATCCTCCGGCTCTGCCCAACATATAGAGGATCTATAGGGTCTCCCATACAATGCCTCATACGGGGCCATACCAATCGTCACTTATTAACTATTGTTATAAGAGAACTCTATCAATGGAATATGATCCTCCTAGTTGCCTTGAAAATCAATAATACAAGCCCGCAACATGTCCTCCAACACCTAGTTCACTCTCTCTATCTGACCGTTTGTTTGAGGGTGGAATTCATTGCTGTGTAATAACCTGCTGCCGAATGAATCCTGGAATCTCCTCCAAAAGTGCGAGGTGAAAACTGAGCCTCAATCTGATACACACATATCTGAAACTCCGTGAAGTCGAACTATCTCCCGGATAAATATCCTCGCATATGTCTCGACGGTATAAGTAGTCACTAGAATAAAATGTGCCGAATTCGTCAACTGATCCACTATAACCCAAACTGAATTGTTCCCCTTCTTTGACTTCGGCAACCCTACAATGAAGTCTATAAAAACATCCACTCACTTCCATTCTGGGATGGGTAAAGGGTGAAGTGTCTCTGCTGGTCTCTAGTGTTCTGCCTTCACTTGCTAGTAGGTGAAGCACTTAGCCACATATTCTGCAATCTCCCTACGTATACCACTCCACTAAAAATGCCTCCTCAAGTTCTTGTACATCTTAGTGGTTCCTGGATGTAATGAATATTGGGTATGATATGCTTCATCAAATAACTTCTTCTTCAACTCTACACTAGCTAGCATGACCAATCGACCCTTCATTCGAAGGCCTTCATCTGCTCCAATGGTCCAATCATCCTTGGGCTCTTTGGAAATCTCCTCCTTCAGGATTTGAATACAAGAGTCCTCTAACTGAGCTATGACTACTCTGTTCCTCCAAGATGGTTGTACTGATATAGTTCCCAAGTATGTGTTGGTCTCACCAATCTCTGGCCTAAAATCGAACTGGCTAAAAGTGAGAAGATCTCGATACAACGAGCACAACAAGGCCGTAACCCGATGTCGACGCTTCCTACTCAAAGCATCTGCTACGATGTTCACCTTCCTCGGGTGATACTGAGTTACGAACTCATAGTCCTTGATGAACTCAATCCATCGTTGTTGTCTCTGATTGAGTTTCTTCTGGGAGAATAGGTACTTCAGACTCTGGTGATCTGTGAATAGCTCGAACTGAACTCTATACAAATAGTGTCTCCACGCCTTCAGTGCGAATACTATTGATGCTAACTCCAAATCATGAGTGGGGTAGTTCTGCTCATGTACCCTTAGCTGTCGTGAGATGTATGCTACTACTCTCTGAGTCTGCATCAGAACACCTCCCAAACATGCTAACGACGCATCCGTGTATACGACAAATGTCATGTTACTGCTCGGAATAGTAAGGACTAGCGCCGTAGTCAACTTATCCTTTAAGGTATCAAAGGCCTTCTGGCACTCTGCGCTCCAAGTAAACTGTACACCCTGCTTCATAAGACGTGTAAGTGGCATCGCAATCTTTGAGAAGTCCTAAATAAACTTCCTGTAATAGCCAGCTAACTCCAAAAAGCTACGAATCTCGGTAACCGTCTTCGACGGCTCCCAATCAAGCACTGCTGAAACCTTAGCTGGGTCCACTACTATGCCCTCTCTGCTGACAATATGGCCAAGAAACCTAACCTCAGAAATCCAAAACTCACACTTGCTGAACTTAGCATATAGTTGATGCTCCCTCAAAGTCTGCAAAGCTAAACGTAGATGCTGCTCATGCTCTGATTCTGATCTCGAATAGATAAGAATATCATCGATAAATACAATCACGAATTGGTCCAAATATGGACGGAAGACCCGGTTCATCAAATCCATGAATACTGCAGATGCATTGGTCAACCCAAATGGCATGACTAAAAACTCGAAGGACCCATATCGAGTCAGAAAGGTGGTCTTAGGAATATCCATTTCTCGAACCCGCAGCTGATGATAACTAGAACGAAGATCAATCTTTGAGAAATATTGGCCCTCCCTGTAGCTGATCGAACAAGTCGTCAATCTGAGGCAAAGGATATATATTCTGGATAGTGACTTTATTCGACTCACGGTAGTCAATACATAATCGCATACTACCATCCTTCTTCTTCACGAAGAGGACCGACGCTCCCCACAGAGAATGACTCCGACGAATAAAGCCATGAGCTAACAACTCATCCAACTGGGTCTGTAGTGTTAGACCCTAGAGGGGGGGTGATTAGGGTTTTATGCTAATCTAATCCGATTTTATGCCAATTAAAAGTAATTAACAAATTATTCTTGCAAGAGAGATATACAATATGTTACAAGCAAGAATAAGCAATATGAACAAATGAATATATCCTAGCAATGAGATATTACAATTATATGAGCAAGGATATATAAACTAACACAAGGGTAAAATAAACAATCTACAAAAGAGATAGGGCAATATGAAGAGCAATACACAAAGGCGATATAAGATATGAATACAAGAATAAGAACGCCAATGCAATCACAAACAAAACGATATGATTACGGAGTTCTGTCTAACCACTTGACCTACGTCTCCGCTCCTCACCTCGAGGAGATCTCCACTATCACAACCGGGTTTTCTACGTTCACCCGAATAACGTTTACACCACACAATATGATTTTCTAGTTTACCGAAAACTCTACAACTAACACACTCTTGTAATCCCACTCTACACCCTCTCAAGTGTTGAACTAGACGTGTCTCCCTTAAGTGCTCGGATACAACCTCTCCATAGGTTCATCAACCGACGCCACTCCTCTTGGGACGATCCCCGACTCTCGCCACACACTTCTCTCGGTGTACAAGTGTATTACAAAGTGATCCTCACAATAAGCACAATTACAATAAATGATTATTCTCTAATATGAATAAGAACACAAGGAAAGCTCACACTCAATTGTTACAACTCTCACCAACCCAAATATACAATGTATGCAAATACAATAAGCTCAAGTGGGTGTGTGTAAACAATGAGTGAAATCAAATCTAACTCAAATAGAAAACTAGCAATAATAAGAATATGAAAATCAATAATAAAATTGCTAGAGAAAAGAGATAGAAAACTTCTCTATAAACACAAAGAGAGAATGATGAAATATTGAGGATGAACTTCTCAACAACTGATGTAAGCTCCTCTTTTTAAAAACAAACCCCAAACTTAAAACAAACTAAAACATGCTTAAACCCTTGTTAAACTTTTGTTTAAAAACTTCTTAGATTTTCCAAGAGAACTGAGATCAATGGGGTATTTATAGTCTCCCAAAACCTCAGCCAAAAACTCCAAACAAAAGACCAAAAAGCCCACAGAATCAGAAATCAGATTCTGTACAAAAATAGCCATTGGAGTGAACGGCGGTCAACCGTGAAAATCTTGCTGTCGACCGCGAGCCACTTTCGAAACTTGAAAATTTTCCAGAAACTTTGATGGTCGACCGTGGGAATTTTCGAGCTGACGATCGACCGTGGCGGTCGACCGCGAAAGTTGTTGATGGCTCCGTAGGGAAAAACAAAAGCTCGGTCCACCGTGGCGGTCGACCGTAAACTGATATATGAGAAAATATGTTTGAAAGTTGATTTTTTGATTTTAAAACCCTGTTTAAAAATATCAAATAAATTCTAAAAAATGTAAAACTTTAGGGAATGATTGTAGACATGATAATAAACATGAAAATGTAAACATATGAATTTTAATATTTTGGCTAAACCATGTTTTGAAACAATACAAAATAATTTTATAGACTTAATAAAAGATTTATATAATCGTTATTAAGTTTATAAACAAATAATACAATATTTTCATAAAATTGCATATTGTATGCAATATATATGAAAACACAATAGAGTATGAAATATGTAATTTCATATATATAAACATAAAAACCTAAAATACAT
This sequence comes from Asparagus officinalis, assembly GCF_001876935.1. Taxonomy (NCBI): domain Eukaryota; kingdom Viridiplantae; phylum Streptophyta; class Magnoliopsida; order Asparagales; family Asparagaceae; genus Asparagus; species Asparagus officinalis. The sequence goes on from NC_033795.1 coordinate 59,984,760, forward strand.
GTATGTATATATATAACTATATATATGCATGGAAACCAAAACTTATGTATATATATTTAACTATATATATATAAGAAGAAACCAATAAATGTGTGTGTATAGATGATTGAGCTTAAAGTACTAACACACATAATATAAAACCTAAACTATATTACCCAAGCTTGATCTTGATCTTCATTATAGCTCAACTTGGTAATCTTGTAGATGAAGCTTGAACTTAGATCTTCAACTTGAAATGTAAGGCTTCACTCCATAATTCCTCCAACCTCCATTGGATATGATCGAGAATGCACAATTCCATATATCCTCCAACTTGTTATTTGCCTAGAATAATACGAAAACACAAACACTAGATAAACAACATTAGAAGTAAATTGTTTGTTAAACATCATCAAAACAAGAAGGCCAACAATCTCCCCCTTTTTGATGATGACAAAACAATTTACAAAAAGGATATATGCATGAAAGAAAATGAATATACAAAGTATAATATATCATGCATATAAACAAGAAAGAATATACTCATAATATTTCTCCCCTTTTGACAACATCAAAAAGGGGAAAATCATATAGATGAAAGAGAGCGAAAGCTCCCCCTACCTATAAGCATAGGTGAGTATAGCACATAGAAAGATATAGGGATTGCTCCTCCTATCAAAATGCCTTATGGAATATATGCAATAATAATCAAGACACTCATATGTGAGCAAGCATACATGAATATGCTAAATATCACTCACATACAAAAAGACAATGAGAACACATATAAATATGTCAATATGAAAATAGTGTCTTATTAAAAATTATAAACACATAGTGTATAAAAATAGATTTATGAAAGCAAAGGAATGAGGAAAACATGAGAACCAAGAAAAAAGTTTTCAAGTGAAAACAAATCACTCAAATAAAGTCATAAATCAAGATTTGAGTTCAAAAACAATGTTTGATCAAAGAAGAAAATTTTCTTTGTATAACTTGATCAAACCACTTCTAGAATACATTACAAAACACGAATAGATGATCCATAAGTACAAACACATAAATATCATCATATAAGTGAAATATAATGAATTCAAAGCAACAATTCAAAACAAAATCTTTGACAAAAGAATTTCAAGAGAGGCAACAATATATCAAGCTCTTAAGCTTGTTCCAACCCATATAATCATTCTAGCATCCGGTAAACATGATTTAGGAATAAACACCCAATAAACCCGGAGGGTTATATAAACACAAATCTCTCATCAAAATCAAAACTAATAATCATGAAAACAAAAGAATTTGATCAATGAAAAAAAATTGTTTTCATGTTCAAAAGTTTAAAGTATAATTTTTCAAAACAAAAAAAATAAAAACACTAAAATTCTTGGTTTAAGAAAAATTATTTTGGTACCCAAGCATTCTTGGTACCGGATTGGTTAGGGACATGACCCCTATCATTTAAGCCCAATTCCCTAGGGTTATGAACCCGTTTGGGCACATATGGTGCACTAGCACGGTCAAAACAAAAATTATACACATGACCTTTCCGATTGCAATAGGTACAATGAAGAGGTTTAAATGATTTGTGTTGACCAAGTGGGCGTGCACGGGAATCATTTGCAAATAAAGATTTTTCTTTTAAATTATATCGCAAATGAGAAACATCTTTAAACAAATGTGGTTTACTTGAGAAATTTGGCATGTTTGAATATTTTTTAAAATCATAACAAAACTTCACCAAATGGCCAAATATACCACAAACATCATATTTTAAAACATGTGGTCTACTAGAAACATTTGGCAAACTTGAATTCTTTTTCAAATCAAAGCAAAACTTTGCCAAATGGCCAATACGACCACAAAGATCACAATGATACACATGAGCATGCTTATGATAAACAATAGGTGCATGTGTGTGTACATGTGATGAAGAGACTTGATGAGATACACAAGAAGCATTGATATTTTTATATTTGTGTGCATCATAGCAAAATTTAGCTAAATGGCCTTTACGACCACAAATGGAGCACTTGTAAACTTTGTTATACAAGTGTGCATAGTATGTAGGTGATTTATAAGTTACAGCACAAGAATTAGCACACTTGTCCATAAGTTTCTTATGATTATCAATGCATATGTTTAATGTTGAATCAAAACAAGATATGCGGTTTTTCACATGATTCAACTCATCATTATGCATACAAGCATTGGAAATAGAAGTAGATAAAACATGATCATTTCTAAATGAATTAAACTCATTTCTAATAGTTTCTACTTCTATCATGGCATCATTATTAGCATGAGTTAAGCTAGTAATAGATAAAGACATGTTATTATTTTCCAAACTTAATAACTCATTGTTTTCTTTCAAAATAGCATTCTCTTTAACAACAATATCAAGTTTGGAAGCTAGCGACTCATGATCGGATTTCAAATCTACGTGCTTGCTTTTAAGATTAATAAAATTATTTTGCAATTTAGTATAGGCATGAGATAATTTCTCATATGCACAAGTGAGTTCATCAATAGATAAGTCATTATCGAAATCAGAATCGCTTACTACACAAGAGTTATCCTTTTGTGGCCGTGTGCATGATGCTCCACATGAACTTGAAGAAGAATCCTTCAAAGCTTGTCGGATTGCCTCTAAGTCCCCTTGATGTGCTTTAATGAATTTTCCAAAGTTTGTAAGCACTATTAAAATGAACAAATTTGTTAGAAAATGACGAGTCAAAAGCATTAAGCAAAAATTCTAACAAAAGCTTGTTCATTGTAAACATTTTATTATCATGATCGCTCCACTTGGATTTCTCCAATGTTGGCACATTGTAAGCACAATCAATAACTTCCCATAAGTCAATATTTCTAGATTCAACAAATATTTTAAATTTAGAGCACCGTTGAGCATAAGGGAAATTTCTATATTTTGGAGCAATATTTGGATTATAGCCTAAACGAAATACATTTATATTCATGATATATATGTGAATATATGCAAGCAAAACAAATGTAATCATAACTAGATTAGCACAAATAAGATAACTTGGATCTTTAACTCAAGGCGATTAGTCCTTAAATCAAAGAGCACCAAGCTCTGATACCAATTGTTAGACCCTAGAGGGGGGTGATTAGGGTCTTATGCTAATCTAATCCGATTTTATGCCGATTAAAAGTAATTAACAAATTATTCTTGCAAGAGAGATATATAATATGTTACAAGCAAGAATAAGCAATATGAACAAATGAATATATCCTAGCAATGAGATATTACAATTATATGACCAAGGATATATAAACTAACACAAGGGTAAAATAAATAATCTACAAAAGAGATAGGGCAATATGAAGAGCAATACACAAAGGCGATATAAGATATGAATATAAGAATAAGAACGTCAATGCAATCACAAACAAAACGATATGATTACGGAGTTCGGTCTAACCACTTGACCTACGTCTCCGCTTCTCACCTTGAGGAGATCTCTACTATCACATGTAGAACCCCGTAATTTTTATATGAATATATGTGAACTATTAGTAAATAAATAATTCTTTTATGATAAATAGCTTGAGGTTATTGATGTTCATGATAACAAGTTATTTGAGATGATATGAGAGTATAGGTGTAGAGTTTTGTGCGTTGGTTTTGCAAATAAGTAAAACATGCATAAAAACTAAATTTTTCCAGATCAGTCGACACATCAGTCGACTGACTGTATCGGTCGACACATCAGTCGACTGATACGCTGATTTCTAGTTTTTCAGGTTTCGGGTCTGTTTTGATTTGGTTCGGGTTTGGGTTGGGTTTAACTGTTCGTATATATCCCCTCTCACCCGAAATCACCCCTCTCACCATCAGACCTGAGAAAACCCTAGCCCCCTCTCCCCTATCTCAAACCCTAGCCTTGCTCTTGGTGATTTGGGGAAGAACTTGGAGGATTTTCGGCGAAATCTTCACATTGCAGCAAAGGGGATCCACTCTCTCTCAGATCCAGGAGTTGTTCATCACCCAGAGGCGAGTAACATCTCGCCCAAATCTGTCCCTTTTGTTTTACACGAATTTATTAAGTTTAATGAGTTTTTATTGAGCCAAAAACGTATTTTTAGTACAAAGAATGAATCTTTATGGTATATGAGGTGAGGTATTGAGCATCTCAGTTTATAAAAAGACCAACAATGCTTTATTAAATGGATCTAGATCTGAAAAATGTTTGACAAGAGTTATTTCATGATTTATTGATTTCAAAACGCATTAAACAATGTTTCTATGTGTTTAAGGTTTTTGATAAATGTTTACATGTGATTTTTCACTCTAGTTTAGTGCAAATATGTTGATATCAGTATTGCTCATGCTTGGGATTGATGGAGATGAATTTAGATCAAATTTAGTGCAAATATGTTGATATCAGTATTGCTCATGCTTGGGATTGATGGAGATGAATTTAGATCAAATTTTGGGGTAAATAACAACCTGTACAGATTATCTGCAGTCTGTCGGTCGACTGGTCAGTCGACCGACGGGCAAATTTTTAGCCATCAGTCGACTGATCAGTCGACTGACAGGCTGATTTTGTTTTCTCAGCTTCTCAGTCGACTGGTCAGTCGACTGGTGAGCTGAGGCTGTGCTGCCTGAGCCTTATCAGTCGACATATGAGTCGACTGAAGTCATCAGTTGACACATCAGTCGACTGATGAGCTGTTTTACAGATTTTTTATCTGTTTGAGTTGCTTTTCGGGGTCGCCTCGATACCCTGACCCTAGTTTACCATGTTAATGACTTATCTGTACATGAGGGTTGACTTTAGACATAAGTTTAGACATGTACACCGAGATGCGGGCAAGTTTAGATAATGTATATCTGTCTGCATATACTTTTCACAGTTTCACAGTCCTCGTGTTGGACTATAATCTATAGAAGTCCTCGTGTTGGACTATAATTCATTTCAGTCCTCGTGTTGGACAATTGCCACTTATTCCATGTGTTTGGAAACCACAGTATTTAGTTCCTGTATCGGACATATTTCTTAACCCTGTATATGACTTTCTCACAGGAGTTTATGACATGACACTTATGTAGATTATAACATGACATACATATACGTAATAACATGATGCTCATGTAAGCTATGACATGACACTGTACTTATGCTTTGAGATTAGTTGTGTTTCCTTTATTATTGTTTCCTGTACTAGAACCTCGGGTTTAGTGTTTAGGGATTTACAATTTGAGATATAAGGTATATATATGAGAGTTTCCTTGTTTGGATTATTTCGCTCGACGTACCTATGCTCGCGTTGTAAATTTCTAAATACTAAAACCCTCTTTAGTAAGATTAATGATTTTAGATCTATTATGTATTATCCATATTTTCTTATACAACGAGCCCCGTTCCCTTGGGGTTGGTTGTGATGTTGCTCGCTAGCGCTTTGACGCTCGTTGTCCCTCCCCCTTTCAGGTAACGAGCCAGGAGCCCGGAGAGTCGTAGGTTGATGGCGACACACTTTAGTGTTCAGCTATCTATTTTAGCTATGTTTTATTTTGGAGCTCCACTGTAGATTTATTTGACATTTGAGGACTATTCTCTAGATGTTGTAAAGCCTGTATGACTTATTTCCTTTACTCAGATATTTGTACTTGAGACTTGTTGAGTATTCCAGTTATCTATTTTAACATTGACTATACATTTCTGTATGTTGGATGATGAGATATTAATGTGATCACTATTATTTCATCAGTTGTTTCTTGTAATATCTTTTACTTGCTTTTGTACCTACACCTGTTGTAGATTCTACTAGATAGATGTTAATTGTGATGGTGAAATATGTTATTGCACGGTGTGGTGCATGGCAGGTTTGACATTCTTGGTTTTACCTGGGACTGCAGCCTTGTGTGAACCCAGGGGCGTCACATCACAACCGGGTTTTTTACGTTCACCCGAATAACGTTTACACCACACAATATGGTTTTCTAGTTTACCAAAAACTCTACAACTAACACACTCTTGTAATCCCACTCTACACCCTCTCAAGTGTTGAACTAGACGTGTCTCCCTCAAGTGCTCGAATATAACCTCTCCCTAGGTTCGTCAACCGACACCACTCCTCTTGGGATGATCCCCGACTCTCGCCACACACTTCTCTCGGTGTACAAGTGTATTACAAAGTGATCCTCAGAATAAGCACAATTATAATAAATGGTTATTCTCTAATATGGATGAGAACATAATAAAAGCTCATACTCAATTGTTACAACTCTCACCAACCCAAATATACAGTGTATGCAAATACAATAAGCTCAAGTGGGTGTGTGTGTAAACAATGAGTGAAATCAAATCTAACTCAAATAGCAAACTAGCAATAATAAGAATATGAAAATCAATAATAAAATTGCTAGAGAAAAGAGTTAGAAAACTTCTCTATAAACACAAAGAGAGAATGATGAAATATTGAGGATGAATTCCTCAACAACTGATGTAAGCTCCTCTTTGTAAAAACAAACCCCAAACTTAAAACAAACTAAAACAGGCTTAAACCCTTGTTAAACTTTTGTTTAAAAACTTCTTAGATTTTCCAAGAGAACTGAGATCAATAGGGTATTTATAACCACCCAAAACCTCAGCCAAAAACTCTAAACAAAAGACCAAAAAGCCCACAGAATCGAAAATCAGATTCTTTACAAAAATAGCCGTTGGAGTGAACGGCGGTCGACCGTGAAAATCTTGCGAGTGAACGGCGGTCGACCGTGAAAATCTTGCGGTCGACCGCGAGCCACTTTTGAAACTTGAAAAATTTCCAGAAACTTTGGCGGTCGACCGTGGGAATTTTCGAGCTGACGGTCGACCATGACGGTCGACCGTGAAAGTTGCTGATGGCTCCGCAGGGAAAAACAAAGGCGCGGTCGATTGTGGCGGTCGACCGTAAACTGATATATGAGAAAACATGTTTGAAAGTTGATTTTTTGATTTTAAAACCCTGTTTAAAAATATCAAATAAATTCTAAAAATGTAAAACTTTGGGGAATGATTGTAGACATGATAATAAACATGCTATAAAGACTGGTTTTAAAAAAGGACCTCCCAAATAAAAAATATCATCATTTTACAAAATAGTCCAAAATATGAAAATGTAAACATATGAATTTTGACATTTTGGCTAAACTATGTTTTGAAACAATACAAAATGATTTTGTACACTTAATAAAAGATGTATATAATTGTTATTAAGTCCATAAACAAATAATACAATATTTTCACAAAATTGCATATTCTATGCAATATATAGGAAAACACAATAGAGTGTGAAATATGTAATTTCATATATATAAACATAAAAATCCAAAATACATGTATGTATATATATAACTATATATATGCATGGAAACCAAAACTTATGTATATATATAACTATATATATACGAAGAAACCAATAAATGTGTGTGTATAGATGATTGAGCTTAAAGTACTAGCACACATAATATAAAACCTAAACGACATTACCCAAGCTTGATCTTGATCTTCATTTTAGCTCAACTTGGTAATCTTGCGGATAAAGGTTGAACTTGGATCTTCAATTTGAAATGTAAGGCTTCACTCCACAATTCCTCTAACCTCCATTGGATATGATCGTGAATGCGCAATTACATCCATCCTCCAACTTGTTGTTTGCCTAGAATAAATACGAAAACATAAATACTAGATAAACAACATTAGAAGTGAATTGTTTGTTAAACATCATCCAAACAAGAATGCCAACATGTAGATCCCTCATCTCAGTAGCTGCCATGTGATAGGGTGCTCGGGATATCGGGGCTGTGCCCGGCTACAACTCAATACAAAACCAAACCTCTCTCACAGGAGGCAACCGAGGTACGTCCTGAAAGACATCCTGATAATCTAAGACAGCTCTAGTCTTGCATATATCAACACTCTGATCCCGAAGCATCACATTCTCGATGTACGCCAGTAATGACTCCACAAATTGGTTTCCCTGAAAGGTTGCCACAACTAACTCGGACCGATCGAACGCTCGCAAATTAACTGTTTTCACAAAATAGTCGATACTGACGTGGTAAGAAGATAGCCAATCCATACCAAGAATAACATCAAACTCTGACATGCGCAACACTATCAGATCGACAATGAACTCAGACTCGTCTAAACTAATAATACATCTCCTATAAATGCTCTCTAAGAGCGACATCTCACCTAGAGGGGTGAAAACTGACAAAGGAATGTGTAGAGGCTGAGCTACAAGCTGAAGTCTAATCATAAGTGTATAAGATATGAAAGAATGTGAAGCCCCTGAATCGAAAAGAATGTGGGCTGGAAAGGAGTTCACGAGGAACGTACCCTCCACTATGGCCCCGCTCGCACCATGATCACGAGGGACTACCGTATAGACTCTGCCGGTGGCTAGAGGCTGCTCTGCTGCTGGAAGTGGAGCATATGGGATTGCATGTCCCTAAGGGACCTCTTGAACTGCGCGAACCTATCCCTCAATCATCGAAACTACTGGTGGTACCTCGAGTCTCATCTGTTGGCCCGGACCTCGGCCCTAAAATAGGTTCTGCTACTGATTCTGCCCTTTCCCTTGCTGGGCTCCCGCTGGTGCACTATGACAGTCTGATGCTCTGTGGCCAATCTTGTGACACTTAAAACATATGCCCTGAAACTTGTACTGCTGAGGCGCTCTCTGATCATGCTGGGGTCCTCTCCTATGAGGGCCTTGTTGCTGCTGCTGGGGTTCTGAAAAAAGCCTCTTGTTCTTGCCCTTATCCTTAGTATTCCCTTCCTTGTCTTTCTGAAACATAGCTGACCCGTTCTCCTATGAAGTGGCAGCATCAGCTACCTCTCGAACTGAGTAGAACCTCCTATAAATGGGGTATCGACAAAGGCTAGGGCAAAGTCCTGCTAGAAACATCTATGTTTGGCGTTCTCCAATCTACCACATGCCTGTAAAGTGAAGTAGGCTCATAAATCTGCTCTCAAAATCAGCTACTGACATGTCTCTCTGTGTCAATCTGGACAACTCAAGCTCTTTCCCGGCTCGTACTGCGGAAGAGATATACTGCTCATTGAAAAATAGACAAACTCCTCCCAGGTGAGGGTCATCCTTTGTTCTGGGGTAAACTGTAGTCGATACCATCTCCCTGCATCCCCTTTGAGACTGTAGGATGCTAGCCTCTGCTTCTGAACTGAAGTCACATTAAGTATCTCAAGGTTGTTACCTATATCTTCCTTCCACTTATGTGATGCAAGAGAATCTGATAATCTCTGAAACTCCAGTGCCCTCATCTTCTGGTATCTCTCTGTTAGACCCTAGAGGGGGGTGATTAGGATCTTATGCTAATCTAATCCGATTTTATGCCAATTAAAATTAATTAACAAGTTATCCTAGCAAGAATGAAATACGACAATATATATGAGCTAGGATGAGTAATATGAACTAATGAATATATCCTAGCAATGAGATATTACAAATATATGAGCAAGGATATATAAACAACACAAGGGTAAATAATGTACTCACAATATTTTTTCCCCTTTGACAACATCAAAAAGGAAAAAATAGAAGAATAAAGAGAGCGAAAGCTCCCCCAATCAAAATGCATAAGTGAGTAAAAAAATATAGGGATTGCTCCCCCTATCAAAATGTCATATAAAATATATGCAATAAAAGATCATGGAAAATATGTGAGCAAGCATAAAAAAATGTACTAAATATCATTCACATACAAGAGGATAATGAAACACATATAAATATATCAATATGAAAAAGTGTCTCATTACATAATTTTAAAAACATAGTGTATAAAAATAGATTTATGAAATCAAAAGATAGAACATGAGAATCATGCAAAAAGTTTTCAAATAAAAACAAAGTAATTAATGAGATCATAAATTAAGATTTAAGTTCAAAAACAATGTTTGATAAAAAAATTTCTTTGTAAAACTTGATAATATAGAATACATTATAAGGCACAAATAGATGATCCATGAGCACAAACATATAAATATCATCATATAAGTGAAATATAATGAATTCAAAGCAACAAATCAAAACAAAATCTTTGACAAAAGAATTTCAAGAGAGGCAATAATATATCAAGCTCTTGGGAATAAACACCCAATAAACTCGGGGGGTTATATAAATACAAACCTCTCATCTAAATCAAAACTAATAATCATGAAAATAAAAGATTTAATAAAAGAAAAATTGTTTTCATAACCAAAAGATCTTAAAACATAATTTTCAAAAACCAAGAAAAGAAAAAAAGAAAAACATTTAAATTCTTGGCTTAAAAATTATTTTAGCACCCAAGCATTCTTGGTGCCGGTTTGTTTAGGGACATGACCCCTATTATTAAAGCTCAAAGCCCTAGGGTTATGAACCCTCTTGGGCACATATGGTGCACTAACACGGTCAAAACAATATTCATTCAAATGACCCTTCCGATTACAATTTGTGCAATGAAAGAGATCCATTTGTTTTTGTAGACCATTAGCTCGTGCACGGGAAACATTTACAACCATAGATGATCTTTTAAGATTATTTTGCAAATGTGAAACATTATCAAAACAAAACTTTCCTAAGTGGCCATATTTACCACAAACATCACATTTGGAAGCATGTGGTCTACTAGAAATATTTGGCAAACTTAAATTCTTTTTTAAATCAAAGCAAAACTTTGCCAAATGGCCAAACCAACCACAATAATTACATTGATACACACTAGCATGCTTATGATGAACATTATGTGCATGTGCATGAGTGTGTGATGAAGAAGCTTGATGAGATGCACAAGGAACATTTGATTTTTTAAGTTTATGTGCATCATAGCAAAATTTAGACAAATGCCTTTTACGACCACAAATAGTGCATTTATAAACTTTGCTATATAGGTGTGCATAATGAGTGGATGATTTAGACTTAGATTTGGCACACATATTCATAAGCTTCTTATGATTATCAATGCATGAAGTTAATGTTGAATCTAAAGATAATATGCTATTTTTGACAAGATTCAACTCAACATTAGGCACGACATCATTGATAGTAGAAGTAGAGCATGTATGGTTATCAAATTCATTTCTAATGCATTCTACTTCTAGCATGGCATCTTTATTTGCATGAGTTAAATTAGCAATAGATGAGCTCAAATTTTTATTTTCCAAATTCAATATATCATTAGTTTCTTTAAGTGTAACATTCTCTTTAGCAATGATATCAAATTTGGAACCTAACAACTCATGATCGGATTTTAATTCTACATGCTTGTTTTTAAGATCAATAAAATTATTTTGTAATTTATTATAGGCATGAGATAATCTTTCATATGCACAAGTGAGTTCATCAATAGATAAATCATTATCGGAATCGGAATCGCTTACTACACAAGAGTTATCCTCTTGTGGCCGTGTGCATGATGCTCCACATAAACTTGAAGAAGAATCCTCCAAAGCTTGTCGGATTGCCTCCAAGTCCCCTTGATGTGCTTCAATAAATTTCCAAAGTTTGTAAGCACTATTAAAATGAACAAATTTGTTAGAAAAGGATGAGTCAAAAGCATTAAGCAAAAATTATAACAAAAGCTTGTTCATTGAAAACATTTTCTTATTATGATTACTCCACTTCGATTTCTCCAATGTGGGCACAATATAAGTACAATCAATAACTTTCCATAAGTCAATATTTCTAGATTCAACAAATAGCTTAAATCTAGAAGCCCATTGTGTATAGGAAAACTAATGAATTTAGGAGCAACATTTGATTCATAGCCTAAACGAAATACATTTATATTCATGATATATATGTGAATATATGCAAGCAAGACAAATGTAATCATAACTAGATTAGCACAAATAAGATAACTTGGATCTTTAACTCAAGTTGATTAGTCCTTAAATCAAAGAGCACCAAGCTCTGATACCAATTGTTAGACCCTAGAGGGGGTTGTTAGGGTCTTATGCTAATCTAATCCGATTTTATACCAATTAAAATTAATTAACAAGTTATCCGAGCAAGAATGAAATACAATAATATATATGAGCTAAGATGAGCAATATGAACTAATGAATATATCCTAGCAATGAGATATTACAAATATATGAGCAAGGATATATAAACAACACAAGGGTAAATAATGTAAACAAAGAGGTGGACAAACTAACTAATGAGACAAAGGCGATATGAGCAATGAGCACAAATATAAATGAACGCCAAAGCACACACAAACACAATGAAATGATCACGGAGTTCGGACCTTCCGTCCTACGTCTCCGCTCCCCACTCCCGGGGAGAAATCCACTAACACAACCCGGTTTTCTACGATTACCTGAACAACGTTTACACCTCACACTCGGTTTTCTAGCTAACCAAAAACTTTACAATCACCACTCTTGCAATCCCACTCTACACCCTCTCAAGTATTGAACTAGACGTGTCTCCCTCAAGTGCTCGGTTACAACCTCTCCCTAGGTTAGTCAACCGACGCCACTCCTCTTGGGATGATCCCCGACTCTCGCCACACACTTCTCTCGGTGTACAAGTATATTACAAAGTGAATCTCACAATAAGCACAATTATAATAAATGATTGTTCTCTAATATGGATGAGAACATAATGAAAGCTCACACTCAATTGTTACAACTCTCACCAATCCAAATATACTATGTATGAAAATACGATAAGCTCATGTGGGTGTGTGTAACAATGAGAGTAAATAAAATCAAATCTAAACTCAATATAAAAACTAGCTTTAAAGAAAGATAATCAAATAACTATGCAAATGTAAAGCTAGATAAGAGTTTAGAAATCTTCTCAATAGATCAAGAGGTGGAGGGAGAATAGTTGGACGCTCAAACTTCAATAGATGATCTTCTCAAGCTCTTGTGGAATTGATTCACAAAGCCGAAACACTCAAATGCTTAAAAGCTTATAAACACACTTTAAACAAACTTAAACCCTTGTTAAACTCTTGTTTATAAACTTCTTGGATTGCTATAAGAACTGAGGTATAAGGGGGTATTTATATGAAACCCCAAAACCAAGAGAAAACCAAGAAAAGACCAAAAAACTAACACAGCAACGGCTCTGAAAACTAGCCGTTAGCACTAATATGACAGTGCGGTGGTCGACCGTGGCGATCGACCGCGAGCAACAAAAACAGAACTATGGCTCTGGACAAGCGACGGTCGACCGTAAAAGTCTCTGGACTTGCGACGGTCGATCGCCACAGTCGACCGTGAGCCAACAAAACATAACCTGGATCTTGAACTCATGACGGTCGACCGTGGCGGTCGACCGCGAACAGACACAGACTAAAAACAGGTTTTGAAAGCTGTTATTCTGATTTTGAAACCCTGTTTAAAAATATCAAATAAATTCTAAAAAAATATAAAACTTTGGGGAATGATTGTAGACATAATAATAAATATGCTACAACGACTGGTTTCTAAAAAGGACTTCCCAAATGAAAAATATCATCATTTTACAAAATAGGCCAAAACACGAAAATGTAAACATATGAATTTTGACATTTTGGCTAAACCATGTTTTGAAACATTACAAAATGATTTTATAGACTTGAAGAATGATGTAAACTATTGTTATGAAGTCTATAAATAATAAATGTAGTATTTTATTAAAATACCCATATAATACACTAAAACATGATTTCATTGAACTAAATAAAATTGATATTGATGAAATCATATATATGCATATAAATATGAAACAAAAATATGTTTTCTAATTATATTAAATTGTTTCATATTAAAATTTGAAAACTATCAAACCAAAACATATATGTATATATATAACTATATATATACAAAACCAAAACGTGTATGTGTGTATATGATTTGAGCTTAAAGTACTAACACACATAATATAAACTCCTAAACTAAATTACCCAAGCTTGATGAAGGTCTTCAATGAACTCAACTTGGTACACTTGCGGATGAAGCTTGAACTTGGATCTTCAACTTGAATTGTACATAGCTTCACCTACTATTCCGCCAATCTCCATTGGATATGATCGTTGAAGCTTTATTCCATCCATCCTCCAATACGTTGTTTGCCTAGAATAAATACGAAAACACAAACACTAGACAAACAACATTAGAAATAAATTATTTGTTAAACATCATCAAAACAAGAAGGCCAACACTCTCCACTAAGCAGAGCCAAGCCTCCTGCTCTGTGGTTCTATAAGCAACTGCCTATGGGGTGGGTACGTGTGTGTCTTCTAGGAAATTTTCCACAACAGGAATAGCTGGTATCATCGGTGGTGGAACTACTGGTGGTGGTGGTGGTGATGGTGATGGTGTGATGTGATTCGTCACAAGCTCCTCAAGTGCTGCCATCCTAGCGGTTATGGGAGCCATCAGGTCTATCAAATACTAGGGAGCCTATTGCGGCTTGGGTGGAGCCTGCTGCAGCTCGGGTGAAGCCTGTTGCGGCTTTGGTGGAGCCTACTGTTGCTCTGCCTGACCAACTCTCTGGGTACAAGGTCTATCACGTCCAGCCATCTAAGCATATAGAAAAAAGTTTATAAGTCCTCGAACAAAACATATATGGAATTCGTAAAGATAAGAAATTCGTATCATATATCATTCATGCAAATACTTTTAATATCAATGAATACTAGTCTCACACAAAAAAAAATATTCGTAATTTTTGAATACGCGTATATAACATCATCACTCATTCTAAAAATTTCTAGTGGACTCTATACATGAATCTTAAGAAACTCTACTCTAACTCCACGACTCGATACAGGATGATCCTAAGGATACTGGAACTAGGAGCTTTGATACCAACTGTAACGCCCCTAGTTTCAACAAGGCTGTAGTCCAAGGTAAAACTAAGAATATCAAACCTGCCATGCACTACACCGTGTAATAGCATGTTTCACCATCACAATTACTATCTATCTAGTAGAATCAACAACAGGTGTAGGTACAAAACAGGCTAGAGAAAATATACAAAAGAAATACTAAATGACAGATATTCTGAAGAAATCATCACCACTAAAATAAATAGACAAATCTCTGAGAGAAATAACATCACTGAATACAAGTGTATCGACATAGGAAATCAAATGAAATGACATTTAGGCACATCGCCTTTACAAAACTAGAATGATAACTCAAATGTTCATAAACACATCTACTGTGGAGTTCTGACATAAACTACTAACAATATAGATAAATAACTGCTAAAGCAATTCCATCAACCTACAGCTCTCCGTGCACCTGGCTCGTTACCTAAAAGGGGAAAACAACGAGCGTCAAGCGCTAGCGAGTAACATCTCAATCAACCCTAGAGGGAAGGGCTAGAAGAAAGAAAAATAGCTGAAAAATAGCTGTTAATAGATATAGATAGTCAATCATCCACTCCGAAATAAAATGGTGGTTTGATATTTAGAAATTTACAACACGAGCATAGGTACGTCTCCTGTTAGCTCAAATTGTAAATAGCTTAATACCAAATCTCAAAAAACTACAATGTGGAGCAATAAAAAAATATAGCTCCATCTCCAATCATAATATCAATGACCTGTCAGATGTCAAATACGTGCCCAACTCGTGGACTGAAATAGGTAAATGTCCATGACCTGTCAGATGTCAAATACGTGCCCAACTCGTGGACTGAAATAGGTAAATGTCCAATACATGAACTGCAAAAGCTTAAAGTCCTGGACTGAAATAGGTAAATGTCCAATACATGAACTGCAAAAGCTTAAAGTCCAACACGAGGACTGTAATTGATTATAGTCTAACACGAGGACTTCAATGGATTATAGTCCAACATGAGGACTTCAATGGGTTATAGTCCAATATGAGGACTTCAATAGATTATATTCTAACACGAGAACTTCATCCTGAAAATAATATAAAATAAATCAGCATATTTACTACTCGCTCTCGTGCCTCGGTGAGTGAATCTAAAACTTGTGTCCATAGTCAACTCATATACACAAATCCCAGTGTATTATAATCCCATATAACCTAGGTCTCTCGCCGGCCACACAAACTTATACAACAACATGAACATACAGAAAATTCCTCAGCGGTCGACCGTGAAGAGACAGAAACCTTTTCTATAGGTTTCTTCTCATCGAGGTTGATTCAAAAGCCATTATGCGATGATTCAATATACTACAAATCCTATATACGTGATTTAGCATTTCTAGAATATGTAAAAAAATACAATCTAATCACTATAGACAAAAAACCCTTTTTAAACACATGCATGCATGTCGACACGTTTGAAAACAATTATCTTTCTTTCAAAACTCTTGTCAGGAAAATTTTCATATCTATATCTACATTAAGAAATTTTTGGGTAATCTTTATTAACTAAAAACTTTTTTTTTTTGCAAAATACAATATAAAGATCTATCTTTATATATAAAATAGCATTTTAGGCTTATAAAACACAGGAAAACATTATTAAAAATGTTTAAAATATAGGTGCAGGATTGGGCAAGTTGAAACTCACCTGAGGGGTGTTGGTGAACTCCTAAAAACGAGTGAGAACGATCCTCCTTCACTGAACACCGATGGATCTTGCGTCAGCTCCTCCAAAATCCTCCAAGAATTACCAAAGAAAGGGGGTTTAAAGTTTTAGAGAGAGAGATGAGGGGGCTGAGGCTATTAAGGTTTAAAAGAGGGTTCTGAGATATTCAAAATAGATATATATACTTAGGTATACTCCCGGGTTCGGTATAAATAAAATCAACCCGAAATAGAGACAATCCTGGCGTCTGCACACCCAGTAGTCGACTGTATAGAAACCTGCACACAGACTGGGATTCGGTATATTGGCCATAACTTTCTCGTCCGACCTCCGAATGAGGTGATTTAAGATTTTTTTGGAAAGCTATTGAAGAGACCTACAACTTTAGTAATTTACATATTCTCAGATTCTAATTACGTCAGTGTGTAAAATATAGAAATTCATAACTGATCATAAATCTCAGATTTCTCTTTTGGCCTTTGTGCATGTCTTGCACATATGCACTCATATATTCACAAATATATATTGAATTAATTTCAAATCAATTCTTATCATATTCAAATATCAAAATATATAATTTTTTATCATATAACATATTTATCATTATTTATCATAAAATATTCAAATTTTTGGGGTTTTATAATTTTGTTGGCCTTCTTGTTTCTTTCTTGTTTTGATGATGATTTAACAAATAATTTATAACTAATATTGGTTTTAGTATTTTGTTTTTGTGTTGTTTAGTATACACAGGAAAACGATCTACATGGATATTGAAGCCTATGCAAATCAAGTCAACCAATCAAGTTCAAGCTTCAGAAGATTATTTCTTGGTATAATTAGTATAGGTTTATATAATGTGTGTTAATTTTATAAGCTTAAATATACACACACATATACATTTGCGATTTTTCTCAAAACATAGGTACTTTTATGCAAATTCTATGTTAATATGTTTTGGACTATATATACATCATAAACATCTTTTATTATGTCCATATAAATATTCCATAAATTTTCAAAACTTGTTTTGAGTTAAAAATCAAAAATCACATGTTTTATTAAACATGTATTTTAGTGTTTTTGAATATTTCTAAGATTTCACAAATGACAAGAGCAAATTGAAAAATTCTTGTTCTAACTTGTTTATAAACTTTTCCCAAAGTTTTATATTTTTTAGAATTTATTTGTCATTTTTAAAAGAGGTTTGAATTTCGTTTGAACTATTCAATTCAGGCTAAAAAACATGTTATCAATCGACTGAAGGTTTTTATCAGTCGACTGATAAAACTGCCTGCAATCTTTAAAAAATTTATGTTTCTTATTCGATCGACTGACCAGTCGACTGATGACCTCATCAGTCGACTGAAAAGATTCATCAGTCGACTGATAAGCTGTTGGCTGTCTATAACGGTCAGCTCGTTAGTCGATTGATTCAGCTCATCAGTCGACCGACGCCTATAACAACTAGTTTTTCCAGCTTTCTGTTTTTTGTCTTTTTGCTGGGTTTTCTTGGTTTTTGGGCTTTGGTTTTTCATCCTATATATACCCCCTATTGTTTCACTTCTGAATTCATCTAAAAGGGTTTTAAAAAGAGTTTTAAGAGTATAAAAGTTTGTTTCTCAAGTCTGTGTTTGTGTTTACAAGGAGGAAGCTTGCATTGTCAATTGAGGAATTCATCCTCAATCTTCTTCATCCTCCTTTGTGTTTATAGAGAAGTTTTTCTAACCCTTTTATCTAACAATTTATTACTAATTTTTATATTTGTATCATTGCTAGTTTATAAATTGAGTTGTATTTCATTTGTACTCATTTATCACACACACATCCCTATTGAGCTTTTAGAATTACATACACTATATTGTGGGTTGTGGTGAGTGATATTGTGAGAGTGAGCTTCATTGTTTCCTCATTCATATTTAAAGAACAAATCTTGTAATTGAGCCTTATTATGAGAGTATCACTTTGTAATACATATTTATACCAATAGGAGTGTGTGGTGAGGACATAGTCGATACCAAGAGGAGTGGCGTCGGTAGTAAAGCCTAGAGAGAGGTAGTAAAGCCGAGTACTTGAGGGAGGCGATACGTGAGAACCAACACTTGAGGTTGTAGTTTGCGTATGTACATTATGAGTGAGTTGTAGAGTTTTTGGTGAACTAGAAAACCGAGTGTGTAGCGAAGTTCCGGTTTCCAAACCGGGTGTGTCGTGATAGTGGATTCTCCCCAGGTGTGGGGAGCGGAGACGTAGGATGGAAGGTCCAAACTTCGTAATCATATTATTGTGTTTGGATTGCTCTTTGTGTCCACTATTTGTTTACACTATCACTCTTGTTTATTTTCTTGTGTCCACTATTTGTTTACACTATCACTCTTGTTTATTTTCTCTTGTGTTTATATCCTTGCATATATCTCATTGTGTATCTCATTGATAGGTTGTGTTTATATCCTTGCATATATCTCATTGTGTATCTCATTGATAGGATATTGCCCTTTGTTTATATTACTCATTCTTGCACATATCACATTGTATATCTATCTTGCAAGAATAATTTGTTAATAAGTTTTAATCAGTATTAATATCTAATAAGATTAGCAATAACCCTATTCATCCCCCCCCCCCCCCCCCCCCCCCTTCTAGGGTGTTTTCAATTGGTATCAGAGCATGGTGCTCTTTGATTTACCCCCCCCCCCCCCCCCTTCTTGGGTGTTTTCAATTGGTATCAGAGCATGGTGCTCTTTGATTTGATGTTTAACCACCTTCAGTTAAAGATCCCTTGTTCTTCTTATTGTTGCTAATCTTGTTTTGATATTTACTTCTTGCTTGCATAATTCTATGGACACGCACGGTGCACTTAGTCTTGGTTATGCTATTAACATTGCTCCTAGAATTAGTAATTTTCCATATGAACAATAGTGTACTAGATTTAACTTTTTTGCTAGCTCTACAAAAATCGATATATGGAAAATTATTGAATGTGCTTATATTGTACCCACTACGGAGAAATCCAAGTGGAGTGATAATGATATTAGATTGTTTGCTATGAACAAGTCTTTGTTAGAATTTCTTATTGGTGCATTTAGCTTATCTTTTGCTAACAAACTTGATTCTTTTGATAGTGTTTATACATTATGAAAATTTATAGAAGCACATCAAGGAGACTTGGAGGCAATCCGACAAGATTTAGAGGATTCGGCTTCAAGTTCAAAAGGAGTCTTATCTTCATGCATACGACCACTAGGCGATAGCCCTAGTGAGGTACGCGAGTCCGACAACGATAACGATTTTACTTTTGATGAGCTCGCACATAAATATGAAAAATTATTGCATGAACATAAAAAGCTATAACATAATTTTAAAAGTTAAAAAAGCAAGCATGTTGATTTGAAATCCATTCATGAAGCACTAGCTACAAAGTTTGATATCATTGCTAATGAAAATGTTAATCTTAAAAAAAGCAATGAAAAATTAAAATTGAAAAATGCTAGTTTACTTCATAAAAAATGTGATATCATATTAGAAGTTGAAAACATTAGAAATGAGTTTAATTTTTTTAAAAATAATCATGTATGTTCCACTTCTAATAATAATGCATATATGAAAAATGATGAGTTGAATCATGTTAAAAATAGAATATCTACTTTAGATTTAACTTTAAAAACATGCATTGTAAATAATAAAAAGCTTGTGTACTTGTGTGCAAAGTCCCATTAAAATGTTTCTAAGAAACCTATTCACTATGCACACATGTATAACAAAATTTACAAGTGTTCTATTTGCGGCCGAAAAGGTCATATTGCTAAGTTTTGTTATGATGCACAAAACCCACCATGCCTAAATATATTGATCCTTGTGTATTCCATCAAGCTTCTTCATCTTATACACATGTACACACACATAGTGATAATCATAAATATGCTCATGTGTATAAGTGTGAATTTTGTGATCGTTTTGGTCATTTGAAAAAATTTTGTTTTGATTTGAAAAATGTTTCTCATTTACAAAAAGCTTTAAATAAATTACCTTTATTTGCAAATGATCTCTGTGCACCACCATTTGGTCAATACAAACCTTTTAGACCCTTTCATTGCACTCATTACAATCGAAATGGCCATCTACATGAATTTTTTTGACCGTGTTCGTGCACCATACATGCCCAAAAGGGATCATAACCCTAGGGCTTTAAGCTTTAATGATAGGGGTCATGTCCCTAGACTCTTAGGTACCAAAAGTAATTTGGTACCAAAACAAGTTTGATTCTTTAAGAACAAATTTTTTAATTTTTTTATGTTCTTAAAGATGATTTTTATTTGAGATTTTTACAAACAATTTTTAAAATCTTTAAAAGAAAGTATTTATATATATATATGTATGTATGTATGTATGTATGTATGTTTTATATTATTGATAAATCAAAATGATTTTTGGTTTTTCAAAACCATAGTTCATATTTCTCATGTGTTTTATAGTCTTGATTTGAACTATGTTGTTTTTGATTCATTTTGATGTGAACGATATATTCGTGCTTTATGAGATCATTGTAAAACATTGTTTTGATGATATTTATGTATTTGTGCTTATGGATCATCAATTAGTGCTTTATAATGTATTCTTTATGGGGTTTGATCAAATTTGTCCAAGAAAGATTTCCTTTTGTTGATCAAATGTTTTTTCAAACATACTTTGTTTTGAGTTTATATATATGAGAGGTTTAATTTTTGAGCAACCCCCGGATGTATTACTCCTTTGTTTTAAATTATGTTTACCGGGCATTCATATGTGTTGAAACAAGTTTTTCTTGTTTTTTCTTGTTATGATTTTTTTATCCTAAGCATAGTTTTCCTTGATCCTTGTGGATAAAACACAAAATTATTTGACATTATCTTTGGCCATGGTTGTGCATATAGTAAAGATGTAATATGTGAGAGAGGCAAGAATAAACCAAGGACTGAACCCTCGGTCGATTTGAAGTTGTTTCAATGCTCGATCCAGCTTCAATTTGAATTCTGGTTCAAACCAGGTCTGGTCCGGTTCAACTTGGTTTGGTCCGGTTCAACTAAGCTTGGTTCAACATTATAAAAAAGGGGTTTTTCCTCCTCATTAGGGCCGACCCCCCTCTCTCTCCTCTTTTTTGATTTCTCTTCCCTCGAGCATCCGTTCTCCCTCAAAACTTCATAGTTGCATTAGATCTAGTTATAATGTATTCTTTATGGGGTTTGATCAAATTTGTCCAAGAAAGATTTCCTTTTGTTGATCAAATGTTTTTTCAAACATACTTTGTTTTGAGTTTATATATATGAGAGGTTTAATTTTTGAGCAACCCCCGGATGTATTACTCCTTTGTGTCAAATTATGTTTACCGGGCATCCAAATGGGTTGAAACAAGTTTTTCTTGTTTTCTTGTTATGATTTGTTTTTATCCTAAGCTTAATTTTCCTTGATCCTTGTAGATAAAACACAAAATTGTTTGACATCTTTAGCATGGTTGTGCATATAGTAAAGATGTTTCTCATATCAAATTGATACAAAATATCTTTTAGTGGACATCTTTAACTAAACTTTTTGCCAAGAGATTGTTTATAAGAAATGATTGAGCACTCTTGTCTTTTGAACTCAAATATTTTCTTGATCATTTCTTCATTAAAACAATATTTTATGTTTTTCCCATGAACTTTCACTTGAATTCTCTTTTGGTCTCATTTATTTATGAATTCTCATGATTGTTTTTCATGAGTTTTCATATTGTTTGTGTATTGAGACATCATTTATCTATATGTGTTCTCAATGATTAATATTTTATAGATTTTTTTTAATCATTTGATGTTTGATTTTTTATTTTAAATTTTTAAATTTTTTTAGACTCTTATGACACATTATCTTCATGATACATGTATATGTGTTCACTTAGTCTATCTTTGTATGTGAGTTGTGTTTAGCATATTTACATTTATGCTTACTCACATATGTTTGCCATACTCATATTGAATACTTTCTTTATGACTTTTTGATAGGGGGAGCTTTTTCCCTATTTCATTTATTCATATACTCACCTATGCTTTATGATAGGGGGAGTTTTCACTCTCTTCTTTATTATATTGTTTATCCCCATTTTTGATGTTGCCAAAGGGGGGGAAATGTGAGGTATATAGTATTTTTTTTGTTTGTTTTATTGATTTTATTATGCATATTGGTAAATTATTTGTCATCATCAAAAAGGGAAAGATTGTTGGCCTTCTTGTTTCTTTCTTGTTTTGATGATGATTTAATAAACAATTTACAACTAATATTGGTTTTAGTATTTTGTTTTTGTGTTGTTTAGAATACATAGGAAAACGAGCTACATGGATATTGAAGCCTATGCAAATCAAGTCAACCAATCAAGTTCAAGCTTCAGAAGATTATTTCTTGGTATACTTAGTATAGGTTTATATAATGTGTATTAATTCTATAAGCTCAAATATACACACACATACTCTTGGTATACTTAGTATAGGTTTATATAATGTGTATTAATTCTATAAGCTCAAATATACACACACATACACATTTGTGATTTTTCTCAAAACATAGGTACTTTTATGCAAATTCTATGTTAATATGTTTTGGACTATATATGCATCATAAACATCTTTTATTATGTCCATATAAATATTCCATAAGTTTTCAAAACTTGTTTTGAGTCAAAAATCAAAAATCACATGTTTTATTAAACATGTATTTTAGTGTTTTTGAATATTTCTGAGATTTAAAAATGGCAAGAGCAAATTGAAAAATTTCTGTTCCAACATGTTTATATTCATGCATATAAACTTTTTCTAAAGTTTTATATTTTTTAGAATTTATTTGCTATTATTAAAAGAGGTTTGAATTTTGTTTGTACTATTCAATTCAGGCTGAAAACATGTTATCAGCCGACTGAAGGTTTTTATCAGTCAACTGATGAAACTGCCTGCAATCTTCAAAAAATTTATGTTTCTTATTCGGTCGACTGACCAGTCGACTGATGACCTCATCAGTCGACTGAAGAGATTCATCAGTCGACTGATAAGCTGTTAGCTGTCTGTAACGATCAGCTCGTCAGTCGACTAATTCAGCTCATCAGTCGACTGACACCTATAACAGCTAGTTTTTCCAATTTTCTATTTTTTGTCTTTTTACTGGGTTTTCTTGGTTTTTGGGCTTTGGTTTTTCATCCTATATATACCCCCTATTGTTTCACTTTTGAATTCATCTAAAAGGGTTTTTAAAAAGAGTTTTAAGAGTTTAAAAGTTTGTTTCTTAAAAAGAGTTTTAAGAGTTTAAAAGTTTGTTTCTCAAGTTTGTGTTTGTGTTTACAAGGAGGAAGCTTGCATTGTTAATTGAGAAATTCATCCTTAATCTTCTTCATCCTCCTTTGTGTTTATAGAGAAGTTTTTCTAACTCTTTTATCTAGCAATTTTTTACTGATTTTTATATTTGTATCATTGCTAATTTATAAATTCAGTTAGATTTTATTTGTACTCATTTATCACACACACATCCCTATTGAGCTTTTAGAATTACATACACTATATTGTGGGTTGTGGTGAGTGATATTATGAGAGTGAGATTCATTGTTTTCTCATTCATATTTAAAGAACAAATCTTGTAATTGAGCCTTATTGTGAGAGTATCAATTTGTAATACATATTTACACCAAGAGGAGTGTGTGGTTAGGACGTAGTCGATACCAAGAGGAGTGACGTCAGTAGTAAAGCCTAGAGAGAGATAGTAAAGCCGAGCACTTGAGGGAGGCGATACGTGAGGACTAACACTTAAGGTTATAGTTTGTGTATGTACATTGTGAGTGACTTGTAGAGTTTTCGGTGAACTAGAAAACCGAGTGCGTAGAGAAGTTTCGGCTTCTAAACCGGGTGTGTCATGATAGTGGATTCTCTCCAAGAGTGGGGAGCGGAGACGTAGGATGGAAGGTCCAAACTCCATGATCATATTATTGTGTTTGGATTGCTCTTTGTGTCCACTATTTGTTTACACTATCACTCTTGTTTATTTTCTCTTGTGTTTATATCCTTGCATATATTTCATTGTGTATATCATTGATAGGATATTGCCCTTTATTTATATTGCTCATTCTTGCTCATATCACATTGTATATCTATCTTGCAAGAATAATTTGTTAATAAGTTTTAATCGACAGTAATATCTAATAAGATTAGCAATAACCTTATTCACCCCCTTCTAGGGTGTTTTCAGATTTGTGAACCGTCAGTATCCGATGATAGGAATGTTGACTCTATGTGAGATATGTAGTAGTGACTTGTTATAGGATGACTAGTTACGTGACCTTGTTTTTTGGTTAAGTATGAATTCTTGTGAGATGTAGGCTAGTTGTATTTCTTTTCATACATAGATTGGGGTTAATATTTAATTATCTGTAATTTAAGATATATGGTATATACATGATGGTTTCCTTATTTGGATTATTTTGCTCGACGTACTATGTCTCTTATTGTAGATTTTTAAGTATTAATTTCATCTAGTTGTATGACCCTGTTACTTGGATGATTATTCTGATCACTTGCTGCTTGATTGACTTATTACTTGGTTGATTTTGTTGGATTTCTAGTTACACGTTTCTTTGTTATTTCTATTGTTGTATCGTTTTTTACATTGGGTTTTCGTTCGTTCTTTTCTTTTGTGGGGTCTTTCCGTGTGTCATGCACGCTAACGTACACCTATTTTCTCTGGTGTATGTCAGACTTAGAGGAAGAATAGGTCTGGCTTAGAGACAAGCCAGAGCCAGAGTATTCTCAGCAGGAGTGCCTAGCGGACGGAGCAGAAGAAGAAGCCGAAGCTTAGTTATTGGTCCTAGTTGCTTTTGCAGTATTTCCTTTCTTTTTAGTTGAATGATGTATTTTATATTTCTTCAGTTTTTAGTTATTCAATTTTATATAAGGGCATGTTGACCCGAATATTATGTCTCGGATGTTCTACTTTTGATGATATGTCTATTTCCTATTCTGTGTTGTTCAATATATTCTTGCTAATTGTGATCGGGGACGTATAACTTTGCATTTATTTCTTGACGCTTAGCGTATTAGGTTGAGGAGGAATATTTATTTTTATTTATTCTCCTTAATCTAATATGTCGCGGGCTTTTTCACGTCCCGATTCCTGGGTATTTTGGGAAGCGGGGCGTGACAGATTTCGATTTAAAATATATCACATCCTTATCGCATGATATAATCCTAAGAAAATAATATTCTCATGCTAGAAAATAACTTTTCCCTCTACCCCATTTATTCATCCTACTAGTTAAGATGTACGTGTAATGCACGTGGTAATATCATGATTACTTAAATTGATAAAAATAGAATAAAAATAAAAAAGAAAATAAAGTTTTTTGTGGGATTGATCGTCAACTCAATAATCTCTCTCTCAAATGAAATATTGTTACTGTTTTCTTTTACCCAGACTGTGATCACGTGATCTACTATTTGTGAGTTATAAGTATATTAATCTAGTACAACATCTCTGTTTATTAGTATCGTAAAGTCTTCAAAAGATGGGTGATCATTATATTCGTAAAGGAATTTTGCAAATGAATTTACTTGCAATATGTCCATTAAACTTTTAGTTATGGTTTGACTCATATTCACATTAACTTGTAGTTGTGGTTTTACTCATATTTACATTATCTAATATTCTTATTCAATTTTATAGCTCATTTCCCATACCATTTTCTGTACAATAGAAGTAAAATTGAAAGTATATATAAGATTATTCCATAGTATATATATGGAATAATCAATGTTTACATTATCTAATATATAAGATTATCATAACCCTTTTTTACATTATCTAATACATTTACATATGTGTATATATATATATACATATGTATATATCAGTATATAATATGATAGTAGTAAGTATATAGGGTTAATAGTAATAGGGGTAGGTAAGTATATGAGAGTATACAGATAGTATATATAGTATGCTAGTAGTATATCCATACGAGCTATATTAGGTATAATAGAGTAGCAATAATATAAATAGTATAATGAGAAATATCATATACTAATAAGTGAGTATCTATACTGTAAGATATATAGGGTAAGTAATATATATATATATATGATGACACTAATAGTTATAGTATATATACTACTATATTACATATGTATATATACATATGTATATATACATATGTATATATACATATGTATATATATAAGTATACATATGTACTATATATATATACATATGTAATATATACGTATAGGTACATATGTGATATATATTATTATGAGTACATATGTATATATATATATACTATATACATATGTATATATGATATTATATATAATATATATATAGTTATATATAATATATATATATATATATATATATATATATATATAAATTATATATATTATATATATATATATTATATATATATATATGTATATATATATTGTTGATGTGTGTGTGTATTATAATATATATATATATATATATATATATAATATATATATATATTATATATATATATATATATAATAGCTATATTATATATATATATATAACTAATAATAGTATATAAAGTATATATATATATATATATATATATATATATATATTTACATTATCTAATATTCTCATTCAATTTTATAACTCATTCAATTTTAATATTTATATAAGATTACATAACCTTTTTTTAAATAAATTATAAAGTATATATATAGAAGCATCAATGCTTATAGCTAGTAGTTGGGTTCTATAAAATAGGTTAACTTTACATTGTAGTTTGCTAATGGTAGTACCATTGGCAATGTCATTACCTTTCCTCTTTATCTTATTACTCATGCTTTTCTGATGTAAGTTCTCTTTTGCAAATCACTCAATTGGCTATTCTCTTTATCTTATTCTATAGTTAGTTTTTATAATATCAGAATTTAGAATATTCTCTTCTGTTTAAAAAGTGTTGACGTGATTTTCTTAAAAAATATATACACATAATAGCAATAGTATATATACTTCAGTTCAACTCAAATATTAACTTGACGCCATTTAGAATGAGGTCCTTTCTACGCTAGAATAATGATATAGTGATTACACAATTTCAAAAGTCAAAGAAGAAATTTCTACAAAGAAAAAGTACTTAAAATGTCAAATTAACAACTAATTTATAAAATATACATGAACAGTGCATATAGCTATAGAAAGTAAGGTATATATATCTTCATGAATATTCCATAATGAGTGACCAATTATCTTCATCCTAATTTAAGCATAAGTAATTATTATTTTAGTTACTAATTTGATACGCGTAATTATGGAATAAATCTCAAGCAAAAAAATAGGAACTGAGATTTTATTATCCTATAGGTAAATAAATAAATGTTATTAAAGCTCCTCTTTATATTAAACTTAAAAGTAATAATTTAAATTACTAGGCGTCAAATATTAGTTCATGTGAGAAAGTAAAGTAATCTATGATCTATATACCTATACAATCAATCAATAAAATGTTTTAAAATTATAATAACCACGGTTAAAATTATATGGTGAGTTCACATTAACTATAATTTATAATTATAGTACATTAAAGACAAAATCATTTTAACCACTATATAGATTGTCTAAATTTTTTTGCATATATAAACTATACTGTCTAGAAATAATAATGTGCGCACTTAACTATGGCTTAATAATCTTAAGAATGATTTGTACTTCAATATCATTATTAATTAACATACCTATGCATGACACTAAAAGTACAATAAAAATTTAGGAAACTACAAGAGAAACAACCTCAAAAGTTTTAAAATTTGTAAAAAAACACTCTAAAATTTTGTATTTTACAAATACACAAAACTATTAAACATTACATTGAAATAAAGGAATTACAAAAAATCATTAAAAATTTCAAACTTTGGATGGGTAATTTGTAGTATACTAAATTTTAGGGTGTTTTTTTATAAATTTCATAACTCAATAGATTTTCAATTAGTTATGTTCATTTAAAAAAGTTATGGGTGATGCGGCATAATTATGTACCAAAATTGCAAGTGCACAATTGATCAAGTTATAGTATAAAGAGTTATCGGTACCAAAATTGCAAGTGCACAATTGATCAAGTTATAGTATAAAGAGTTATCGATCCCACGAGGAAGGTATTTTGTAGGAGAAAATATAAAATCGGTTCTTATATTGTGTGCGTGACAAATAGGAGTGATGAGTGAATGTGATTATGGAGAGAATGATTGTGATTGTGTAAATAAATATATTTGAGATTGGAATTGAGTAAAAAATAAATGTGATCAACAAGGCAAGAAGGAAGAATGAATAAAATCGAGAAACAAATAAAAATAAAGAATGTAAAGATAGCAGATTCAATTAAAGATATGGGTAATCTAGAATTGAATCCTCTTCTTAGAAAAAGGTGATTCCCTAGAGGGTTCTAGCCTAAAGGCGAATCAAAGAAATTAAAAATAAATAAAAAGAAAAACTAAACCCAAGAGGGTTCTAGCCTCAAGGTGAATAGTGCAAGAAATTAAAATCTAACTACAAAATAAATTGCAAAATCTAAACTACAAAATAAATTATAAAAATGCAAGAAAATAAATCTACTCTATAATCATGAAATAAATCTAATCTATGAGCATGAAATAAATCTAAGACAAGAGGGTTCTAGCCTCTTGGCTATTTAAACAAGAAAATAAAATCTAATTACAAGCATGAAAATAAATCTAACTAATAAGAAATAAAAGAGAAAAAAGAAAGAAATGCAAACCTCTAAATAATTCTTCATCTCCATCTTCATCATCCAACAAAGAGAAAAAATATTTAAAGTGGTGAAAAATTATTATTATTAATTGTAACAAAAAGTTATAAATTTGAAAGGCCTTCTCAATTAAGAGTAGCCCTCCTCTCCAAAAGGAGTTACAAAAATTTTCACACCTCTAACCCCTCACTCTCTACCCCTATTTATAGTAAACATCAGTGAATGTGAGCCATTGGATCAAAATCCTATCCAAAACAATTGATTTTCAGCCATTGAAGCGTAACATACTCCGTTGGTATCGATGCCAGCATCGATGCGGGCATCGATGTCAGGCTGCTTCCTTTTTTAGCCCGCAACTTTTCTTCTCTTTGGCTTTTGGGCTTGGGCTTTTGGTATTTCTTCATTTGGGCTTCTGTTGATGTTTTCTTCTTTTTGGTTTTGGCCTCTTGGATAATTTGGCAATTGATTTTCCAATGGGCTTCTTTGCTTTATTTCTTCATTAAATCAAGGGCTTTTTGTTGAGAGATTGTAGTTTGAGATTTATTCTTCATTAACCTGTAATTAAAGATAAAAATAATTATTAGTGGTATATTTATTCATATTAAATAGATAATGAGGGTATAAAATTATAATAAAATATGATTATCAAATACCCTCACACCTAAACTTTTGCTAGTCCTCTAGCAAAAAAAATAAAAATGAAAGAAAACCTAACTCACTTTCGCAGGAATCGCGATTGTATTTAGCGCATACAATAAGCCTTTAAACCCCTAGGTTACCCTAGTGGACGAGTTGTAGTCTCATGAGGATTTGCAGTGAATATACCCACAAAATTCGGTCAACTTGCCAAATTAAAGAAGTTAGTAAATAACTAAATTTACTTGATAATTGAAGCTAGTTATTACTCAAGAATATATTTTTATATATAACTCTAAGGTATATTTCCTAGAAAATCTTCTCATTATAGCAATACAAAATCAAGCCAAACTTAGAAATTTAATTTAAATGTTTTGAAAAGAACATGCTAACTCTTTGTTTAAAATAGTATTCAAGTTGCTTGATCTAAAATATTTTCTAAGACCATATAAACAAATATAACTATATATAAAATATTTATTAGTATTTTTATTTTTATTTTTATTTTTATTTTTTATATTATTATTATTAACTCTTTCTCCCTTGGTGATTTGTTTCTACTTTAACGGGCTTTCTAAGTGACCATTTAACAAGTTTTGGGCCAATGGATCCCAACCCAATTGGGCTTAGGTCATTCTAAGTGACCATTTAACAAGTTTTGGGCCAATGGATCCCAACCCAATTGGGCTTAGGTCATTAAGTATAAAAACACTCATTGGGCTTAATTACTCGGTCAACTTAGGCTTTATAAGATAGAATCACCTTGAATTTAAGAGTTTTTTTTGTGCCCATTTTTCGCACTCTTCTTTTATAATTTTTTTATGTATATATATTCTGAAAAATATGTAAGTCAGGCCACTTTGAAAAATTATATTTAACTCTAAGCTAAGCATGCATTCCATTATTTTATATAAAGATTTAAGTTAAGGCTTAAGTAAAGTATACTACTTTGAAAATTATTTCTTAAAAACTTTATTTAGAGTTATCATTAAGGCTTAAGTAAAGTATACTACTTTGAAAATTATTTCTTAAAAACTTTATTTAGAGTTATCATAAAAGGTGAACTTGAGTAAATAACAGATTAGAAAATTTAAAATTCATCAAATAAATCAATTATTACATAACTCTATCAATTTGGCAAGTGACGATATTTTTATAATTTTTTAAGGAAAAGGGGGAAAATGACAAAAATACAACTAAAAATGTAAAATAAAGAGAAAAAATAACTATTTCCCACCCCCACACCTAAATTTTACATTGTCCTCAATGCAAACTCGATGATGCATAAAGTAAAGCAGATAAGAAGTAAAATACTTACATTTGGTCGGGTGATAAAAATCTGCAATTACCTTTGGTTTGAGGAGGATGGAAACAAAAATTTATTCTTCTTTCTTTTTTTTCCTCTTATTTTTTTCTTTTCTTTTCTTTTTTTTCTTTTTTTTTCAACTGAATAAGAAACTCTCGAATGAGAGAAGAATAAATTCTTTTTATTATTCTGAAATAAACAAAACAAATAATGTAGAATAAAATGTTCAACACGAAGAGCTCGTATTCTACATTGAATCCTACCTTATTGTTGAAAATTCTTCCTCGGATTTTAAATAAATTCAGAATGATATAATCAATAATGTGAAATTCTAAGCATTTCGGGGTGTTCAATAATTCTTACAACAAAGTAAGGTAGGTATTATTGGTGTTATGCATTTTGTATTTCTTAATAAACTCAGACTCTTGTACTGTGAAGTTTTGTTTTCTAACAACCAATTCTTCTGTAGAGTTCAAAAATTTTGGTTGTTGATTATTCTCCAAGAATCTAAGTTCATCAAGAAAGAGTTCTTCAAAATTAAATTCAAAGCAACAAATGTTTAACACAGTTTCATTATTCTCAAGGACCTGGTCTGATTCTTCTAAAAACTCTAACTCTTCATCAAAAATTTCCTCAAAACTCAAATCAGACTCTTCTTCTTCTTTTTCTTCTTCTGATCTTTCCTGAATGTAATTTATTTCTAGAGGCTGATTATTTGGCTGGTCCCCTGGATTAAAAATGTTGAGATCAGCAGTCAAATTCCCAAAGGACAGCTTCATTTGACCAGTTCTACAGTTGATGAGAGCATTAGAAGTGGCTAAGAAAGGTCGTCCTAAAATGACAGGTGTCTATCCTTTGGAATTGGAAACAGGCTGTGTTTCCAAGACTACAAAATCTACTGGAAAAATAAAATCTCCAACCTTAATTAGAACATCCTCTAACTCACCCATAGGGACCTTAACAGATCTATCGGCCAACTGTAAGGTGCATTTGGTTGGGTTCAGTACACCTAGACCCAATTGCTGGTAGACTGAATATGGAAGCAAATTGACACTGGCCCCTAAGTCTAAAAGCGCCTTATCAATGTGAGTATTACCAATGATACATGAAATGATGGGGGAACCTGGATCTTTACGTTTCAAAGGTATGGGATTTAATAGCATTTCACTGATATTGGCGGCTAAAAAGACTTTCTTTGGAACATTTATTCTCCTCTTCTTAGTGCATAATTCTTTTAAAAATTTAGCATAAGATGGAATTTGTTCAATTACATCTAAGAGAGGAATATTGACCTTAACCTGCTTGAATGTTTCTAGGAGCTTCTCCTCTTGAGGGGAGTGTTTCCTAAGCCTGAGTCTATCTCGAAAAGGAGCAATTGGTCTAAACCTATCAAAAGCAGGCTCAGGTTCCGGTTTAGGTTCTTGGTCATCTGAGGAGGGTGATTGTTGAATAAATTCATCAGAAGGAGAAGGAGAAGGAATTTGTACTGGATCAAAAGTTTGACTTGGGGGAGTTCTCAATTGATTATCGACCTGTCTACCTGACCGAAGTGAATGGATTGCATTCACTTGAGCTTCATAGGATGAACTGCATCCAGTGTTATTAGGGTTGACCACGGGTTGACTCGGAAATTTTCCTTTCTCTCTTTCACTCACGGCACTAGCTAGTTGACCAAGTTGGGATTCTAATCTAGCTATAGCTTGAGTGTTGGAGTTGAGCATTTGTCCGGTTGATTGCATGAAGGAATTCAGCGTGCTAGACGTTTGAGTCAACATATTCGTGGTTTGAGTAGAGGCCTTAATTATGGTTTCTAAACCCCTTTCCAAGACATTGAGACGTTTATCCTGATCTGGATTGTGAGGAGTCTGAATTACAGCTTGATGAAGAGGAGACTGATTTTGATACGGCAGATTGGGTTGTTGAAATTGTGGATGAGAATTAAGAGAAACTGTGTTTCCCCTAGGAAATTGTTGGGTTGAAGCGGGAGTGAAGTTTTGAGTTCCGGGAGAATTTCCTTGATTCCATGCAAAGTTGGGATGATTTCTCTAACCTGGATTGTAGGTTAGAGAAAATGGATCATTTCTAGGGCGCTGGAATGCAGCGTTCATCTATCCTAATGGCTGATTATTTCCTAGGAGAGGGCATTCCTCTAAAACGTGGGTAGGAGACTGACAATTATGACATCCTTGGGCAGAAACATGATTGATTTGTGCTAGAGCTCGTTCCTTAACTTCTAAAGCTTCTAACCTCCGCAGAATCGTCGCCATCTTCGCTTCAGAAGCAATGTTTGACTCCAAGGAAGGACCACTAGACTTAGAATTGAGGACTGATGAAACCCTATCATCACAGTGTTCCCACTGAATTGTTTTCTCAGAAAGACTCTCCAAAAACTCCCAAGCTTCATCAGCATTTTTCCTCATAAAATCCCCGTGGCACATTGATTCTAAGGAAGCACAATCGCCATTTTTCTAGACCATGATGAGGACATTGGATTAAAAGATCTTTGAATCGGTCGAAATATTTCCAGAATGGCTCTCCCGGGATAATTTTAAAGTTTTGAATGTTGTTCCTTAGTGTAGGCGTTAAAAAATGCTGATAGATATCCAAACATAGAGAAGAACATCCAAAAATCACAAAAAATCTACCTCATGCTGTCTTAGAAAAGATCAAGACAGTGTTTACTATCTCGCCAGCGAGACAGTGTTTGCTGTCTCGCAGCGAGACAGTGTTTGCTGTCTCGCAGCGAGACAGTGTTTTTACTGTCTCGCAGCGAGACAGTGTTTTACTGTCTCGGCAGCGGAGACAGGTGTTTTACTTGTCTCGTAGCGAGACAGTGTTTTACTGTCTCGTTAGCGAGACAGCTTTGAAATGATAAAAAAACTACCTAAATAACTGCCACAACACGTGTTCTTTAAATGCCAAGGGACGTGAAAAACATCGTGGGCGAAAATCAACGTTGAATAAACTCCAAAATAACGGAGTTTGAAACGTGGGAAGGCAGTTACAGCAAAAACTGCCTGGCAGTTAGATTTCCCGAGATAGTATTTACTGTCTCGGAGGCTGAGACAGCAAACACTGTCTCGGCCGCCGAGATAGTAAACACTGTCTCGCAGACTTAACGTTGTCGTTTGTTGTGTTTTTCAGTTACGTGTCCCAGAGGCTATAAATACCCCCCTAGGGTCACTACTGACGAGGATCGAGCATTGATCGAGCAAATTGGAGCAGATCTGAGCATAGAGAGCAGAGAGAAAACAGTAAAATTTGAGTTCTTCGTGTGATTCCTTGAGATTCGAACTTTGACTTGATCTTAAGAAGAGTGGTCGTCTTACTTTGATAAGATATTCACTTCAAATTCCTACTTCGATAAACGAAGGAAGAATCCATAAACCCCTCACAATTTGTGATTTGGTGGTCCACGAGTCAAAGCACTCCCGACATAGGCAAAGTCCCACAAAACAAGAATCGATAAACGATTTTCTGTGTTATTTTCTCGAAAGTTGAAATTTTCTCAATTTTTCATTGTAATTCATCGTAAACGACCGAAGTTCAATAGAATTATCAATGAAAATGACTTTTGCAGAAAACAAACTGGCGACCACAGTGGGAGCCAACGGTCTCGCTGCCGAGGCCGTAGTGTCGCAGCCGATCAAGATCATGATCAACGAAGAGATCGAATACGAGTTCGATCAGGCAAAATTCGAGGAGTACCTGTCATCCTCATCCTCAAAACCTTCCTCGCCTCGTAAGTATAGGAAGGTTTCATCTTCCAAGAAAGTTATCTAGTCTTCAACTCTGATGAAGACCGCAGGTGAATGTTCTTGCCCGATCGTTGCTAAAGAATCTGCCTGCAGAATCTCTGCTCCAAATGACTCTACACCAATTCAGGAGTCGTTGAATCATGGCCCACCAGCACAGACAAAAAGAGCTCGTCAGAGACAACGTCAGCGTCGCGCTCGTTAAATGGCTAAGGCCTTACAACAAACTGACGGGGTCCATTACTATGCGGACCTAGAGTCGAGGAAACATAAAGTGATCCAGTTGCCTCAACGGCAAACTAATCACATTTCTGCAAAACTTACGATGGAGGAATGGACTCTCGTCAAAAGGACTCGCTCGACACTCAAAGAGCGCATACAAAAGCGTCGGGCAAAGGCTGCTCACGTTCGTGCCCTTCGCCAACAGATACAAGAAGGGAAGAAAAAAAATGATATCTGAAGAGCTACCAAGAAACCGTAAAGTTTGGATTCCGAAGACACCGCAAACATCCATTCCGGGTCCATCTACTACATCACCAGCAAAGCCTTGGGTTAGTCCGGACCTATCAAAATTCAAGATTACAATAGCGGATCGTCTCGGTCCTTTGGTTGATGATCGAGACAAAACCTCAATCAGAGAACACTCAAATCCAGCAAATAAACCTTTAGTGGTTTCCTATGCAGGGGGTAGTAAATACCCTCCTGTCAGAACTGCACAAGTCAAAAATGAGAAAATGCCAGTTCACTCTCGTTTAGGACCAATGAAGACTCCATGCCCGCCAAGGGGTGGATTTAAGAATTTAACCTTGGATCGCCCAGAGGTGACAATTAGTCGTCATGTGTAAGTTAACAAGGTTCAAAAGCAAAAGATAGGTTACTCAAATCACAATAATGATGAGTTGTACTATCGAAATAATAACTCACGAAAAAGAACCGCCTGAGAAGATGAGTCTCATTGCGCTTGCGAGAAGCTCATTAAGGTAGTGTTGACAGAATGCGGTTACTCCAAAGTTAACCCAACAAGAGTCTCTGTATTTCAAAGACTTTCTACTGAAGCGTTAAAACCTAAAATGAGACGTTTCAACAAGAAGAAACCCGCAATTCAACAAGATGAATTCTCTGAGGTCACCATTAATATGACCGGCAGAGGAAAGCAACAATTAGTCAACCCTGACCCTGATTTCTCTCCGGAAGGGAGAGTTGAGCGGGGTCTTTCTCAAAGAATGTCGCGGTTACAACGAAGAGCCAACCGACGTCGAGACTACAAAAGAATGCACGAAGGGTTATCTTCAGATGAGGAACTGTCAGACACTTGTTCTGCTATCGCTTCGGACGATACCGCATCCAGTATTGGGCAAATCAGAGAATCATTTGCAATTACACCGGATCAACTAGCACAGATACTACAGGAAGCATTAGCTAAACAACGTGAGGAAATTAGAGCTGAAATCAAAACCGAGATGGAATTGACAATGCAGCAGATGTGAGATTTGTAGGCTCAACAACATCAACCAGAATCGAGCCAAAAGGCAGAATCCAGCCAGCGTAACGTTATACTTGTACGTATATCTGAAGTCGATAATGAAGAAGATGAGACTATCTTTGCTAATCATCCTCTGGATAAAGACAATTCCGGAAGCGGTCCGGCCAAATCATCTACTCAACCTCCTCAAATCTACTTGAAGAAAAGTGAGGAAGAAGACAAGAAGATGCAAGATCTCGAGAGCAAAGTCAACGTTCTGATGACGACCCAAGAAGTGAAGAAAACGGGCATTCCATACCCGTACCCGAGGGAGTGGGATCTGATTCCTTATCCCCCAAAATTTAATTTGATTAACTTTACTCCTTTTGATGGCAGGGGTTCACCCACTCAGCACTTGATCTATTTCAAGTCGCATCTTGGCGCAATATCCGGAAACGAAACCTTGATGGTTCGGTCATTCGTAGGAACCCTTCGTGGGCCTGCTTTCGATTGGTACCGACGTCTTAAACCCGGGAGCATCACTAGGTGGGAAGATATGGAAGGATTGTTCCTCACCAATTTCTTCGACGACGACACCGAGGTTTCTATTGGCACCTTGTTGGACGAGAAGCAGAAAGATGGGGCGTTAGTTGATGTTTTCATCAAACGATTCCGGAACAAGGCGGTGAACTGTCGAGACCCACTCACAGAGGAATTCATTCTTCAGACATGTCATAATAACTTGTCATTGGATATACTAGAAGTCATGGGGGTTGTCCCCTCTAAAACATGGAAAGAGTTAAAGGTGAGAGGCGAACAAGCTGAGCGTTTTCTCAAAAGAAAGAAGTTGGAGAGGGGTCAGCCACCAGCTAATCCTAAAAAACAAAACTTTAACCCTCGAGGCAGAGGAAGAGGGTCCACGGCAGTTGTTGATGCTCATCAAACATCACAACAGCCGCAACAACAACCGCAGCAGTCATCTTTCCAATTGGCACCAAATCAGAATCAACAACCTGCGAGGCAACCTAAGACTTCAGAGCCTAGATTCCCGAAGGAATATTCTTTCAAGGATGATGAAGTACCAGTTATCTTCAAATATCTCTTAGACAACAATAAAATCAAACTTCCACCGGTCACAAACCAAGAAGAAGCAAAAAAGACTAACGACCCGAAGTATTTGCATATCACAGAAGAGTCCAGCATCCCACTAAGGCGTGTTATGTCTTAAAAGACAAAATACAAACCTTAATTGACGTTGGTATCGTGACGCCAAAACCAAAAGAGAAGAAAGTAGGTGCAAATGCGGTGTCTATTAGCTTCGGATCAGTTCCTTTATCTTGGTTTCAAGCCGAACCAGTATCAAAGGTCAAGATGCAGACCATCAACGATGATCCTCATAGACAGCGCCAAAAAGGGCTTGTATCTCACACAACCCCCAACGGCAAAATCCTTTAGGTTCATCCGGATTTGCTTGAAGATGAGCAGTGGGCAACATCCACGTCGAAGAAGAAGTTAAAAGGCAAAGGAAAGGAGAAGTCCTGTTACGGAGCCTCGGCAATTCCTGAGAAGAATGACGAGGAAATTCCAGCTTTACCGCTGTCTGAAGAAGAACAAGAATCTTTGGCTACAAGGGGTGGGAATGAATATCATTATAAATATCCTGAGACCTCTAACCCAAATGCTAAAACTCTTACGGAGCTGGGGGTAGTTGCAACTCCTCCTGTAGCTACTGGGAAGCCACAACAACCAGCTAAACAAAAAGAAAAAGAACCCCAACATAAAGAGGTTCAAGCTTCGAAGCAGTCTCGTTTCAATCGACCGATTGGACGAGATAAACCGGAAAGCTCGAATACTCCATACCGCTTCAATGTCATGACTCAATTGGCTAACATCCCAGCAAGGATCACGCTATATGAGTTATTACGCCTCTCAAAAGATACCAGAGAAGCTTTACAAGAAGCCTTGGCTGATTCTGTGGTATTCCTTACTCAGATTAAGCCAACTCCTGAAGAGCCAGAATCATCAGTTCAGCATTACAATCTGGCAGCCACAAAATTTTCTTGCATCGCTTTCACAAAGAAGATATGCAAGTCAGGAATTTAAGACATGATAGGCCTCTATATTTCACCGGATATATTGGCTCGAGCATTGTTAACCGGATCCAAGTTGACTCGGGTTTCGCTGTCAGCATTATGCCACTACGATTGATATACCATCTCAGAATTCCTGCCAGCAAGCTTGCCTCCATGGGAACTGTCATTTACGGATTCAATACGAGTGGGTCAAGACTGTTGGGAAAAATCCGGGTGAAGTGTCAACTCGGAGACTTGAAGTCTGAAGTCACCTGCTATGTAATCGATGCAGAGACTTCCTATAATTTACTGTTGGGTCGCCCATGGATCCACAGTAATCTTATAGTTTCCTCTACCCTCCATCAGTGTCTGAAATATGTCGACACTAATGATGAGGTCAAGACGGTGGTCGCGGATAAGCAACCGTTCAAGGGATTAGAAAATTACTTTACTAACTCCCTTCTTTATGGTGCTGAATCCGATACCGAACCATCGGCCTATGGTACGGACAGCGGAGAGGAAGCTGATACCGAAGCTGGGTTCGATTATAGTGAAGGTCTTGTGCTAAATGACATTGAACCTCTTGTAATTGATCTTGACGGTGGTAATTCGTCGGATGAAAGTTGTAACTGGCAGCTTGCCGATGAAATAATAAAGGATGATTTAGACTACTCGCATTGTCTCGATGATGTAATGCAGGAATTATATGATGACCCTAGTCTACATATGCCACTTCGTTCATCTTGTACGACAACAAAACACATCCAAAGTTCATTCGGAACAACTATGATCCTACCCGCAAAGACAGGGGGTGAAAAAGAAATAGTCTTCAGAAAAGGAGAACCATCCCCTATCTCAGATCTTTTCTTAGACACTAATTCGGATGATGAAGAACCCGTGCGATATTTCTCTCGGTATAGTTCACAAGCAAATGGTTACATGACGAGCCAAGGCTATGACCTCTCGCTCGGTGAAGGTCTTCATTTTGGTCAAGGCGTCAGGGTTCCACCCCGTCCTGCCTATGTACCAAAGGGGAGACCTGATAATTATTACAGCTATAAAAGGGGTCTAGGTTATGTTTCGTCATCTGATGATGAATATTGCCAGCAGATCATTAGTCAGTTAATAAATAAAAATGGGTATTCGTCCGATGTGTCAACCTGGGATTCTGACGTGAGCATTGGAGAAAGATTCAAAACCCTAATGTCGAACATGGCGACAGTTGATCCTTCCACAACAGAAGGAGACGATCAGTTTCCCACTTGGGAAGACCCCTGGATACATTACATGAATATCCAATACGGCGATCGATTTGAGCAAAGAGAACCTCCTACTGAGGATAAAGTAGTCCAAGTTAATATGGGTGACGAAAGTAATCCGAAACCTATATTTATTAGTGGTGATCTTCCATCGGATGAAAAAGAAGAATTAATCACCCTCATTAGAGAGTATATCGACGTTTTTGATTGGAATTACGAAGATATGCTGGGACTCGACCAAAATGTAGCAATGTACAACGTTAACATTAAACCGGATGTCAAACCTGTCAAACAACAACAAAGATGGCTTCGTCCGCAAATTATGGAGGCAATAGAAACTGAAGTCAAGAAATTGATTGATTCGGGTTTTGTCAGAGAAGAACAACATCCCGAATGGCTGGCCAATATTGTTCCAGTCCTTAAAAAGAACGGAAAGATCAAAATATGCATTGACTTCAGAGATCTGAATACCGCCTGTCCTAAAGATGACTTCCCCCTACCAATTACAGATGTCATCATTGACAACACATGCGGGTTCGAGAGAATGTCATTTATGGATGGATTTTCTGGATATAATCAGATCAAGATGCACCCAAACGATGAAAAGCATACAGCATTCAGAACACCCATTTGGGTCTTTTGTTATACTGTTATGCCTTTTGGTTTGAAGAACATCGGTGCTACGTACCAACGAGCAATGACGAAGATTTTTCAAGAGCACCTTCGGAAGACCGTTGAATGCTACGTTGATGACCTGGTCGTCAAGAGCCGTGATAAAAACGATCACATTAACGATTTAAAGACAATGTTTGATCTTATGAGAACTCACCAGTTAAAGATGAATCCAACTAAGTCATTCCTTGGAATATCCAGCAGTAAATTTCTTGGGTTCGTTGTCACCACAAAAGGTATTCATATCGATCCTGATAAGGTAAAGGCGATACATGAACTACAACCCCGAGAAATCTTAAAGAACTCAGAGGTCTGCAAGGTCGATTGGCATATATCCGTCGATTTATATCAAACCTATCCGAAAAATGTCAACCGTTCACCAAACTCACAAAGAAAGGCGTGTCATTCATTTGGGATGAAGCATGTCAGAAGGCATTCGAAGATATTAAAACATATCTGGCAAATCCACCTATCCTCATTGCACCGAAATCGGGCAGACCGTTTTTGATTTATGTCAAAGCGACGAGCCATTCGTTAAGTGCATTACTCACACAAGACGATGATAACGGTCATGAACAAGCTGTGTATTATTTGAGTCGTACATTAGTAGGAGCTGAGTCTCGTTATCCGATGATTGAGAAGGAATGCATCGCCTTGGTATTCGCAATCCAAAAAATGCGACATTATTTGGTTGGACAGACAATTTATGTCATTTCCAACATAAACCCAATCCGAGTATTCATGACCCAACCGGCCTCCATGAATTGGCGTTTAGCCAGGTGGGCTCTTCTATTATCATAATATGACCTGTACTTCAAGCAACAAAAATCAGTTCAAGGGACGAGCTATTTACGATCTTTTAGCGGAAAACCCTACGAAAGATGTAGTCGAGTTGTACGACGATCTGTCGGATGAAACTCACAAAGTTAATATCACCTCACATCAGAAAGTGTGGCAATTATACTTCAATGGGGCTTCCCGAGCAACCAACGTGGCAAGCGTGCCCGGACGTTCTAAAATCTCTTCAGGAGTGGGGGTCGTTTTAGTTTCCTCGGAAAAGCATGTCTTACCTAGAGCATACTCATTGACTAAACCATGTTCTAATAACATGGTCGAGTACAACGCATTAATAATCGGACTTAATTTTGCCAAAGAACTGGGGGTTGAATACCTTGAAGCTTTTGGGGATTCTCAATTGGTAATTAATTAGATACGAGGAGAGTATGAAGTTAGAAATCGAGATCTGATTCCATACCACCAGGTGGCCATCGAGATGGCAAGCTCGTTTGAAGAATTTTTCATCGAGTACGTTCCACGTCTCCAAAATGCATACGCAGACGCATTGACGGCACTGTCGGTATCTTTGGCTCAACCGCCCGAAACAGAATAATTAATTACAGTAAGAACTCACCAACTTATTGTTCCAGTCTATGATTCGGTTGCCAAAGAAGCATACTCAACAAGAGTTGAACCCGAAGTTCGAGATTGGCGTTTCCCTATTATCGATTATGTCCTACATGGTATCTTACCTGAAGACGTAAGAGAAAGGGATTCGATTCGGCGGAGAGCACCGAGATTTTACTACAACGATGAAGCACAAATGATGTACCGACAGTCGTACGATGGTCTATTACTTTGTTGTTTATCTAATAAGGAAGCAGAACAAGCACTTAAAGAGGCGCATGATGGGACTTGCGGTGCACATCAGCCTGTTCCTAAACTCTGCGATCGACTTAGGAGAATTGGATATTACTGGCCAACTATGGTAAAGGATGCAGTCGACTACGCCCGACGATGTCAAGTGTGTCAATTACATGCAAATTATATACACCAGCCTCCCGAACATTTACACCCATCGGCGACATCGTGGCCATTCGAAACACGGGGAATGGACATTGTAGGTCCTATCTTTCCGCCTTCGGTTAAAAGGGATCGTTTCATTCTGGCAATCACAGATTATTTCTCGAAATGGGCAGAAGCAGTCCCACTTAGAGAAGTAAAGACTAGTGATGTGGTCAAATTCATTAAACACCATATCATATATCGGTATGGTGTCCCAAGGCGAATAGTGCACGATAATGGTCCTCAATTCGTTATCAACGCATTTATCAAATTTTACGACAAATTCGGGATTAAGGATGTTTCATCAACTGCGTATAATCCCACAGCTAATGGATTGGCGAAAGCTTTTAACAAGACTATTATCAAGATTTTGGCAAAACTTGTGAAAACCAATAAGCGAGATTGGGACGACAAACTCGGCGAAGCACTATGGGCTTATCGTACAACTGTCCGTACGCCAACTGGAGCAACCTCATATTCCTTAACATATGGGTGCGAAGCCGTCCTTCCTTTGGAAATACAAATTCCTTCCCTCCTCATCGCTCTCGCAACGAGAATGACGACGGAAGAACATCATCAGAAACGTCTCGAGGAATTAGAAACGTTAGATGAAAAGCGCTTGGAAGCTCAACAACAGATCGAGTTTTATCAAGCTAGAATTTCCCGGGCTTTCGATAAAAAGGTCCGATGACGAAGTTTTAAAGAAGGAGATCTGGTTCTTGCTGTCCGAAGACCTATGATTCTCAATTCTAAGAAGAAAGGAAAATTCCAACCCAAATGGGAAGGACCGTTCGTAATAGAAACAGTCTATTCAAACGGCGCGTATCGTCTGATTACCCAGGATGGCAGTAAATTAATGATGCCAATAAATGGGAAGTTCCTGAAGAAATATTATCCGTAATATGGTCAGGATAACCTATGCAAAACGGGAAGTTCCTAGAGAATCCTGTATAGGATATTTTGGGATAACCCGAGATCAGTCGTTTGTTCTAAATGAGAAACTGATCATTCGAATATTCCATTTTTGATTATCATAAAATTCTTTTACGGCTTTTGGTGAGATGAGATTCAAATCTGTAAACAGTTAATCTTTCCTTACAAAATCCCTCATCGATTAAATCGATCGATGAAGGGTCCACTGAAATCCGTCATGGATTAAAATCTTTCAAACTCCCATTGTATCTGTTTTCTAGCATTCCCAATGCTGAAGTTATGATACAACGTCAAAATTCAGGTTATCGGTCCATATTAGTCGCCGAATCATTTCGTGTCAAATTCTTGTGTT
This sequence comes from Asparagus officinalis, assembly GCF_001876935.1. Classification (NCBI taxonomy): domain Eukaryota; kingdom Viridiplantae; phylum Streptophyta; class Magnoliopsida; order Asparagales; family Asparagaceae; genus Asparagus; species Asparagus officinalis. The sequence continues at coordinate 60,028,321 of NC_033795.1, forward strand.
TGACATCAAAAGTTCCCACTGAGTAATTTGTACAAGTCAACAAACTCATCGTTATTTGTACCTTACTCCCTTTATTTACCTGGTCAAACCTTACTACAGTTAGGACCACAACTAAAATCCCCTTTCGATTCCTTCAATGAACGAGAGGTCCACAAATCAAGTGATCAAACCTTCCTACAGTTAGGATCATCTTAAAACTCTAACTTGGTCAAACCTTACTACAGTTAGGACCACAACCAAAATCTCCTTTCGATTCATATTGCGAACGAAAGGTCCACTTTTGAGTTGAATAGTCAAACCTTATGACAGTTAGGATTATTCAAACCAATCCAGATTCTCTAAGTGGAGACCCCACTTTGAGTTTCTCTTATACCAGGAGATAGAATATAAAATTCTTCCTCTCCGATTTTGGGTTCATCTCTACCAACAAACAAGAGACCAGAAGATAGAATATAAAATTCTTCCTCTCCGACTTTGGGTTCATCTCTACCAACAAACAAGAGATTGAAAGATAGAACACCCAATTCTTTCTTTATAATCTTGGGTTCATTTTCCTGCATGGAAAATGCAACCTACTTACATTTAAAAATCCGTGACGTTCAAAGCATGGGGGACGTTATCTCGATCCCTTATTAGAGATAAGCCTACATCTAACACATGTAGCCTACATATTCAATATTATAGTTCAAAGTCTAAAAGAGTTTAATTCTTTTAGCACAACGTTATATGTGAAACGGACTTAGATAATTCATATACTAGCCCGATTTAAACGGTAGTCGGTAAAAGCACATCAAATCCGTTGATGGCTGAGGATTTGCCAAAAATCCTATAAGTATTATGGTTATTTATTCTAAACGAGAATGAGTAATCATAATAAAATTTCAATGAGCGAAAGAGTTCAACATATTGACCAAAAGCGTTCAAACAAAACCACATAAAAAATATATATACATGTTCTCAAAATTACAATAGTTTGTAATGAAGGATTTGATCCTCAAGTTTAGAGAGTTCTGTCGTATAAGCCTACTTAAGCTCAGCTGTCAATTTAATTTTGAAAACTTCTTCACTAACACTCTGAAGTTCGATGACCTCTTGTTCCTTTTCAGCAAGTATCTTATCCTTAAGATTCAGTTGCTGAAACAAGTTTTCTTCATCTTAAGTTATCTCTACCAAATCAGACTCCAAAATTTCATGAGCGTCCTTGGCCTTCGCAAGTTGCTCTTCCAAGCGGGCTATCTCAGCTCGACTCGACTCTAAGTCCCGATACCGATCGACCTTGGCCTGTGTCCTTTTAGCGACACTCACCCTTGTTAGACCCTAGAGGGGGGTGATTAGGGTCTTATGCTAATCTAATCTGATTTTATGCTAATTAAAACTAATTAACAAATATATTCTTACAAGATAGATATACAAAGAGTTATGTGCAAGAATATGCAATATACACAAGATGATATATCCTAGCAAAGAGGTATACTATATGATATATGCAAGGATATGCAAACACAAGGGTAACATAAACAAATGATATAGTGGATGAAATAAACAATGAGAGAAAGGCTATAAAGATGAACAAATATAAGTGTGCTAAGCCAAACTCAAACAAGCAATATGATCACGGAGTTCGGACCTTCCGTCCTACGTCTACACTCCCCACTCCCGGGGAGAAATCCACTATCACAATCCGGTTTTTCTACGCTCACCCGAATAACGTTTACATCCGGTTTTTCTACGCTCACCCGAATAACGTTTACACCTCACAGTGTCGGTTTTCAACGCTCACCGAATAACACTCACTCCTCACACTCGGTTTTCTAGTTCACCGAAAACTTCACAACACACTCGGTTTCTAGCTCACCGAAAACCTTACAACACTCACAATGTAACAAATATAAATTTATTCTCTACAATAGATGAGAACACAATGAATCACAACTCAATGTTACAATCTCTCACAACCCTAATATACTGTGTATGCAAATACAATAAGCTCATGTGGGTGTGTGTAACAATGAGATATAAATAAAAACTTAACTCAATAAGAACTAGCAATAAGATTGATATGAAATACAATAGTAGAAATGCTAAGAAATAGAGTTAAGGAAACTTCTCTATAAACACAAAGAGATGATGAAAGGATATTGAAGATGAATTCCTCAACAGATGATGCAAACTCCTCTTTGTAACAGCAAACCCCAAAAACAAACTAAATAAACTTAAACTCTTTTAAAACTTGTTAAAACATTCTCTTTGGTTCATTGAGAACTGAGATCAATGGGGTATTTATAGCCTCTAAGAACCTCAGCCAAAAACCCCAAACCAAATGACAAAAACAGCCCCAGCAACGGTAACAAAAATAGCCAATGGAAACAGAACTGACAGAGCGACGGTCGACCGAAAAAATTCGCGGTCGACCGCGATCCAGATCTGAAACTGAGAATACAAGCAGAACTTCGTCGGTCGACCGGTGCGGTCGACCGATGGAAATTTTGAGCTCTCGGTCGACCGCACTAGTCGACCGACAAACTCTCTGCTACCCACTGATGACTGAACATATGAGAGGTCGAACGGTGCGGTCGACCGATAACTGATACTACAGAAAACTGGTTCTGAAAACTGTTTTTCTGATTTTAAAACACTGTTTAAAAATATCAAATAAATTCCAAAAAATGTAAAACTTTGGGGAATGATTGTGACATGACACTAAACATGCTACAATGACTGGTTTCTAAAAAGAACTTCCCAAATGAAAAATATCATTATTTTACAAAATAGTCCAAAACATGAAAATGTAAACATATGAGTTTGATATTTAGGCTAAACCATGTTTTGAAATTTTGCACAATGATTATATAGATTTAATAAAATATGTATATGATTATTGTTAAGTCCAAAAACTAAGAATACAAAATTTTCACAAATATGCATATTCTATGCAATAAATACTAAAACACAATAGAGTATGAAATATGTAATTTCATATATATAATTTCATATATATAAACATAAAAACCCAAAACACATGTATACATTCCGCCAACCTCCTTTGGATATGATCGTTGAAGCTCTATTCCATCCATCCTCCAACATGTTTTTTGCCTAGAATAAATACAAAACACAAATACTAGACAAACAACATTAGAAGTAAATTGTTTGTTAAACATCATCAAAACAAGAAGGCCAACAATCTCCTCCTTTTTGATGATGACAAACAATTTGCAAAAAGGATATATGCATGAAAGGAAATGAATATACAAGGTATAATATATCATGCATATAAATAAGAAAGAATATACTCATAATATTTCTCCCCCTTTGACAACATCAAAAAGGGGACAAAAGGAATAAGAGAGCGAAAGCTCCCCCTAACAATATGCATGGGTGAGTATAACACATAGAAAGATATAGGGATTGCTCCCCCTATCAAAATGCATTAATGAATATATGCAATGAATGCTAAGGCATACATATGTGAGCAAGCAAAAAACATGCTAAACACAACTCACATACAAAAAAACAATATGAACACATATAAATATATCAAAGTGAAAATAGTGTCTCATTAACGCAAAAAATATAAAAGCCATATAAAAGAATAGATTTATGAAATCAAAAGAAGAGGAACATGAGAATCATGCAAAAAGTTTTCAAATGAAAACAAATCAACCAAAAGAAATCATAAATCAAAGTTTAAATCCAAAAAACGTAAAATCAAATCATTACTGATTCAAAAATCAAGAGAGGCAATTATATCTAGCTATTGAGCTAGTATCAACCCATGTAAACATTTTAGCATCCGGTAAACAAGATTTGGGAATAAACACCCAATAAATCCGGAGGGTTATATGAACACAAACATCGTATCAAAATCAAAACAAATAATCATGAAAACAAAAGATTTGATCAATTAATCAAAAGATTTTAAGACATAATTTTCAAAACCAAAAAAAATAAAAAATAAAAACATTAAAATTCTTGGTTTAAAAATTATTTATTTTGGTACCCAAGAATTCTTGGTACCAAAAGGTTTAAGGACATGACCCCTATCATTAAAGCTCAAAGTCCTAGGGTTATGAACCCTCTTGGGCGCATATGGTGCACTAACACGGTCAAAACAATATTCATTCAAATGACCATTCCGATTGTAATATGTACAATGGAAAGGAAGCATTTGCTTATGTTGACCATTAAAAGGTGCACGTGGAACATTTGCAAATAAAGATGGTATTTTAAGATTATTTTGCAATTGAGAAATATTTTGAAACAATGTTGGTCTACTTGAAATATTTTGCGATTTAGAAACTTTTCACAAATCAAAATAAAACTTAGCTAAGTGACCAACTCTACCACAAAAATCACAATGATACACATGAGCATGCTTATGATGAGAAATAGGTGCATGTGTGTGTACATGTGATGAAGAAACTTGATGAGATGCACAAGTAGGATTAATATTCTTATGTTTTTGTGCATCATAGCAAAATTTAGCTAAATGGCCTTTACGACCACAAAAGGAGCACTTGTAAACTTTGCTATACAAGTTTGCATAGTGTGTAGGTGATTTTGTAGCACTAGATTTAGCACACTTGTCCATAAGTTTCTTATGGTTATCAATGCATATTTTCAAAGTTGAATCTAAAGATGAAATACTATTTTTCATAAGATTCAAATCTTCATTTTTAGGCACATATGCATTTTTAGAAGTAGAACATAAATAGTCATTTATAAATGAAGCAGTGTTATTTTTTATGTTCTCTACTTCTAATATGGCATTATCTTTTTCATGAGTTAACTTGGCAAAGTTTGAAAGCAAAGAATCATGATCCGATTTTAATTTTTTATTGTTTTCTTTAAGGATCACATTTTCATTTGAAATAGTTTCAAACTTAGATGCTAACAACTCATGATCGGATTTCAAAATTTCATGCTTGCTTTGTAAATTAATGAAATCATTTTGCAATTTGTTAAAGGCATGTAATAATTTTTCACTAGCACAAGCAAGTTCATCATTAGGTAAATCATTAATAGATTCGAACTCGCAAACCTCACTAGGGCTATCGCCTAGTGCACGTGTGCATGAAGCTCCATATGAACTTGAAGCGGGATCCTCCAAAGCTTGTCGGATCGCCTCCAAGTCTCCTTGATGCGCTTCTATGAATTTCCATAATGTATAAGCGCTATCAAAAGAATCAAGCTTGTTAGACATAAATGAATCAAATGCATTTAATAAAAATTCTAACATAAGCTTGTTCATAATAAACATCTTTTTATCATGTTTGCTCCACTTGGATTTCTCCAACGTGGGCACAATATAAGCACAATCAATGATTTCCCATAAATCGATATTTTTAGATTGAACAAATATTTTGAATCTAAAACACCATTGAGCATAAGGGAAAGCATTGAATTTAGGAGCAATACTAGAATCATAGCCTAAACAAGATGCATCATTCATATCCATAATTTGTAAAAATATGCAAGCAAGATATAAAAGCAATCAAAACAAGATTAGCATAAAAAGATAACTTGGATCTTTAACTCAAGGCGATTAGACCTTAAATCAAAGAGCACACATACCAATTGTTAGACCCTAGAGGAGGGTTATTAGGGTCTTATGCTAATCTAATCCGATTTTATGCTAATTAAAACTAATTAACAAATATATTCTTAGAAGATAGATATACAAACAGTTATGTGCAAGAATATGCAATATACACAAGATGATATATCCTAGCAAAGAGGTATACTATGATATATGCAAGGATATGCAAACACAAGGGTAACATAAACAAATGATATAGTGGATGAAATAAACAATGAGAGAAAGGCTATAAAGATGAACAAATATAAGTGTGCTAAGCCAAACTCAAACAAGCAATATGATCACAGAGTTCGGACCTTCCGTCCTACGTCTCCGCTCCCCACTCCCGGGGAGAAATCCACTATCACAATCCGGTTTTTCTACGCTCACCCGAATAACGTTTACACCTCACAGTGTCGGTTTTCAACGCTCACCGAACAACGTTCACTCCTCACACTCGGTTTTCTAGTTCACCGAAAACATCATAACACACTCGGTTTCTAGCTCACCGAAAACCTTACAACACTCATAATGTAACAAATATAAATTTGTTCTCTACAATAGATGAGAACACAATGAAGCATAACTCAATGTTACAATCTCTCACAACCCTAATATACTATGTATGCAAATACAATAAGCTCATGTGGGTGTGTGTAACAATGAGATATAAATAAAAACTTAACTCAATAAGAACTAGCAATAAGATTGATATAAAATACAATAGTAAAAATGCTAGGAAATAGAGTTAAGGAAACTTCTCTATAAACACAAAGAGATGATGAAAGGATATTGAAGATGAATTCCTCAACAGATGATGCAAACTCCTCTTTGTATCAGCAAACCCCAAAAACAAACTAAACAAACTTAAACTCTTTTAAAACTTGTTAAAACATTATCTTTGGTTCATTGAAAACTGAGATCAATGGGGTATTTATAGCCTCCAAGAACCTCAGCCAAAAACCCCAAACCAAATGACAAAAACAGCCCCAGCAACGGTAACAAAAATAGCCATTGGAAACAGA
>NC_033795.1:60034952-60046357 GCF_001876935.1 Asparagus officinalis
AGAAAACGAGCAGAGACTTCTTCGGTCGACCGGTGCGGTCGACCGATGGAAATTTAGAGCTCTCGGTCGACTGCACCGGTCGACCGACAAACTCTCTGCTGCCCACTGACGACTGAACATATGAGCGGTCGACCGGTGCGGTCGACCGATAACTGATACTACAGAAAACTGGTTCTGAAAACTATTTTTTTGATTTTAAAACACTGTTTAAAAATATCAAATAAATTCCAAAAAATATAAAACTTTGGGGAATGATTATAGACATGATACTAAACATGTTACAATGACTGGTTTCTAAAAAGGACTTACCAAATAAAAAATATCATTATTTTACAAAATAGTCCAAAATATGAAAATGTAAACATATGAGTTTGATATTTAGGCTAAACCATGTTTTGAAATTTTGCACAATGATTATATAGACTTAATAAAATATGTATATGATTATTGTTAAGTCCAAAAACTAAGAATACAAAATTTTTACAAATATGCATATTCTATGCAATAAATACTAAAACACAATAGAGTATGAAATATGTAATTTCATAAGATATTGAGCTTAGAGTATCTAACACACATAATATAAAACCTAAACTAAATTACCCAAGCAATCTTGATCTTCAATTAAGATTAACTTGGTACACAATGCGGATGAAGCTTGAACTTGATCTTTAACTTTGAATTGCATAAGCTTCACCGACATTCCACCAACCTTCTTTGGATATGATCGTTGAAGCTCTATTCCATCCATCCTCTAATATGTTGTTTGCCTAGAATAAATATAAAACACAAATACTAGACAAACAACATTAGAAGTAAATTGTTTGTTAAACATCATCAAAACAAGAAGGCCAACAATCTCCCCCTTTTTGATGATGACAAACAATTTACAAAAAGGATATATGCATAAAAGGAAATGAATATACAAGGTATAATATATTGTAGACGATAAAAAATACCGCTGTGAGCTTGCAAGAGATTCACCTGAATGATCAACTCGCCTACACGAGCCAGAATCAACTGGGAATAGAGGAATTTCGCCTTTTACACAACTCGCCTGCCCGAGTCCAAAGTCGAATCCGCCCGCAAACCTCAAAGCTGTCAGTACAGCTGGGTATCCGCTACCCCATTTCCCATCCCTCTCGACCTGAGAGGGGAGAGAGCACAGTGCTCCAGGCCCGTCGAGTAGCCGTTCACAGTACGAGTGATCGGACAGGCGTCAGATCCACCTGAATATTCATAAATGCGGTTCACCTCACCTATCCAGGTCGGGAGCTGGATCCGCCGGCATTCGGAAAGTTGGCCAGACCCACTCAAGTACTGTGCACCTACTTCACTACCTCTCCTGACCGGAAAGGAGAAGGCACCGTGCTCCAAGCACGCCGAACGGCCACACACAATACGAATGATCGGACAGACGCCAAATTAATCTACGAACTCATAAATGCGGTTCATCAATGCTGGTCAAATCCACTCGAATAGTGGGCGGCCATTGCCTCACGTACAAGGATGGGCCTTCCCATTCTATGCGACATGACATAAAGCACAATCCCTCGAATGACCATTCATAGTACTGAGAGGCGGCAAAACATCTCTCAACAGGATATGGTCACGTCCCATGATTCAAGGAGCGGCCACGCCGTCTCTCCGCTATATAGGAACTTCTTCCAGCCACGAAGAAGAGGTTCAGTCCAGTTCAGCTTTTCTTCCAAGTCAAGAAGAAGAGATTCAGCTGTTTTGGCGTGCAAGTGATTCGCTCATAGTTGAACCAGCTAATTGAACCATTAGCTCTCAATCCCCAAGAGGATCGAGACCAAGTTGTTCGCATAATCCTTGCGTTACAGCACCACTGCCTAGTTCTGAGCTCCGATCGCCAACGAACTAAGCAGACCCGAACTCCATCAACTCGAGCTTCTACTGCGTACTAAAGCTCTCCAGCAACCTCGATCGAACGGTCCAAGGGAAGCAGACTCGACACAAGCATCGAGCGAAGCATCCTGTAGCCACCTAAAGTCCCCACACTAAACAAAGAGGGCATTCCCTCTGCTTCTGTTGTAATTTCGATTCATTAGTTTGTAATAAGCTTTCTTATCAATACAAACGAAACTCCCTATTTTCGGGAAATCCAAATTTACACCCTACAGAAGATGGCGACCACAATGGGAGAAGCTGTTTCATCAAACGAAATGGTGGTGGCTCAATTCGATGAAGTTGCTGTTGGGATGACCGTGGAGTCCTTAGAGATTGAGTTCGACCAAGCTAAGTATGAAGAGTACTTGTCTTCTTCCTCCTCTGGTGGTGATGCGTCCCGCAAACGCCACAGAGTCGTGCGCCAAGGCCGACCTCAAACGGTCAAAGCCTCCACGCCTAAGGATTTCCCCAGAGTCTCGTCAGGGGAACCCACTCCCTCACAATCGATCAAAGCCAAGCCGGAGATCGAGAGCAAGGGGCAAGGGTCTGCCAAATGGGTCGCCAAGCGACCCCCACGGACACCTATCCCGGAGGAAGCACCGGTTCACTCCAGCACAAACTCCACTGCCACAGCCCGCGGTGATGCTCTCCTCGCTAGAAGAGCTAGCCAACAGCGACGGCAGACACTCGTCAGATAGGAGGTCCAAACCTCTGTTTCCCATGATGGCCCGAATCATTGTACGGGCCCAAGAAACGTTAGACGAGAGGGCAAACTGCCCGATGTCGGAAGGCCCTCCAAATCAGGAGCGCCAACCGAGGAAGACAGGGCCGCCCGCTCAGGAGGACTTCGCTTCTCAGGTCACATCCCTGATGCGAATAAACCACACCGAGCGAGCGAGCCTACCCGAACGGGCGAATACTCGAAGGCTGGCGAGCCTCGCCATAACCCTTTGGCGGATAAACGTAAAGGTAAGGAAATAGGTGACACCTCGCAAACCCGCTCGTCCAAAAGAAGGGTTCAGACCCGCCTACGTACTGGAGTTCACCCAAACACGAAGACTCGCCAGTCAAGGCGAGATCGCCTAACTCCAGCACTAAAACATTCCACTCAGCGTGTACCAAAGAGCACGTCCAAAGATCTCTCGTGCACTCACCCGAGCGACTCTTCTGAGGCTAGGGGTTATCGCCAACCACCCACAGAAGACCTTCGGGAATACCTAATTCGTAAACGCACTATACATGAGGCGAATCCTCAGTGCCACTGCGAGAGGCTCATCCACACGGTCCTCACCGACTGCCAATGCGTTGGAACGGCGAAACCTTCGGTGTTTGAGAGACTTTCTCAACAGTCCTCTCGACCAAAGCCCTCCCGTCGAAAGTGTCGTTACTAAAAAGGACGTGCTGCCGACGACCTAGAGCTCCCGTCCACCACAGTTAACATGACGGACAAGGGTAAGACGGTACTTTCCGACTCTCCGGATTCGGACTCCGTCTTGAGGCCTAACTCTCAGTTCACCCAACGCCAGCAAGAGGGTATATACCAGCGTACCCGTAGTCGCAGAGGGGCAAGCATCGGGTTCGATTACTCCACTGTAACCCCTCCTTCCTGCGGTGAAGATGAAGTTCACTCGGCGGTGGCCACGTCCCAAACCTCGCGCTCAAGCCAGGACGCGATGGTAAGGGTGCACATGACTGAACACACCCATGACCAGACGGTCGCTCAGAAGCTCGAAGAGCAACAGGCGACCATTGATTCCCTAAGGGAGATGATGGAACAACTTCTGAACAAAAAGAAGAAGAAGAAGAGAGCCCAACGTCCCTTACCCCGGCGAACAGGAGATAAGGAGTGGGTACCTCCTCACCGTCCAACGACTGAGACGGAAGATAATAGTAATCCGCATTCCGATTACTCTTCCAAAACGTCGCTAGGAACGTCGCATACTGGGGGTAGCACCCGCGACAAGAGGCTCGACGAGTTCCAAAACCAACTCAATGCACTCAAGCTTCAACAGAACATGAACAAGCTGGGGGTAGTCCGACCCTACCCTGTCGAGTGGGATACGGTCCCTACCCGGCGAAGTTCAAGTCAATTAGCTTAGTGCAGTTTGACGGCAAGGGCTCACCCTCGCAACACATTTACTATTTCATGGCACAGACCGGATTCCTCACGGGGAACGACGCCATTCTCACTCGACTATTCATAGGCACCCTTAAGGGGGTGGCCTTTGAATGGTTCCGCAAACTAGAACCCGGCTCTACCAAGTCATGGGCCGATCTTGAAAGGCTCTTCCTCGCCCGCTTCTTCGACGACGACATGGAGGTGTCAATGGCCACCCTCCTCGCCGAAAAGCAACGGAAGTCGGAGTTAGTCAACGACTTTATGAAGAGGTTCCGCAACCGATCTGTCCACTGTCGGGACCAAGTTTCTGAATCCACGCTAATCGAGATGTGCCGTAATAATCTCTCGATCCACATCCTATCCAAAGTGGGCGCGGTGGAAACCCGGACATGGAAGGAGCTTGTTCGTCAAGGCGAGCAAGTGGAAAACATGACAAGAAGGGAGCTGCAGAACCAGCCGTGCCAAAGAATCCCCCTCGATCCAGAGGAAAAGAGAGCATGGCCGTCGACTCTACCCCGGCGCCGAAGGCCGCTCAAAAACCGAAACCCAGGCAATTTGAACCACGCCCCCCGCGGCAATATGATTTCAAAGAGGATCATGTGGTGGCGACATTCGACACTCTGCTCAAGAGTGGGCGGATCAAGTTGCCAGAAGCTGCCAAGCCTGAGGCGACATTCGACACTCTGCTCAAGAGTGGGCGGATCAAGTTGCCAGAAGCTGCCAAGCCTGAGGAAGCGGACAAAACCAATGACCCGAGTTATTGCGCCTACTACAGATTCCTGGACCACCACACAACCAAGTGTTACGTCCTCAAGAATAAGCTTCAAGCCCTCTACGATGCGGGGGTCCTAAAAAAGGAGAAGGTTCAGAAACAGGTGACCACAAACATGATCACCTTGAGCTTTGGAACAAATCTCCCAGAAGTCCAAGCCCCGGCAGGGATAGTCCCTATTCCCAAGGCGGTCTTGAAAATCACCAACGATGACCCCCACAATCAGCGAGAGAAAGGCTTAGCTCCGCAGGTTCTGCCGTCAGGTCAGGTGATGTGGGTCCATCCGAACCTCGTCAACGACGAACAATGGACTACAAAGCCCTCGAAAGGGGCTAAAGGAAAACATTGTAATGTCATCTCCGCCATTCTTGATGGGGAAAAGACACCGACGAACGCCTTGACCGACTCCGAAGAGGAAGCCATTGTCCTCGCCACGAGGGCGGGGAGGGAATTCGTGAAGGAATATCCCGCGAGGCCAGTAGTAACTGCCCCTCCCAATCCAGACGAACCAGGCTCAAGCCGCCAACCTTTCCGATTCAATGTGCTCACGTAATTGAAGAGCATCCCCGCGCGAATCACCATGTACGACCTCCTGCGGTTGTCCAGGTCTACCCGGGAGGCTCTACAAGAGGCGTTAGCCGACTCAGAGGCATTCTCCACCCACTTCTCGAAAGAGACAGACGCAGAACAAGAATGCGCAAATTGTTGCCAGGTCTCTGAGAGATGGGTCACGTGCATCACTTTCACTCCCGAGGACATGCTCATCAAGAGCACATCCCATGATCGGCCGCTGTACTTCACAGGATACGTCGGTTCATCGAAAGTAGATCGGATTCAGGTCGACCCGGGTTCGACGCCGAGCATCGTGCCCCTAAAGTTGATCAAACACTTGGGGATACCGCCAAAACACCTCTCCTCGACTACCACAACCATCTTTGGCTTTAACGCCACGGGGACTCGGCCGCTCGGCAAAATCCGCCTGAAATGTCGGATAGGCGACATGAAGACGGAGGGGACATGCTACGTCATCGACGCCGAACCTTCCTACAACATACTCCTAGGGCGTCCGTGGATTCATGGCAACCGAATAGTTCCGTCCACGCTACACCAGTGCTTGAAGTATGTGGACAACTACGAGTGAGTGAAGACGGTAGTGGCCGACAAACAACCCTTTAAAGGCGTCGAAAACTACTTCACAGATTCTCTGCTGTACCAGGACCCCGACGTGCCACCAGCGGAGGAGCCGGAGAGCGGCGACGAGGCAGACAGCGAGCCTGAGTACGGCGACAGCTTAATCCTGAACGACTTCGAGTCAACTGTAATCGGTTACGAGAGTCACAATGTAACCAATGCTGTTTAGCCGGAGGAAGTTATCATGAATGAGAAATCCAACTTTTCTTATTTGTCGTCTTGCTCCACATCCGAGGATGATGCGCCCAATAACCTGTCAAACCTCTACAGTGATCCTTCCCTACCCTTGCCAGTATGCTCGTCATACGTCGCCAAGGCACAACCGATCAAGTCATCACAAGCTGTGCTCGTCATGCCAACACGGAATAGGTATCGAAAAGACATCATCTTCGGTCGAATCGATCATCCCCTATGCACGCTATGGGACGAATCTGAGGACGAGGACCCGGCGCCCCAGTTTTCGCAATACAGTCAAGTTGCGAAACGCATGATGAGTGACATGGGGTATGACCTCACTCGTTTGGAGGGCCTAAATTACGGCCGAGGGCGCAGAACGGTCATCCGACCCGCCTACGTACCCAAGGGGAAACCCTCAAATTACTTCAACAGGACTCGGAGAGGCTTAGGCTACTCCTCCTCCTCGTCGGATTTGTGTTTTTACGCCAACGAGGATTCCGACTATGCATGCTCGGGGGATCAATCGTCAACAACCTCGGCATGGGACTCGGATGTTAGCGTGAGGGATCTGTTCGATAGCCTTACAGTCAACATGGCTACGATAGACCCCTCCGAAATGGCGGAGGATGGACAAGTTCCGCTTTATGACGAAACGTGGGATCGCCATGTTAACGCCCAGTGGAGCAGTCGCTTCGAGCAACACGAACCACCGACCAAAGACGAAATCCTCCAGGTGAACATGGGTAGTGAGGCGAATCCCAAACCCATATTCATCAGCGGCAGTTTGCCTCCCCAGGAAAAAGAGGACCTCATTGCTCTCATACGGGAATACATTGATGTCTTCGCCTGGAATTACGAGGACATGTCTGGTCTGGATCCGCGGGTCGCCATGCATCGCCTCAACATCGGCCCAGATGCTAAACCAGTCAAGCAACAGCAGAGGCGGTTTCGTCCTCAGATCATGGAGGCAATTGAGGCCGAAGTGAAGAAACTAATTGAGTCCGGTTTCATCAGGGAAGAACAACACCCCGACTGGGTGGCTAATATTGTTCTGGTCCTGAAGAAAAACGGTAAGATTCGCATCTGCATCGACTTTAGGAACCTTAACGCTGCATGCCCTAAAGACGAATTCCCCCTGCCCATCACGGATGTCATCATCGAAAACACGTGCGGATTCGAGAGGATGTCCTTCATGGATGGTTTCTCAGGGTACAATCAAATCAAAATGCACCCCGAGGACGAGAAGCACACTTCATTCAGAACCCCCATGGGGGTGTACTACTACACTGTTATGCCCTTCGAACTCAAAAACGCTGGCGCAACCTACCAACGCGCCATGAGTATGATTTTCCGAGATCATCTGCGAAAGACGGTCGAATGCTACGTAGACGACCTAGTCGTGAAGAGTCGCCATAAGGAGGACCACCTCCAAGACTTGAAGGCGATGTTCGAACTCATGAGGACTCATCAACTCAAGATGAATCCTACTAAGTCATTCTTGGGGATGTCTAGCGGTAAATTCCTCGGTTTCGTCATCACGACGAAAGGAATCCGGATTGATCCAGACAAGGTTCGAGCTATTCAAGAGCTTCAACCGCCCCGAAATCTTAAAGAGCTAAGAGGCCTTCAGGGACGATTGGCTTACATCCGAAGATTCATCTCAAATCTTTCAGGCAAGTGTCAACCTTTTGCCAAGCTAATGAAGAAAGGTACTTCCTTCGTGTTGGACGAGTCTTGCCAAAAGGCCTTTGAAGAGATTAAGGCTTATCTCTCAAACCCGCCTGTCCTTGCGGCGCCAATCTCGGGGAAGCCGTTCCTCATTTATATACGGGCTATGGATCATTCTCTAGACGCCCTCTTGGCACAAAACGACGATGCGGGCCACGAGCAAGGTATCTACTACCTGAGCAGAACCTTGCAAGGCGCCGAACAGCGATACCCAATGGTCGAGAAGGAATGCCTAGCCTTAGTGTTCGCCATCCAAAAGATGCGGCACTACCTAGTTGGCCAAACGATCCATGTCATCTCCCGGATGAACCCCATTCGGGTCTTCATGACACAACCTACAGCGTTAAACTGGCGCCTAGTCAGGTGGGCACTTCTGCTCTCTCAATATGACATTCACTTCATGCCACAAAAATCAGTCAAGGGACAGGCCATCTGCGATCTCATGGCTAGCCACCCGCTGGGGACGAAGACCGACCTATTTGAAGATCTGCCAGATGAACCCCCCGAAGACAATGTGACTTCATCACCAGAGGGGTGGCAGATGTTCTTCGACAGCGCATCTCGTGCAGGCGCGAGCGGCTCTATCGCTGCAGGAGTGGGGGTGGTCCTCACCTCTCCGCATGGCCACGTGTTACCCCGGGCCTTTTCTTTAACAGAACCGTGCACCAATAACGTGGCTGAGTACAACGCGTTACTCACAGGGCTTGAATTGGCCAAAGAGTTAGGGATAAAGCATCTGGAGGCTTACGGCGACTCCCAACTCATCGTTAAGCAAATGACCGGCGAATATGAAGTCAGGAACGATGATCTCATCCCACTCCACAAAGCGGCTATCAGACTAGTGGAGTTATTCGAGAGTTTCCGCATTGAACACGTGCTCCGTTCCAAGAACACACATGCGGACGCTCTCGCATCCTTGGTAGCTAACTTGGCCAAGCCTTTGGGAACGACCTAACGGGTCACAGTCGCCGGCCGAAAACTCTTTCGACTAAAAGACGTCCCAGAGGCGAACGCCACTCATCAAACCCCGGATCAGCCTGATCAGGAAGACTGGCGTCTCCCGATCATCGATTACGTCCTATACGGCATGTTGCCCGAAGACGCAAGGGAACGAGAGTCTATCTGATGACGTGCCTCGAGGTTCTACTATGATTCAACCACTAAGACGCTATATCGGAGGTCATACGACGACTTGTTGCTTCGATGTCTTTCAAAGGCAGAGGCGCAAGAGGCCCTACGCGAAGCCCATGACGGCGCGTACGGGGCTCATCAGCCTGGACCCAAGCTTTGGGATCGCCTGCGGAGGATAGGCTACTTTTGGCCTAGGATGGTTATCGACGCAGTCGCTTATGCGAAACGCTGCTACGAATGCCAAATCCATGCCAACTACATGCACCAACCTCCTGAGGATTTGCATCCGACGAGGGCATCTTAGCCCTTCGAAGCATGGGTGATGGACATAGTCGGACCAATATCTCCGCCATCGGCGAAAGGCCATCGCTTCATCCTCGCAATCACCGATTACTTCTCTAAGTGGGCCGAAGCCGTCCCCTTAAGAGAGGTCAAGACTAATGACGTGATCAAATTCATCAAACACCATGTCATATACCGATACGGTGTACCCTGGCGTATTATTCATGACAACGGTATGTAATTCGTTAGCCATGCATTCACCAGGTTCTGTGACAAATTCCGAATACAGAACCTCTCTTCCACGGCCTACAACCCTTCGGCGAATGGTTTAGCCAAAGCCTTCAACAGAACGATCATCAAGATTTTGACCAAGCTAACTTCCACTAGCAAACGCGATTGGAATGAAAAGCTAGGCGAAAGCTTATGGGCGTATCGCACAACGGTTCGCACACCGACTGGCACCACGCCCTATTCATTGGTATACGGCTATGAAGCCGTGTTACCTTTAGAGATTCAAATACCATCTCTCCGCATCGCCCTAGCAGCAGGGATGACGGTGGAGGATAATCACCAACGACGACTCGCGGAGCTCGAAGCGTTGGATGACAAGCGACTAGAAGCTCAACAGCACATTGAGTTCTATCAAGCCCGAATGGCCAAGGCTTTCGACAAGAAAGTCAAACGCCGAGCCTTCAAGGAAGGAGAACTGGAACTCTCCGTTCGCCGACCGATGATCCTCACTTCCAAGAAGAAGGGGAAATTCCAATCCAAATGGGAAGGACCGTTCATAGTAGAGACAGTCTATTCGAATGGAGCCTATCGCCTCGTCAAGCTAAACGGCGATAAGATCATGATGCCCATCAACGGCAAGTATCTGAAGAAGTACTACCCCTAGTTCTTCTTCACCCACTCCCACGAGTGCATGAGTTTAAACTGGCCCTCACACCCTCCAACTGGTATAAGAGGTAAAACTGTTCCTACACTTCCATTTCTTGAGCCAGGTTACCAGATCAGGCGAACCGCTCAGATCAGGTGAATCACTCAGATCAGGTGAATCACTCATATCAAGCAAGCCTATCAGTCTAGGTGAAATCCACTTCTTGAGCTAAGCTCCCTGTCTTGGCGAACCTCTCAAAACAGGCGAGATTAGCATCTCAGGCAGGCGACATCAAACGCCCACTTGGTCAAACCTTCAGATAGTTAGGACCAGAGCCACAGTCCCCCGCCAATCCTCTTCTAAAGGATGGTGGGTCTTCAAAGTCGTTCCAATTATGACAGCCCCTGTCACGTTAACATTAAACCTCTGACAAAATCAACTTACCAATCCTCTTCAGAAGAATGGTAGGTCCCCACAGTTGCTCCAATCGCGACAAAACCCCATCAGGTTAATGATCACCTCTGATGATTGGCGTCGTTATTCCTACGAGTAACACAGCCTAAGTAATAGCCTACCACGCGACGTGTTATTACTTCTGTCAATAGTCACACTCCTACGTCCCTGAACTACTTGACCTATTCCAGATATTCTAACATTCCATTAGGGTAACTGATGGGTAGTAGTCTACCACGTGACGGCTCCTACAACAATCAATCGTCACATTCCTACATCCCTGAACGATTCGGTTATCACCTGTGTCGTCGCCAACCCTGACGACGACAATTGTCGAGAGCAGTTCGACAGACGACCTGTCTGCCAGTTCCCCAAGCAACAACTCGCCGGAAGTTGGGTTCTTCAGTTGGCCGCATGAGCGAACGATTGTTCTTTGCTGCAAGCCAAGTGTTGCTCTCTCGATCCCATTTGAGCTACAACGCGAAAATCGGAGTTAACCCGATCCCACGCTGTGAGCAACCGAGGGCAGAATAAGAGCCTAAAACGACTAAGTCCAAAAAAAATAGTCAGAGGCTCGCCAAGTTCAACTCAAGTGCCAAACAGCGCAGACAAAGAAAAAAGAAAACTGTGCATGCAAAGCAAAGATAAGCAAAAGCTAAAGGCCATTACGGGCCAGAATTTACATGCATAAGTTTTCAAGTTGTGATGCGCACGGCATCAACTAAGTTACAAACAAAACAACAAGAAAAAAAGGAGGAGCAGAG
>NC_033795.1:60046550-60103968 GCF_001876935.1 Asparagus officinalis
GACGGAGATGCCGATGCCGTGGACCAAACCCTCCAACTTCTGGAGAGCCTCGAATGCAGGGTGAGCTGTGGGGTCTGGGGCAGAACCTGAACCGAGTTCACGGGGGAAGCGGGCGGAGCACCGACATCGACGACGGTGGCAGAAGACCCGACATCCTCAGAAACGCTATGGTCGGAGTCAGAAGCCATGGGTCAAAAAGAGGTCCGGCAGCAGTTCTCTTCTTTTAGCGAATTATCTCGAGAGAGAGAGGACTTTGCTGAAAAGACGGCAAATACATTATATGTATATAGCCAAAAAATCCGACGATCATGATCTGTCCCCTCAAACGATCGAACGGTCCAGGTGTCCTGCGACGCTTCGAGCTCAACGCCAATAAAATTCATTCCTCTCGGGACTCCAAACCGACCGATCGGATTGAGCCCAAGAGGCGAAGTGTTCTGTCACTTCGCCATTAATGAGCATTAACACGTCCCTAAAGCCTTAGCTGGCAAACATTTGGGCCCGCTAAGAGACACGTGGCAGGAATTTTCGCCCGCATCTTTTGAATCTTCAACTACGGGACAGATTCACCGCCGCTTGAGTTTTGATTGCAATACAAACTCGCCCAAAGTCGGGTCTGACCACACGAAGTTTCGCTTGCAACCTAAACTCGCCAGAGGCCAAGTTGGGTCTGCAGCGTGAACTCGCTTTCCCATAAGTTTCTCTTATAGTCTAAATTCGCCAATGGTCAGATTTAATCTTTAACATGAACTCGCCACCACAGGAGTTTCACCTGCAAGCTAAGTTCGCCAACGAGCGAAATCAACCTTCAAGCGAACTCGCCATCAAGTTAGTTCCACCTATAGCGGGAACTCACCAGCATTCTAGAGAGTGGCTTGCGGTACTAATTCGCAGTCACTCGAGTTTCGCTTGCAGTATAAACTCACCTATACCGGAGTCTAACCTTCGGCGTAAGCTCGTCACCGTTCGAGGGGTTTCGCCTGCAACATTAAGTCGCCGTCGGCTATGCAAGCAAAACACCGAATGACGATGTACGAAAAGGAGGTGTACGTAACAAGAAAACACGAACTTCAGTAGATGCTTCTAGACAGTACATTTGAACAAAGTTATGGTTTTTGCAACTGCGAAAGTCATAATATTACGTTCAAGAAGCAAAACATGCACCCAGTTTTTAAGACAATATATTTGAACAAAGTTATGACTTCATAAACAAACGAGTCATAAGCAAAATGTCTTAAAACAATCACAAGTCCGAGATCTCAGTCGAACAGGCTAAAAGAGGAGAGCTCTTCTTTGGCCGCCGCCACCCTTCTCGCGTGGTCTTCCCGAGCTTTGTCTTTAGCAGCCTTCCGAATTCGGTCTTCAGAGCTTGACCTGGCGGCAGCATCTGCCTGGCGCAAGGCTAGGAGGCTTCGAGTTTCCGCCTCAGCGGCCTTACTGACCTTTACGACCTCGGATTGGAGCCCCTTCAAGTTCGCCTCTGCCTGTCCCAATTCGGCCCTCAGGCGAGCTATAGTGCGATTGAGGTCGATAATTTGCTCCTCCAACAAATGTTGTTGACCCACCCAGAAGTTGACGATAGACTCCAAATCCGCTATTTCTTTGGAACAGACCTCCTGTTCCCAAGCTTCCTGACGCCTGACATGAACCAGGCAAGACTCCATGTCGGCTTCCGGACCTTCCCGTAGCAGTGTCTCTAACCTTATCATGCGTGACTCCAAAAGACGGAGCTCCTGCATGCAACGTGTAGCAAGCCGGTTTTCACCCGATCGCCGAAAATCGACCACGCGATCGAGGAGAGATTGCCTGAAACCGTCAAAGCTGCCCATGCCAAGGTTGACAAGGGAAATCACCTGCCTCACGGCATTCTCAAACTCTTCAACGCGAGCCTGCCAGGGCAAGGATTCAGAGGAAGCAGGCTCTTGATCCGGAGCGAGCGCCGTAATGGGTGGAACCTCGAGACAGGGTTCAGTCCCCGACCGAGGAACGGAGCCTGAAGCAGCAAAAGTCACAGGGCCTTCAGATTCGTCGTCAGATATTAGGATGGGCTCGGCCGCATGCTCTTCGGCGGTCAGCGCCTCCTCTCGATCTAAAAAAACACAACAATAACACAAGGAAGAGTCAAAGGAAGAATACCTACTCAACCCACGCGAAAGCCGAGGCGAAAAGATACCTTCGGCCGCGGCGGCCTCAGCAGTGCCCGAAGAAGACGGCTCTTTCCTTTTCTTAGAAGCAACTCTCTTTACCTTCGGTGCCATCAGGGGTACGATGAGGGAAAATTTTGGGTTTCCTCTGGGGGAAGACAATGAAAGAAACTGTAGCTCCTCTTAACAGAGGGTAAGGGCATTAAATACTCTAAGAATCCTAGACGGTTACTCAATACTCGATTGGACCGTTCAAGGCTAAAACAGTTGAAGGGTAAGGCCGAACAAATCGGATCTTACCTGGACGGCCAGGATCCGACGGTTCTTAGACACGATCTTCAACAACGGCCCGAATCGGGCGCGATGGACGAAGAGCCCCACTGCGCCGCATTCAATGCGAAGCGACGTGCCCACGTCTTCTTGGTTGACGTAAGCATAGACCAATACATGGCCCACCGAAAGCGGAGCCTACCTGACGGCGAATTCGTCGCTGAGATTCCCGCGGGTCAAAACCAATTGCCCCTCTGGAACTAGAGTCAATTCCAAATCCACCTACGGACGAAATCCGCTCGCAGAGGAGACAAGCTTACGGACGAAATTCACCGACAGCTGAAAACCACCCCTCACAACTAACACTCTAGCTAACGCATGTTAAATGGAGCGTGCACAGAAGTAATAGTGACCAAGAACGAAAAGATAATTTCATTCATAAAGAAATCCTATTACAACGGGGAATTAAAGGCAAATTACAAAGCTTTCAACCGTAGTTCTGCCTCGCGAATCTCTCCGGCTAGACGAAGCTCAAGCCTCCTTAGGATCTCTCGACGAAGATCTTCCTCGGTGCGCGAGACTAAGTCCTAAACGGTATCCTTAGCCTCCTTGAGAGCTCGATCCTTCTCCTCAACAGAACCAGCGACCAATTGCCGACGAGACTCAATGTCCTCCAATTCCTTCGCCACCTGCTCACGAGCCTTCTCTCGAATGACCAAGGAGGCATGTGCGTCAACTATGACTTGTTTCAGCTCCTCTATCTTGGAGGATAGGCGAGAAAGGCGGTTATCAGCTGTCTGTTGCTCATGGGCCATTCGTGCATCCTCAGCCTTGGCCAGCTCCAATTCTACAGACAACTTTGTCTCCAGTGACATAGTCTTATTCAAGCGGCGATCGCGGTCTTCCACTGCTGCGCGGACTTCGTCAGAGGCGAGATCAACAATTGCGGAACTCTGTGCACGAAGGGCGAACAACTTCTGAGCAGCCTCCTCTACTTCTTTCAGACGGGAAAAGTACGGCTTCGCCGCAGTGGCGCCAAGCCTCTTGATTAAGAAGAATACCATGTGATCGAGGTCCTCCTTAAGATCCTCGAAAGGGCAACTCTCCTCCAAGACGAGTTTGATGCAGTCAGCCAAGGTATCTTGGAAGTTAACCAGGGCTCGTGTCGCGCTCCTCTTCCGTAAACGTTCCAAAGGAGAAAGAGCAGCCCCCTCCGCCGAAGACGAAGTTACGATTGAAGTGCTGGTGGTCATGACCGCAGAAACAGCGATTGGTGACGCCAAAGCCGGTATGGCCACCGACGCCATCAGGGTAGCAGCCGTGGCATCACTAGCCACCATAGGCGAGGAAGCAACCACCAACCGAGTGGAAGCCCCTCTCTGAGTCGGAGACCCTGGCGCTAAGAGTTCACCCCCAGCTGGTGCTTTCACGGGAATAGAGGTTTCCTCTTGCTGCCTCTTCCTCGCTAGATAGCGCCTCATAAATCGAGACGTCGTCATCCGCCTCTGATTCACCCATCTCCCCGGCCGAATGGCCCTCCCGAGAAGGAAGATCCTCCTTGCCAGCAGCTTCATGGGAAGGACCGACTGCGGATGCAAAGAGAAGATTAACAAATGCCCCTTCAGCTCAGAAGAATCAACAACACTAAAACCTATGCTTACCTGAATCTCCAGGCTCTTTTCCGTCCCCGGTCTCCCCCTCTTCATCAGAAGGAATAGAGATCACACTCTCGGCTGCACCTGCACAAATTAGACACAAATGTCAGAAGATACAGATCCGACCTTATACCCAAGAGTACCAAAAATTATTACCTCCGGGCGTAGGAGTCGTTGAGACCCCAGCCTGTGTCCTTCGAAGTCACCGGAGCCGCCTTCGATGCGGCAGAAGAGGTAGACCGAACAGCTCCAGCCCCAGAGGCATCATCATCCTGACCCTCCGCCGCTCTAGCGGCCTCCATAGTTTCCTCGCGACGGGTCTTCTTGGCCGCTTCCACTCTGGAACCCTCCGCCATCATCTCCCGCTACCGCTTGGAGAGCAGCGAACTACTCGGAGATAGAAGGGGCATTCCCATCCGCCCCGCTATCGCGCTCCGGGCTCGCTCTAGCTGTTCGCCCGCCCGAGTTAACTCGTCAGATTTTCCCCGCTCACTTTGGGGGTCCAACGGAAGACCAGGAGAGGGAGCTCGGGCCTCAGGCACCTCAGATTCGTCTAGACCCGCGTCGCCGCCCTCAGCGTCCTCAGCTGGGTCCTCCAAAAACCACTCCTTAGCAGTTTGGCGACCCCTCCGTCTTGAAGTACGGAGAGGCCTTCTGGAAAGACCCACTGCTCCGCCACGCACGAGCTTTGGAACCAGAAGCCTTCGGGATTAGCATTGGCACCCCGATACCACCGGCAGTACAGGAGAGTATGATGCAAATCGCAATCCTTCGCGGGTAGTTCAAAACAGGCATGTGTACCGCCAGCATGAGTCCAGAACCATCCCCGAGCTCCATCCACCAGCCCTCCTTCGAAGTGCAGATGAGGATTGGCGTTGCCCACATACAACTAGTCGTACCCAAACTGGCGGGCGAACCTACAGATAGCACACGGAGCCTGTTCGTAGGATATGATACCCCGGCCGAATATTCACCAACCAGCGGAAGGCGCCACATGAGAGAATCGTGTGATGATCCACCGTCGGCGCATCTCTAAGAGATTCCACGTATCTTCCTCCACTGAAATAAGGAAAGAAACGGCGGAAGTTGTAGTGGATAAAATGGGAAAGCGTCTTTCGTGCGTCGGGAATGTCCCTACACTTCCAAGAACACCTCTCCAGGCGCTCAACGAATGAAACAAACCTGTCCCCCTGAAGAGTCGCGGGGGTGCTCATCAAACATTCGCAATGATACACGAACCATGCCATCAAATAAGTGTATGGTAGCCCCACCCTAGGGTTAGGGGTCCTGATGACCTCTCCGTCCCCCTCATCGATAGTCGATACGCGACAGAATTGGGCCGTCAGGGTGCGGAGCCCCCGGTGGATACACGCTATCATCGCCGATACCAAGGAATAGGACTTCCCGTGGGCTAAACAAACCGCAGGATACACGACCTCTACGGGAATAGCCTCAAAAGAGTGAGTGGGGATTACGCACCTCTTTAGCCACAACATGAGGTACCCCGCAAACAGAGCCTTCCCAGATATAGGAGACTTGGCCTGGTGGTGAAACGAGCGGAAGACCGTTCCGGATTTGAACCTGCCCTTGTCACGCTCCAGAGCTATTGTGGCTTCCCCTTCGGCCATCCTCCTTTCTACTTCAGCCTGGTCGCATCCACTCAGCGGCAGAGCAGGCCTTCCCTTGACATCGTTCTCAGGGAATAAATAATCAGCCCAGTTCTTGTGGCTGATCCCCGGAGCCCTTTTCTTCTTACCTTTGTGATCGACCGCCCCTAAGGTGTTGAGGCATATGTGATAGTGACAGAGTAATTCCGACAGGGTCTCGACCACTGAAGGGGAGCGGTCTGAAAGTTGGTCGATCTCATCTTGACCGAGAACGTACTCCTCATACGGAAAGTCTCCCAACGGCAGTCCCGACACATCGTACATCTCGTGGAGGGCTATGCCGAGCTCATCATTAGGAGTGAAAAATGTGCCACTATCCGCACAATACAGCTCCAAAATACTGTGGAACTGGGAAGCATTAATCTTCAGACCATGTCGAGTGGCCTGAATGGCCAAATACAGCTCTGAGTTCGCAAGGTCAGCGGCTAAAATGTAGTCGGTGATCTTCGACCACCAAGTCTTGCTGCCAGGCGCAGAGTAGATCCACCCCGGAGCTCTAAAGTCCTTTGGAGGAAATTTCCCGCCGGCTTGGAAGAAGCGATGACGGAAAGTCTTCGCGACCGTCGTCGTCTCCCCAGTGGGCGCCTCGTTAGAAGGTAGGCCCGGACGCAGACCAGTCACCCGTTTGCAAGAGCTTTCCACCCCGTACCCAGCTGTGGAGCCTATGAAGACGCCGCAAGTCACCCCGTCTTGAGTAGGGGTCAAATCCCAATTCATCGTCCTCGGGACCATGAGGGAATGCAGCTCGATGATAGAGAACCCCCTCGGCATGTTAGGAAGATAGTAGTGGACCCCGTCCATTTCGCGAAGCCACCTGCTCTCCTTAATCAGTAGGGCGGAAGGATCGGTCGCGGCATCGCCGAACAAGAACTGGGGCTTGTGTAACTCTGCCCTGGCCTTGTCTGTCAACACCGCGTCGGTAGTCAACTCGCGCAATGTCAAGTGGTGCCCGTCAGTGACTCTCATACATCACTATCAGTGCCGGTAATGCACGGACCATCTATACGGAGACCGAGTATCACGGCTACATCTTGTAGAGTAATGGTAGCCTCGCCCACGGCCTGTTCGCGGGAAAAATCGTTGCTTTCTTCACTGATTCCATTGCTATCTTGAATAACAGTTTTTCGGTTACAAAAGATCCGGTCTTTTTTAGATCCGGTTACAATGAAAATCAAAAAAAAAATAAAGAAAATTACAACTCTTTCTCTTTTGTCGAACAGATCGCGAGCTCCTGTTTTGCGGTCGCTCGCTTTGGTGGGTTCTTTGCCTTCGCCGGGGTTATTTGCCGTGGACCACCGCGCGATCTAGATCCGAGCAGATCTACGCAGTATAACGGGTATTATTTCACCAAGGAAATAATAGCCGGAGGGATTATTTCACCAAGGAAACAATCGTTCGAATCTCGGGATCAAAGACCAAGCTTTGATCCGGAGTGTAACAACGTAGATCTGAGATCTCGATCCCCTCGAACTCCTGCCTTTTGTGATGCAGGTGCTCGCCAAGAATCAGATCTGGACGTCCAAGTCTTCAAGCCTTCAAAAACTCCAAGATGAGGTCTCAATCCGGCAGAGTTTCGGCTCTCCAAAAGTTCTTCCAAAAGTCCCCTAAAATGATGAATGACCCCGCCTATTTATAGGCAACCAGATCTGTGCATTTGGCACAGATCTGGGCGGCCACCTCAGGGTGGCTCGGCTCATGCCGAGCCACCCTGGGGTGGCTCGGCCTTGGCCGAGCCACCGTAGGTGGTCGGCCACGAGCCACCTCAGAGTGCTCGGCTGGCGCGAGCCACCTTGAGGGGCTCGGTTTCGGCCGGAGCCCCTTTTTTCCGGTTTTGCGTTCCGTCGTTGGTGGTGTTCGGTTCTTGATCCACTTCGTCCGTGATGCGCGGATTGCATTAGTCTGAATCGATTCCGTTGACTCGATTCCTGATTGGCATAAATCCGATTTGAGCTTGATTCAAAACTGATCGTGACTCGATCGGCCGATTCATCCAGTTCGCTGTGGCTTGCTCTGAACCCGATTTCTTCTGAATCCTGATTTAGGAAGTCTTGGATCCCGATTAGGCAGTAAATCAGCTTTGGTGTCTGAGTCGAATCGGTTATACGGTTGATGACTGTTGACTCCCTGAACCGTGGTTGATGATTCCGCACAGGCGAGTGGATTCATCCGTCGTTCAACATGCGGTTCGGTCAGCTCGTAGCCCTTGTTTAATCCGGCTTCGTTGCTTGTCACTTGGCTTCGGTTGTTGATGGATGAGTTCGTGCTTAGATACGTCGCCCGAGTCGATTATTCGTGTTGAACCGTGTCAAGGGACCTATAAGCAATTTTATATGCCTACAGATACCCCCTCCAAAGTTTTCCAGTCTCGTTCTTTTATAGAAGAGTCTGGAATACTTTGGATATGACTGTCCCAACCTTCAATCGGTGTAACGGGCTCTTGGAATGGCTTCTATTCTCGATTCCTTCAATCCTCTAGGCTATTCGGTGCTTTGTCGAATGCTTGAGAGGGTTCCGGTGCTGCATTTATTGCCTGACCGTTTGTCGGAATTTTGAATTTGAAGTCGATTCTTGATTTCCTGGCTTTTTAGCTCGAATTAGTTGCTTCAACATGGAATTGACCATCGGTTGACGGCTTTGAATCTTTATTGTGACGCGTTGTCTGGCGTTTAACACAGTTTATACTCGTAAGTATTTTGGAGTCTACACAGTTTAAGCTCTTAAGGAGTTGGAGCGGGGAGGTCTAGTTTATACTCATACACTCCTGGGAGTTATGTTAAGTTATCCTTAAGAAATTTTTTTAGAAAAATATTCTCCAGAAACTTCTCAACAAAGAGGAGGGAATAGTTTATACTCGTATACCTTATTGGAGTATTCTTTAGGTTCGAATAATCTGAACCGGCCCAAAAAATGTGCCAAAAAGGCAGTATTTGGGTTCAAAAATCTCTCCGACCCTTCCAAATATATGGTAGAGGGGTTAAATAGGTGAAAGACTGAACCGTAGGTTGATCAAAAGTCGTTTCAATGCTTAATTCAGCTTCAATTTGAATTCTGGTTCAAATTTGGTTCAAACTGGTTCAATTTGGCTCAGACTGGCTCATTCTGGTTCAATCTGGCTCAATTTGGCTCATTCGGGTCTGGTCTGGTCCAGCCAGGTTCAATCTGGCTCGATTTGGTTCATTCTGGCTCAATCTGGCTCATTCTGGCTCATTCTGGCTCATTCTGGTTCAGCCCGGTCTGGTCTGGTTCAGCCAGATCTGGTTCAAGGCTATAAAAGGGGTTCTTTTTTTTTTCTTTTTCTTCCTCTCTTTCTAGGGCCGGCCACCCCCTCCCTCTCTTCTCTTGATTTCTCTTCCCTCGAGCATCCATTCTCTTTCAAACCTTGATATTTGTCTTAGATCTGGCTTTCCTTTGAATCTTGGACTGAGAAATCTCCCAAAAACTCCCTGAGAAATCTCCCAAAAACTCCAAATAAAAAGTTTCTCTCAGGCCCCTTGAGCGTGTGGTTCAAGTTTCCTTAAAGGTTTCGCCTTTATTGAATTTTGGGCTTTTCTTCAGGTAAATCCTCCGCAATCTTGATCTATTTCATGTTTGATCTAGTGTATGGAGTCGCGGGATCGCATATAAGGGTTGAGGGTGTGATTTGATGCCTCAGGCTCGCCTTTTTATGGGTGGAATTGTGATAAAAAATGAGATTTTTCCTTTTCTAGATCTGATCCCTCAATTTACCTTGTAGGTTTCTATGTCCCGTATGGCGAGGGGTCAATCCTCTACCGCGCCGACTGATGGCGCGCCTCCCTCTTATGCCGGTGAGCTACTTTTTCTGGAAATTTACAAATTAGTCCATTTTTTCTTGAAAATTTGCAAATTGGTCCTTTTTTTTTTTTTACTCCCCGTTGTTCTCCTTGGTGAGGCAACCGGGAAAAGCCTTGACTCTCCTTGGTGAGGATCGACGCTTCAAAGATATGTTTTGCTTGGTCAAAACACTATCTCATAATAAATAAAGGGGGCGTTTTGTCGCTGCGTTGTGCCTTATAAGGCAGGGATATATTATCGATATACCCTATCTTATGAAGGCGCAACGTGGCCAAAACGTCACACCCTTTATAAGGCAATGACTCTATCTTACCCCTTCGTAAGATGAGTTCAATTTCCTTTTATAACTGGAATTAACAAACGTTTAATTGCTTGTTCTCAGTTGAATACCCTTCTGGAGCGTTCTCATCTCACGCAGTATACGGGCGTCGTGGCGAGTATTATTCGACCTCTGACGATGTTTCCCCTATCCCAGTCACTCCTCAGTTCGTTTTGGGCACATCGACTGAGGTTGTCCAGGCGGTGAAGGAAGGTGGGCACCGAGCTCTTCGACAGTTGATTACCGATGCACCTCTTGTGAAGGACGCCAGTTCCGTTCAGTCTCTCAGGAAGACTGATTTTTTGTTTGGTGATTCTGTCAGAGATCCCGATGCAGCGTTTATTGACGCCGAGTGGCTTCATAAGGTTGGCAGTAGTTTCCTGTATTTACCGAAGATTCCTCGACATCGTTCTTTGACTGAGCTCAGGCGTCAGGCTGTGAAACGGGAGATGTCGTGGCGTTTGACAGAGGAGCATGAGAGCGTTCACTGCGGCTACATTACTCATCAGGCAGTTCCTGGTTCGAGCAGGAATCACATTGTTGGACTACGTCCTGGAGTACTGGGGCTAGATGCACCGCCTCGTAATGAGTTCCTTGCCTCTGCTTCCACTTTGAGGAATCGCCTCGCTAACTTAGGACGGGAGATGCCTGCCATAAAACTGGCAGTGGCTTCATATACTTGCCGAAGATTCCTCGGCATCGTTCATTGACTGAGCTCAGGCGTCAGGCCGTGACACGGGAGATGTCGTGGCGCTTGACGGAGGAGCATGAGAGCGTCCATTGCGGCTACATCACTCATCAGGCGTTTCCTGGCTCGAGCAGAAGTCACATCACCGGATTGCGTCCCGGAGTACTGGGGCTGGATGCACCACCACGTAACGAGTTCCTCGCCACCGCTTCTACCTTGAGGAATCGCCTCGCTGCTCTAGGACGGGAGATGCCTGCGACGCGTCACAGGATTTATGGTTGGGTCCATTCTTTGGACAAGTTTTGGTGGACCCGTATGACGACGTATGTCTTGAGCCGATGGGGCGAGGAGTTGCACGCTTGTGGTTTATATGCAGCCGTTCGTGCCACCATGTATGGCTTGCCTGTCAGCGCAAGGCATTTCTGTGCTTTGTTCGAGCTTTATAATTCAGATTCGAACACTTTTCTGACCCGGCAAGGGGAGTTGGGTTTGGCTCTTCACGAGATGCACAGGATTTCTGGCTTACCCATGGGACAGATGTTGTATCAGGAATACTTTCCCTCCAACCATGAATTAAGTCTGCTGAAGGATCGTATGCCCGATCGCTACGAGACTCTATGGGATCTCACTTGTCACTATCATATAGCTTTGGCGCAGTCTGAGCCTTTAGCAAAGAGGACTAAGACATTCGTGAGTCTGAAGCAGTTTGCCAATTATTTGTTCAAGAATCTGGAGAGTAATTCTGGCGAGGCTATTTGTGAGTTGGCTCCACTTACTCCCTCAGGGGTGAACAGTCTGCTGAAGAAGATTGGCTCTCATTCTTATACCACTAGCAGTTCTGAGGGTGGCTTTCCTGCAGGGACCAAGTTCAAATCATTCTTGTGGCATGCTACCGCACCGATTCGACCAATGACTCTTCTTGCCGGTTATCTCGCTATCTGGTTGAAGAAGTGCGTTGTTCCATATCAGTCTGGCGATGCCTTGCCCTTGGAAGTGCTTTATCCAGCAGTTCAGCTTGCCTACAAGAAAGAACTCTCACTTCTTCCGGTGATGGTGGCTAACATTCACCGAGGACTTCGACAGCTTTCTGGTGCCTTTACACGGAAGGAAAGTGATTTGCCGGGTCAGATTCCCACCATTAAGACGGAGCTCCCGTACACTTACTTGATGGCTTGGTTTGTCCTTCACCGTCCCGATATGATGTCGGTACCGAGCGCCACAGATCATTCCGTTCCTTTACTGCAGTTGCTTGAGAACGGCAAGTGGGAGGGGCGCGGATTTTCTGACATCAGACAGCAGCTGCAGGTCCACAAGTGTTGGACATTTTCCACTTGCTTTCCGCAGTTCTCCGGCCGATACGGCGACTGTTTGATAGATGAGGAGAGGCCGAGAGAGTATCGAACTCACTTGGACATTGGCTGCTTTAACTGGCTGGTGAACATTAGGCCAGGTTATCTGACTTTTCGGGTGAGGGATCAGTGCTTCATAGAGCCATATCTACCCTGTCGATTCGCTCGTCAGTTTGGCTACGATCAGCTTTACGTCGGGAATCCTCGTCAGCAGCTTCGGGCCCACGACGGTTTGGTAGATGGTCTCCGTGCGTGGTTGTGGACCGTGACTGGCTGTACTGGTGCTAAATTCAGTCTCCCGAGTGCTGATCGGCAGTTGCACCTCACTTTCTTAAGCTGCAAGTGGTTGTTAGCAGCCAACAAGACTATCCCCATGAAGCCGATTGCAGAGCTAGAGGCCGAGGAAGCTTCTCAGGTTGATTCCCGTAGGATTTGGGAAAACGCTCGATCACAGAGGACACGGAACAAGACTCGTCGGATTGATGAAGAGGGAAAGAAGACCTTTCATTCCGCAGACGAGGCTTCAGGGGGAGATCCTGAAGGTTATGAAGACTTTTCCGAGCGAGGTTTGCTATTCATCTTTTCCTTCCATCTTCCAGAAATATTGAAACTGACTATGGCTTGATGTTTCAGGGACCCCAGTTGACCAGGATGAAGAGTTCCGTCCCCCTTCCCAGGCGAGACCTTCGATGATTGTCCCTGCTGCTAGGCGGAAGAGATTAGCCCGTAAGCCACGTGTAGCTTCCCGAGCATCTGATATGGACTTGGCTGGTGATGATCCTGCTAGTGACGAAGGTAACATCTACTCTGTAAACCACCTTCTTGGTTATTCGGAACATTGACTCATGCTTTTCCATCTCTATATAAGAGAGCGTGGAGAGAGCGAAATGAGTCCCGATTCCGTTCCTGTGTCTCCTGGTGAGCCTGACCCGCTGCCCCAATTAAAAAGGCCTACAGGGGTTGCCGACATTAGGGAGGATAGCAATGTAGGACCTGATTCCGCAGATCCAGGTACATCTACTATTGACAATCTATCTTTTAGATGGTATACAAAAGAATTTGTGCATCCTCTAATCATCTCTGTACATCTTGCTTCTTCAGATAACTTGCAGGAGGCATACGTGGATTTTGGGAATAAAGAGGCCAACGCATCCATAAGGGGTAACTCATTTTTGTTGGTTGTAGTCTCTTTATTCTTCTTTGGTACTTATATTCTTTTACGTCAGATTTATCTATTGATGATTTTGACGAGGAAGGCTTGATCGCGGAGACTCCTACACTCCATTTCATGTATAGCTCTCCTCAATTTGATGGCCAGTTACCCAGAGGTATATTTTCCGAGCCTACGTTCGATAAGAATCTTGAGGATGATTCTTTCGAAGGTATATGCCTCCTCCCAAATTAATTATAGGACTAGCCAATTTTGACTAATGCAGCTATAATGTGATGCCTTTGAGAATTCTGACTTGTATTTAACAGGAGTTTTTGTTGAGAATGACCCTGTTGAGCCGGCTATGGGACCAACTACACCAGTTGATACACCCCCAGCCGTTACACCTCCACCACCCCCAGTGACTCAAGAGGGTATGAATACTATTTATTTACTCTTCAAGGTCTTTTTCTGACGGTTTTTTTTTATCGTGCAGGGAATTCTTCTCGTCTTCATATTCTGGCGAGGGAGTTGTTATCTGATGATGATCCTGAGAAGATTGTCATCTGCATAGAAGTCCGCTCCTTCTTCTCTTTCATGAATGCTATGATTGGCAAGCTTTTCCATGGTGGACTTTCTCTTCGCCAATTCAAGCCTTTCCTTGATTCTAAAGTCAATTTGATAAGGGAAGCGGGACATCCAGATTTGGCACAGGCTATAGTTGATGACCTTGATTGCCTAGAGCATGAGCTTCAGATGTTTCGTGAGCTCCGAGATGCAGGTGCCTCCTCATTTATTGCTGCCGAGCTGGACGCCCGCTTACAGTCATCACGCGAGACTCGGATTTTTGCTGAGCTCGAGATTCAGATGCAGCGGGGCCGAGTAGATCGAGTTAAGACGAGCCTTGCTACTAGATTATCTTCGCTTGCCGAGCTCGATCTTTCTATTACCTCCTGTGCGACCGAGATAGACCAGCTCAGAAGAACACTCCGTGAAAAAGAGGAGACTTTGGATATTCTTCAGATGACGAAAGCACAGGATCAGCAAACCCACACTGCTTTATCTGATGAGTTGAGATCCCTGGAGCAGAAGCTAGCCGAGACAGAAGAGATCGCTGCGAGGACTTCAGCCACCACCGAGGAGTCCATCAGGGCTGAACTTAGGCAAGCTTATGATGAGAAGCTTTCTAAGATCAGTCAGCAGATTTTTGGTCATGGTCTTGATGTATGATTTTGTTTGCTGAACACTTTGACTTTTGATTCTCTTAGTGAAACTTGCTTTCGTCTTTATTATGATTCGTCATTCCATTTGAAATGATTGACCACAATACTCATAGGATTTTTGGCAAACCCTCAGCCATCAACGGGTTTGATGAGCCTTTACCGACTACCGTTTGAGTCGGGCTAGCATGCGGATTGTTTAAATCCGTTCGCATGTAACGTTATGCTCGGAGATTGAATTCTCCGAGACTTTGTGCTATGATGTCGAATACATAGACTTCGCCATTGTTACGGGAATAGGCTACCCGGCGACACGTGTTAGGTGTTGACTTTAGGATTTTTGGCTAACCCCCAGCCTTCAACGGATTTGATTAGCCTTTACCGACTACCGTTTGAGTCGGGCTAGCATGCGGATTATCGGAATCCGTTCCGCATGTAACGTTGTGCTAAGGGAATGAACTCCCTTAGACTTCGTGCTATGATGTCGAATACATAGACTTCGCCATTGTTACGGGAATAGGCTACCCGGCGACACGTGTTAGGTGTTGACTTTAGGATTTTTGGCTAACCCCCAGCCTTCAACGGGTTTGATTAGCCTTTACCGACTACCGTTTGAGTCGGGCTAGCATGCGGATTATCGGAATCCGTTCCGCATGTAACGTTGTGCTAAGGGAATGAACTCCCTTAGACTTCGTGCTATGATGTCGAATACATAGACTTCGCCATTGTTACGGGAATAGGCTACCCGGCAACACGTGTTAGGTGTTGACTTTATCCCTACTTAGGCTTCGGGATAAAATACCCCAGAATCGGACTCTGGTGTCTTTTTGTTCGGAAAAAGACTAAACCGGCGACGCGTGTTAGGCGTCGGCATATCCTTTCTTAGGATTCAGGATGAAATTCCCCATGCGTGTAAGGCATGGATTTTGGTGTTATTAATAACAGCCTGCCGCAATGTTGAATATGCGGGCGAGTGTTCTTTTCAACGGTTAAGAACTAACCGGCAGCGCGGGTTAAGCGCAGACTTATCCTTGCTTAGGTTTCAGGATAGAATACCCCAGAATCGAACTCTGGTGTCTTTTTCTACGGAAAAAGACTAAACCGGCAGCGCGTATTAGGCGCAGACTTATCCCTGCTTAGGATTCGGGATAAACTTCCTAGGATGAATCCTAAATTGATAAATTTCGGAAAAGATCGATGCGGGAAAGGCAGAATTTTATATTCTATTTCCCGGTCTTCTTTTAGGGTGAAGGCGAACCCGAAAACAAGGAAGGAAGAATTTTATATTCTATTCCCTGATCCTGGAAAGGAAGAATTTTATATTCTATTTCCAGCGAGGAAGAAACTAGAAGTGGGGTGTCCACTCCGAGAATCTGGAAAATTTAGATAAACTTGCCTTTTATAGGATGAGTTATCTAAACTGAAAATGGGTTCTTCGTTTATCGAAGTGGAATTTTCAACTCCGGTTATAACCATGAACAAGGTTTAACCAAAGAGAAAAAGGGAAGGAGTTCTTTCGTTTATCGAAAAGGGACTCCGAACTGAAAGTGGACCTCTTGCTCATGGAGAGAATCAAGAGGGCCAGAAAAACATTTTTGGTGGACTCACTGTCAATTGAAATTGATCAGTGAGGGATTTTGGTGGTGAACAATGATTTTGGGTTATCCTCTAGAATATTAAGTGTAATATTCTTCAAGGAACTTCCCGGTAAACGAGTTATCCTGAATGTACTAGGGATAGTACTTTTTCAGGAACTTCCCATTTATTGGCATTAATTGCCTGGCGCCCTCTTGAGTAATCAGGCGATATGCGCCGTTTGAATAGACTGTGTCTATTACAAACGGTCCTTCCCATTTGGGTTCGAATTTACCTTTCTTCTTGGAGGTGAGAATTATTGGTCGGCGAGCAGCGAGGACCAGATCTCCTTCCTTGAAGCTTCTCTGTCGGACTCTTTTGTTAAAAGCCCTTGACATCCTGGCTTGGTAAAACTCGATGTGTTGTTGAGCCTCCAAACGCTTTTCATCCAGCCTCTCGAGCTCTTCGAGACGCTTCTGATGTTGTTCTTCGGTCGTCATCTCCGTTGCGAGAGCGATCCGAAGGGAGGGAATTTGAATTTCCAAAGGTAGCACCGCTTCGCATCCATATACTAACGAGTACGGAGTAGCTCCCGTAGGAGTGCGTATGGTGGTGCGATAAGCCCAGAGTGCTTCACCGAGTTTATCGTCCCAGTCTCGTTTATTGGTCTTCACGAGCTTTGACAAGATCTTGATGATCGTCTTGTTAAACGCCTCCGCTAATCCATTCGCGACGGGATAATAAGGTGTTGATGAAACGTCTTCAATTTTGAACTTGTTACAAAATCTGATGAAGGCGTTGCTTATAAATTGCGGACCGTTGTCATGAATGATCCGTCTTGGCACGCCGTGTCGGTAGATGACATGATGCTTGATGAAATTAATGACGTTGTTCGTCTTCACTTCTCTAAGCGGAATCGCTTCAGCCCACTTTGAGAAATAATCTGTGATCGCGAGGATGAACCGATCACCTTTGACTGAAGGGGGAAAAATAGGACCGACTATGTCCATACCCCAAGTCTCGAACGGCCATGAAGTGGTTGACGTGTGCAACTGCTCTGGCGGTTGATGCATATAATTCGCATGTATCTGGCAAGCGTGGCATTCTCGTGCGTATTCGATTGCGTCACGAACCATCGTTGGCCAGAAATATCCCATCCTCCTGATGCGATCATACAGTTTAGGACCGGGCTGATGCGCACCACATTCTCCTTCGTGTGCTTCCTTAAGAACTTCCTTTGCTTCTCTGTTCGAAAGGCATCGGAGTAAAAGACCGTCGTACCCTCTACGGTATAATGTATGGGTTTCAGTATTATAGAAGAATCTTGGAGCTCTTCGGCGGATTGATTCCTTTTCTTTTACATCCTCTGGCAAGATACCATATTGGACGTAGTCGATGATAGGAAAACGCCAATCTCGGGACTCAGACCCAATTTGAGTTGAATTCACCTCTTTGGCGTTCACGTTTCTATCCTCTTCTTCTTCAATCTCCGTACTGTATATGGGTACGCAGAGTTGATGCGTCCGTACTGTGACTAACAGCTCAGCTTCGGGAGGCTGTGCCAGTGATACTGCTAGTGCCGCCAGTGCGTCTGCATAAGCGTTCTGGAGACGAGGGATGTATTCAATAAAGAATTCTTCGAAAGATTCTGCCATTTTGATGGCTTCCTGGTGGTACGGGATCAGGTCTTGATTCCTGACTTCATACTCACCGCGAACTTGGTTGACTATCAATTGCGAATCTCCAAAAGCTTCGAGATATTCGACCCCCAGCTCTTTGGCGAAACTGAGTCCAATGAGAAGCGCGTTGTATTCGGCAACATTATTGGAGCACGGACTAGTCAACGAATAAGCCCGAGGCATCACGTGCTTTCCAGGGGAGATTAAGACGACTCCAACTCCAGAGGAAACTGTAGGACATCCCGGGGTTATTACTCTATTAACTGCCCTTGAGGCACCATCGAAGTATAATTGCCATACTTGTTGGTGTGATGTGGTGTTAACCTCGTGGGTTTCATCCGGCAAGTCATCATATACTTCTGCCGTATCTGTGGTCGGGTTTGCCGCCAAAAGGTCACAAATCGCCTGTCCTTTTATCGACTTCTGCTGCTTGAAGTGCAAATCGTATTGGGACAAGAGAAGGGCCCACTTCGCTAGACGCCAATTCATAGAGGCCGGTTGCGTCATAAACACCCGTACTGGATTAACGTTGGAGATAACGTAGATCGTCTGTCCCACCAGGTAATGCCGCATCTTTTGCATCGCAAATACCAATGCAAGGCATTCTTTCTCAATCATCGGATATCGAGACTCAGCGCCTACCAAGGTCCGACTGAGGTAATAAACTGCCTGTTCGTGACCGTTATCATCGTCTTGCGCTAGTAAGGCACTTATCGAGTGGTTCATCGCCTTGAGATAAATCAAGAACGGTTTACCAGATTTCGGTGCAACGAGAACAGGAGGGTTCGCCAGATATGTTTTGATATCTTCGAACGCTTTTTGGCAGGCATCATCCCAGATGAATGATACTCCTTTCTTGTTCAGCTTAGAGAACGGTTGGCACTTCCCAGAAAGATTTGAGATGAAACGCCGGATATAAGCTAAACGCCCTTGCAATCCTCTGAGTTCTCTCAGATTCCTCGGGGGCTGCAATTCATGTATCGCCTTCACCTTATCAGGATCGATATGTATACCCTTAGTGGTGACGACGAACCCAAGAAATTTTCCGCTGGACATTCCAAGAAATGATTTAGTGGGGTTCATCTTCAACTGATGACTCCTCATGAGATCGAACATTGTCTTCAAATCCTTGATGTGATCTTCCTTGTTGCGGCTTTTCACAACCAAATCATCAACGTAACATTCGACTGTTTTCCTGAGATGTTCTTGGAAAATCTTAGTCATCGCTCGCTGGTATGTGGCACCGGCATTCTTCAGGCCGAAAGGCATCACCGTATAGCAGAAAACGCCGAGGGGTGTTCTAAACGCCGTATGCTTCTCATCCTCTGGATGCATCTTGATCTGGTTATATCCCGAAAATCCATCCATGAAGGACATCCTCTCAAATCCACATGTATTGTCGATAATGACATCCGTGATCGGGAGAGGGAAATCGTCTTTCGGACATGCTTCATTCAGGTTCCTGAAGTCGATGCAAATCCTGATTTTGCCATTCTTCTTCATGACGGGAACGATGTTGGCTAACCAGTCTGGATGTTGTTCCTCTCGGATAAATCCTGATTCGATCAACTTCTTAACCTCTGCCTCAATGGCTTCCATAATCTGCGGACGAAACCGTCTTTGCTGTTGCTTGACAGGTTTGGCATCCGGCTTGATATCGAGGCGGTGCATTGCGACATTGGGGTCGAGCCCTGGCATGTCTTCATAATTCCATGCGAAGACGTCGATATATTCCCTGATGAGAGCAATCAATTCCTCCTTCTCATCTGGGGGAAGACTGTCGCTGATGAATATAGGCTTTGGGTTAGCTTCATCACCCATGTTAATCTGGACTATTTTATCTTCAGTGGGTGGTTCTCTTTGCTCGAACCTATCGCCATACTGCATATTCAGATGGTGAACCCACGGGTCTTCCCATGTTGGCATTTGATCGTCGTCTTCCAACGAACCTTTCTCCTGGAGGAGAACTTGGACTTCTTGGACTTGCGGGGGGAGGTTGATCCAGACGAGGACAAGTATTCCTCGAACTTAGTTTGGTCGAACTCGTACTCAACCTCCTCCACTGTGGAGGTTGAGTGGATGATTTGGTCGGACCGCTTCCGGAGTTGTCTTTATCTCGAGGAGGATCGTCAAAGATAGTCTCATCCTTGTTCGCGGTGAAAATCGTTGTTTTCTTCATCATTGATTCCATTGCAAATTCTTGTAATAGTTTATCGATTACAAAGATCCGGTCTTTTTTTAGATCCGGTTACAACGAAAATCAAATAACACAAGAAATAAAGAAAATTACAACTTTCTCCTTATTTGTCGAACGAATCGCAAGATCCTGTTTTGCGGTCTCTTGCTTTGTGTGGGTTCTTTGCCTGCGCCGGGGTTTATCCGTGGACCACCGCGAGATCTAGATCCGATCAGATCTAAGCAGTACGACGGGTATTATTCCACAAAGGAAATAATAGCCGGGGAGGATTGATTCACCAAGGAAACAATCGTCCAAGTCTCGGGATCTAAGACCAAGCTTAGATCCGGAGTACGTCTGCGTAGATCTGAGATCCGGTCCTCTCGAACACCTGCCTTTTTTGGCGTTGACAATCGCTGAGCACCAGATCTGGAAGAGTGAGTCCCCGAAGTCCCAAAGCTCCAATCTTTTTTAAGTTTCGAGACTTGAATCCGGCAGAGCTTCGCCTCCAAAATTTCCAACCCTTGAACCAATGAACCAAGTGGCCTATTTATAGGCTCTCTTTACTGTGCCCGCGCACAGGACACTGTCGGCCACCTATGGGTGGCCGGCACTGGGCCGAGCCACCCATAGGTGGCTTGGC
Source organism: Asparagus officinalis (assembly GCF_001876935.1). Lineage (NCBI taxonomy): Eukaryota > Viridiplantae > Streptophyta > Magnoliopsida > Asparagales > Asparagaceae > Asparagus > Asparagus officinalis. The sequence goes on from NC_033795.1 coordinate 60,066,899, forward strand.
TTTGGCCGAGCCCCCTTAGGCATGGTTGTTTCGTCGTTTTCCGCTCTTGGTTCTATCCGTGATTCGGTTCTGTGGTTGATTTATTCAGACTTGATTCGTTGATCTGATTTGGCAGTAAATCCGGATCCCGATTAGGCAGTAAATCCACTTCTGAGTTCGAGTCCGAAACCGATCTTGATTCGATCGTGATTCGTCCGAGTATGCCCTTGGTTGGATGACTCGTTGACTCTTCGAACACTTGGCTTGATCCCGCACGCGAATGGACGTATTCCGTTGCTTGCGTGCAATTAGTCAATCTCGTTACCTCGTTGGTTTGTCGGTTTGTGCCGAGCTGAGCTAAGGGACCTATAAGCAATTTTATATGCCTACAGATACCCCCTCCAAAGTATTTCAGTCTCGTTCTTTTATAGAAGAGTCTGGAATACTTTGGATATGATTGTCCCAACCTTCAGTCGGTGTAATAGGACCTTGGAATGACTTCCGTTCTTGATTCCTTCAATTCTCCAGGCTATTCGGTGCTTTGTCGAATGTCTGAAAGAGTTTCGGTGCTGCATTTATTGTCTGACCGTTGTCGGAATTTTGAACTTTGAAGTCGGTTCCTGATTTAGCTGACCATCGATTGTTGGCGTCGAGTCTTTATCTGCAACGCGTTGTCCGGCGTCTTATTGTTTGAGTTATCCTTAAGAATATTTATAGAAAACATTCTCCAGGAACTTCTCAAAAAATTAGGGAACAGTTTATACTCATATACCTTATTGGAGTATTTAAGAAGCAGTTTAAACTCATGCACCTGTTGGAGGAATGAGAAGCAGTTTATACTCATATACTCTTCGGAGTGATAAGAAGCAGTTTATACTCGTATACTTTTCGGAGTAAGAAGCAGTTTATACTCGTATACTTTTCGGAGTAAGAAGCAGTTTATACTCGTATACTTTTCGGAGTAAGAAGCAGTTTATACTCGTATACTTTTCGGAGTAAGATTTTTTTTCATTGCAACGCATTGATAGGCGTTGACCTAGGGTTACACGTTGTCCGGCGTTAACCCTAGGGTTTCGAACGTCGTACGTTGAATTTTTGCTCGCAACGCGTTGACTGGCGTTGACCTAGGGTTACGCGTTGACCGGCGTTGACCCTAGGGTTTCGAACGTCGTACGTTGAATTTTTTGCTCGCAACGGTTGACTGGCGTTGACCTAGGGTTACGCGTTGACCGGCGTTAACCCTAGGGTTTCGAATTTTTTGCTCGCAACGCGTTGACTGGCGTTGACCTAAGGTTACGCGTTGTCTGGCGTAGACCTTAGGGTTTTGAACGTCGTATGTTGCTCAGGTCACGAGACCAACTAAAGAAGCTGATGCGTCAGTGACTCTCGTATTTATAGGATTTTTGGCAAACCCCCAGCCATCAACGGGTTTGATGAGCCTTTGAGCTTTTGTTGAGAAAGACCATGTTGAGCCGGCTGTGCGACCAACTCCACCAGTCGATGCAGCTACAGTTGTTACATCTCCATCACCCCCAGTGACTCGAGGGGAAGGAGGTATAATTTAATTAGCTGAGCGATGCCGTTCATTTCCTCATTGAGGCTTTTGACGAACTTCTCTTCTTTGTGTAGGGCTTCCTTCTCAGCTTCATATCCTCGTTAAGGAGTTGTTATCAGGGGATGACCCTGAGAAGATCATCATCAGCGTAGAAGTCCGCTCTTATTTCTCCTCCCTGACTGTTATAATTGGCAAACTCCTCCACGACGGACTTTCTCTTCGCCAATTTAAGCCCTACCTCGATTCCAAGATAAACTTGATTAGGGACATAGGATGTCCGGATCTAGCGACGGCTATGGTTGATGACCTTGATCGCTTAGAGCGTGAGCTTCAGATGTTTCATGAGCTCCGGGATACAGGTGCCTCTTCATTCGTTGCTGCCGAGTTGGATGCTCGCTTACAGACATGGCGCAGTACTCGGATGGTTGCTGAGCTCGAGATTCAGGTGCAGCGGGACCGCATAGATCGAGTTGAGGCTGATTTCGCCACTAGATCTTCTTTCCTCGAGGAGCTTGATTCTCAGATAGATCAGCTCCGACGAGAACTCCGTGAGAAGGAAGACACAAAGATGCAGAATCAGCAAGCAAATGCTGCTTTATCTGATGAGCTGAAGTCCTTGAAGCAGAGACTGGCTGAGACAGAGGAGGATGCTGTGAGGACTTTAGCTGCGAACGAAGAGTCTGTTAGAGCTGAGTTGCAGGAGGAGCTTAGACGCTCTTATGACGAGAAGTTATCTGAATTCAGTCAGCAGATTCTTAGCCATGGGCTTGATGTATGATTTTATTTGCTGAAAACCTTGACATTTGATTCTCTTTAGTGGAATTGGTTTTTATCTTTATCTTTATTATGATTCCTCATCACGTTTGAAATGATTGACCATAATACTCATAGGATTTTTGGCAAACCCCCAGCCTTCAACGGGTTTGATTAGCCTTTACCGACTACCGTTTGAGTCGGGCTAGCATGCGGATTATCGGAATCCGTTCCGCATGTAACGTTGTGCTAAGGGAATGAACTCCCTTAGACTTCGTGCTATGATGTCGAATACATAGACTTCGCCATTGTTACGGGAATAGGCTACCCGGCGACACGTGTTAGGTGTTGACTTTAGGATTTTTTGGCTAACCCCCAGCCTTCAACGGGTTTGATTAGCCTTTACCGACTACCGTTTGAGTCGGGCTAGCATGCGGATTGTCGGAATCCGTTCCGCATGTAACGTTGTGCTAAGGGAATGAACTCCCTTAGACTTCGTGCTATGATGTCGAATACATAGACTTCGCCATTGTTACGGGAATAGGCTACCCGGCGACACGTGTTAGGTGTTGACTTTAGGATTTTTGGCTAACCCCCAGCCTTCAACGGGTTTGATTAGCCTTTACCGACTACCGTTTGAGTCGGGCTAGCATGCGGATTGTCGGAATCCGTTCCGCATGTAACGTTGTGCTAAGGGAATGAACTCCCTTAGACTTCGTGCTATGATGTCGAATACATAGACTTCGCCATTGTTACGGGAATAGGCTACCCGGCGACACGTGTTAGGTGTTGACTTTAGGATTTTTGGCTAACCCCCAGCCTTCAACGGGTTTGATTAGCCTTTACCGACTACCGTTTGAGTCGGGCTAGCATGCGGATTGTCTAACTCCGTTCGCATGTAACGTTGTGCTAAGAGAATGAATTCTCTTAGACTTCGTGCTATGATGTCGAATACATAGACTTCGCCATTGTTACGGGAATAGGCTACCCGGCAACACGTGTTAGGTGTTGACTTTATCCCTACTTAGGTTTCGGGATAAAATACCCCAGACTGGTCTTCTGGTGTCTTTTTCTACGGCGAAAGACTAAACCGGCGACGCGTGTTAGGCGTCGGCATATCCCTTCTTAGGATTCAGGATGACATTCCCCATGCGTGTAAGGCATGGATTTTGGTGTTATTAATGACGACCTGCCACAATGTTGAATATGTGGACGGGTGTTCTTTTTAACGGTTAAGAACTAACCGGCAGCGCAGGTTAAGCGCAGACTTATCCTTGCTTAGGTTTCAGGATAAAATACCCCAGAATCAGACTCTGGTGTCTTTTTGTGCGGAAAAAGACTAAACCGGCAGCGCGTGTTAGGCGCAGACTTATCCCTGCTTAGGATTCGGGATAAACTTCCTAGGATGAATCCTAGATTGATAGATTCTTAGAAAAGGTTGGTGCGGGAAAGGAAGAATTTTATATTCTATTTCCCGGTCTTCTTTTAGGGTGAAGGCGAACCCAACAGACAAGGAAGGAAGAATTTTATATTCTATTCCCTGATTCTGGAAAGGAAGAATTTTATATTCTATTTCCAGCGAAGAAGAAACTAGAAGTGGGGTGTCCACTCCGAGAATCTGGAAAATTTAGATAAACTTGCCTTTTATAGGATGAGTTATCTAAACTGAAAATGGGTCCTTCGTTTATCGAAGTGGTATTTTCAACTCCGGTTATAACCATGAACAAGGTTTAACCAAAGAGAAAAAGGGAAGGAGTTCTTTCGTTTATCGAAAAGGGACTCCGAACTGAAAGTGGACCTCTTGTTCATGGAAAGAATCAAGAGGGCCAGAAAAACATTTTTGGTGGACTCACTGTCAATTGAAATTGATCAGTGAGGGATTTTGGTGGTGACAATGATTTTGGGTTATCCTCTAGAATATTAAGTGTAATATTCTTCGAGGAACTTCCCGGTAAATGAGTTATCCTGAATGTACTAGGGATAGTACTTTTTCAGGAACTTCCCATTTATTGGCATTAATTGCCTGGCGCCCTCTTGAGTAATCAGGCGATATGCGCCGTTTGAATAGACTGTGTCTATTACAAACGGTCCTTCCCATTTGGGTTCGAATTTACCTTTCTTCTTGGAGGTGAGAATTATTGGTCGGCGAGCAGCGAGGACCAGATCTCCTTCCTTGAAGCTTCTCTGTCGGACTCTTTTGTTAAAAGCCCTTGACATCCTGGCTTGGTAAAACTCGATGTGTTGTTGAGCCTCCAAACGCTTTTCATCCAGCCTCTCGAGCTCTTCGAGACGCTTCTGATGTTGTTCCTCCGTCGTCATCTCCGTTGCGAGGGCGATCCGAAGGGACGGAATCTGAATTTCCAGCGGTAGCACAGCTTCACATCCGTATACCAGCGAATACGGGGTAGCTCCCGTAGGCGTGCGTATGGTGGTGCGATAAGCCCAGAGTGCTTCACCGAGTTTATCGTCCCAGTCTCGTTTATTGGTCTTCACGAGCTTTGACAAGATCTTGATGATCGTCTTGTTAAACGCCTCCGCTAATCCATTCGCGGCGGGGTAGTAAGCTGTCGACGAAACATCTTCGATTTTGAACTTGTCGCAGAATCTGACGAAGGCATTGCTTATGAACTGTGGACCGTTGTCATGAATGATCCTTCTTGGCACGCCGTGTCGGTAAATGACATGATGCTTGATGAAATTGATGACGTTGTTCGTCTTCACTTCTCTAAGCGGAATCGCTTCAGCCCACTTTGAGAAATAATCTGTGATCGCGAGGATGAACCGATCACCTTTGACTGAAGGGGGAAAAATAGGACCGACTATGTCCATGCCCCAAGTCTCGAACGGCCAAGACGTGGTTGACGTGTGCAACTGCTCTGGCGGTTGATGCATATAATTCGCATGTATCTGGCAAGCGTGGCATTCTCGTGCGTATTCGATTGCGTCACGAACCATCGTTGGCCAGAAATATCCCATCCTCCTGATGCGATCATACAGTTTAGGACCGGGCTGATGCGCACCACATTCTCCTTCGTGTGCTTCCTTAAGAACTTCCTTTGCTTCTCTGTTCGAAAGGCATCGGAGCAAAAGACCGTCGTACCCTCTACGGTATAACGTATGGGTCTCGGTATTATAGAAGAATCTTGGAGCTCTTCGGCGGATTGATTCCTTTTCTTTTACATCCTCTGGCAAGATACCATATTGGACGTAGTCGATGATAGGAAAACGCCAATCTCGGGACTCAGACCCAATTTGAGTTGAATTCACCTCTTTGGCGTTCACGTTTCTATCCTCTTCTTCTTCAATCTCCGTACTGTATATGGGTACGCAGAGTTGATGCGTCCGTACTGTGACTAACAGCTCAGCTTCGGGAGGCTGTGCCAGTGATACTGCTAGTGCCGCCAGTGCGTCTGCATAAGCGTTCTGGAGACGAGGGATGTATTCAATAAAGAATTCTTCGAAAGATTCTGCCATTTTGATGGCTTCCTGGTGGTACGGGATCAGGTCTTGATTCCTGACTTCATACTCACCGCGAACTTGGTTGACTATCAATTGCGAATCTCCAAAAGCTTCGAGATATTCGACCCCCAGCTCTTTGGCGAAACTGAGTCCAATGAGAAGCGCGTTGTATTCGGCAACATTATTGGAGCACGGACTAGTCAACGAATAAGCCCGAGGCATCACGTGCTTTCCAGGGGAGATTAAGACGACTCCAACTCCAGAGGAAACTGTAGGACATCCCGGGGTTATTACTCTATTAACTGCCCTTGAGGCACCATCGAAGTATAATTGCCATACTTGTTGGTGTGATGTGGTGTTAACCTCGTGGGTTTCATCCGGCAAGTCATCATATACTTCTGCCGTATCTGTGGTCGGGTTTGCCGCCAAAAGGTCACAAATCGCCTGTCCTTTTATCGACTTCTGCTGCTTGAAGTGCAAATCGTATTGGGACAAGAGAAGGGCCCACTTCGCTAGCCGCCAATTCATAGAGGCCGGTTGCGTCATAAACACCCGTACTGGATTAACGTTGGAGATAACGTAGATCGTCTGTCCCACCAGGTAATGCCGCATCTTTTGCATCGCAAATACCAATGCAAGGCATTCTTTCTCAATCATCGGATATCGAGACTCAGCGCCTACCAAGGTCCGACTGAGGTAATAAACTGCCTGTTCGTGACCGTTATCATCGTCTTGCGCTAGTAAGGCACTTATCGAGTGGTTCATCGCCTTGAGATAAATCAAGAACGGTTTACCAGATTTCGGTGCAACGAGAACAGGAGGGTTCGCCAGATATGTTTTGATATCTTCGAACGCTTTTTGGCAGGCATCATCCCAGATGAATGATACTCCTTTCTTGTTCAGCTTAGAGAACGGTTGGCACTTCCCAGAAAGATTTGAGATGAAACGCCGGATATAAGCTAAACGCCCTTGCAATCCTCTGAGTTCTCTCAGATTCCTCGGGGGCTGCAATTCATGTATCGCCTTCACCTTATCAGGATCGATATGTATACCCTTAGTGGTGACGACGAACCCAAGAAATTTTCCGCTGGACATTCCAAGAAATGATTTAGTGGGGTTCATCTTCAACTGATGACTCCTCATGAGATCGAACATTGTCTTCAAATCCTTGATGTGATCTTCCTTGTTGCGGCTTTTCACAACCAAATCATCAACGTAGCATTCGACTGTTTTCCTGAGATGTTCTTGGAAAATCTTAGTCATCGCTCGCTGGTATGTGGCACCGGCATTCTTCAGACCGAAAGGCATCACCGTATAGCAGAAGACGCCGAGGGGTGTTCTAAACGCCGTATGCTTCTCATCCTCTGGATGCATCTTGATCTGGTTATATCCCGAAAATCCATCCATGAAGGACATCCTCTCAAATCCACATGTATTGTCGATAATGACATCCGTGATTGGGAGAGGGAAATCGTCTTTCGGACATGCTTCATTCAGGTTCCTGAAGTCGATGCAAATCCTGATTTTGCCATTCTTCTTCATGACGGGAACGATGTTGGCTAACCAGTCTGGATGTTGTTCCTCTCGGATAAATCCTGATTCGATCAACTTCTTAACCTCTGCCTCAATGGCTTCCATAATCTGCGGACGAAACCGTCTTTGCTGTTGCTTGACAGGTTTGGCATCCGGCTTGATATCGAGGCGGTGCATTGCGACATTGGGGTCGAGCCCTGGCATGTCTTCATAATTCCATGCGAAGACGTCGATATATTCCCTGATGAGAGCAATCAATTCCTCCTTCTCATCTGGGGGAAGACTGTCGCTGATGAATATAGGCTTTGGGTTGGCCTCATCACCCATGTTAATCTGGACTATTTTATCTTCAGTGGGTGGTTCTCTTTGCTCGAACCTATCGCCATATTGCATATTCAGATGGTGAACCCACGGGTCTTCCCATGTTGGCATTTGATCGTCGTCTTCCATGGTGGATGGATCGGCTGTAGCCATATTTGACATTAGGGTTTTGAAGACTTCTCCCAGACTTGTATCGGAGTCCCACTCTGAAGCATCGGGAGAGTATCCTTTCTTGGCTTTGTTAGCAATTTGATCGATGATTTGCCAACCACATTCGTCATCTGATGAAACATAACCTAAGCCTCGCCCATATTTATAATAATCCTCAGGTTTACCTTTTGGTACATATACTGCTTTGGCTGGATTACGAGGACCTCGATCGAAGTATAAACCTTCTCCGAGTGTGAAATCGTAGCCCTGCTTTTCCATGAGCTTGCGCGCTTCTGGACTATACTTGGATAGATGTCGACCAGGTTTGTCATCATCTTCGTCTTCACTTAGGAAATGATCTGGTAACGGAGAGCTTTTTCCTTTACCGTAAATCACTTCTTTAGCACCTCTTACTTTGTTCGGGATGACCATGGTTGTTCCGAAAGAATGCTGGAGGTGTTCCTTCGTTACATAGGATGATCGGATCGGCATATACAACTCAGGATTGTCGTACAGCTCTTTTATCACATCATCAAGAGACAAGGAGTACTCTAAATCATCTTTTATTGCAATATCGGCAAGTTGCCAGTTACAATCTGCATCTGACGATTGTTCATCGTCAAGATTGATTACAAAGGGTACAATGTCATTTAAAACAAAACCGCCATTGTAATCGAATCCGGCTTCAGAATCAGCTTCTTCTCCGCTGTCTGTGCCCTGGGCCGATGGTTCAGTATCGGATTCGTTACCATAAAGGAGAGAATCGGTGAAATAATTCTCATACCCCTTGAATGGTTGCTTATCCGCGACCACCGTCCTAACCTCATTGTCAGTGTCGACATACTTCAAACACTGATGGAGAGTAGATGGAATTATCACGTTACTATGGATCCAAGGCCGACCCAATAGTAAGTTGTACGAAGTCTCCGCATCGATCACATAACACGTGACTTCTGTCTTCAGATCTCCCATCTGGCACTTCACCCGGATCTTACCCAAGGGTCTTGACCCACTAGTGTTGAATCCATAAATAACAGTGCCTGTGGACGCCAACTTGCTTACTGGAATGCTGAGGAAATGCATCAATCGAAGCGGCATAATACTCACAGCAGAACCCGGATCCACTTGGATTCGGTTGACTTGGCTGGAGCCAATGTATCCGACGAAATATAACGGCCGATCGTGGTTCGAATTCTTCGTCTGCATATCTTCTTTGGTGAAAGTAATGCAGGGAAGGTTCTTAGTCGCTATGTTGCACTGTTGACTCAGCGGTTCTGGCTGTTCATGCACCGGCTTGACTTGAGTCAGAAATACCTCTGCATTGGCCAAAGCTTCTTGTAGGGCCTCCCTGGTTTCTTTGGATAATCGCAGCAACTCATACAGCGTTATCCGTGCAGGAATGTTGGCTAATTGCGCCATAATGTCGAAGCTATGCGGAGTCTTCGAGCTTTCCGGTTTGTCTCTTCCAATTGGACGACTGAAACGAGACTGCTTCGGATTCTGTACCTCTTGGGGATTCTTCTCTTTTGGTTTATTCACCGGTTGTCGTAGAGCTTCTTTACCCGGTGTGGGACTTGTAATCACTCCCATCTCCGTGAGAGTTTTGGCTGGTCCCCGCTTGTTCACCCCCTGCTCACTAGGTGGCGGATAATTGTAGTGGTATTCATTTCCGCTCCGTGTCGCAAAAGCTTCTTGTTCTTCTTCAGAGAGCGGGAAAGTGGGGATTCTTTCGTCATCTTCCCCTGGGATAGCAGAGACTCCATAACAAGACTTCCCTTTTCCTTTAGACTTCCTCCCGGATGACGAACCGGCCCATTGTTCATCTCCAATCAGATCTGGATGAACCCAAAGGATTTCGCCATTTGGGGTTGTGTGCGGCACAAGTCCCTTTTGGCGCTGTCCGTGCGGGTCGTCATTCACCGTCTTCATCCCGACTTTGGTGACGCGTTTTGGCTCGAACCAAGTTGTAGGCACCGACCCGAAACTGATTGACACTGCGTTTGCCCCCACATTCTTGGCTGGTTTCGGGGTTATGACCCCTACGTCGATTAACGCCTGGATCTTGTCCTTGAGGTGGTAGCATGATCTCGTAGGGTGGTGGACCGCTCTGTGGTACGCGCAGTACTTTGGATCCGTCACCTTGCTGGCTCCCTCTTGATCCACGATCGCTTGCAGCTGGATTTTGTTGTTCTCCAACAAGTATTTGAAGATGCCGGGAACTTCATCATCCTTGAAGGAGTAGACTTTGGGGAACCTCGGTTCCGAAGACTTTTGTTTCTGAGGCCGTTGTTGCCAATGCGGTTGGGATTGTTGTGGCGCTCGTTGCTGCTGTTGTTGCTGAGGTTGCAATTGAAAAGTTTGGTTAGCATCAACGGCATTAGCATGAGCTTTACCTTTTCCTTTTTGGTTGAAGTTCTGTTTCGGAGGATTTGTTGCCGGTTGGCTTCTCTCCGCCTTCTTTCTTCTGAGGAATCGCTCAGCTTGCTCTCCTCGGACTTTCAGATCCTTCCATGTCTTGGATGGTGCTGTGCCCATTGCTTCCAACACGTCCAGCGAAAGGTTGTTGTGGCATGTCTGGAGGATGAATTCATTGGTGATCGGGTCCCGGCAGTTCATCGCCTTGTTCCGGAACCTTTTGACGAAGGTGTCGACTAACTCCCCGTCTTTCTGCTTCTCATCGAGCAACGATCCGATAGAGATCTCGGTGTCGTCGTCGAAGAAATTTGTAAGGAACTTCGTCTCCATGTCGTCCCAACTGTTTATGCTTCCTGGCTTGAGGCGACGATACCAATCGAAGGCGGCTCCGCGAAGAGTGCCAACGAATGACCGCACCATCAGAGGCTCATTACCAGAGATGACTCCCAAGTGCGATTTGAAGTAAATCAAATGCTGAGTGGGTGAACCCATCCCATTAAACGGCGTGAAGTTAATTAGACTGAACTTCGCCGGATATGGGATTGATTCCCACTCTCTTGGGTATGGACAAGGAATGCCCGTCTTTTTCGTCTCTTGAGCGGAAATCAATGTATTGATTTTGCTCTCGAGGTTTTTAATTTTTAGGCTTTCACCTGTATCTTCAATAGCATTCCCGTTACCACCCCCTGCATTGACGGGAGGATCATTGATATTATGAGCATTCGTATCCTCGTCCTCCTGATGGACTTGGTTGCGACGACTTGGCTCGCCTTGCTGGTTCGTCAATGCTTGGATTTGTTGGTCATGCATTTCTCTCATGTTCTGCATGGTCATCTGCATCTCGAACCTGAAAGTTTCCTGCTGCTTAGCCAAAGCGTCTTCAATCATCTTGGCAATTTGCTCCGCACTTATCATATGCGCCTCGCGGGGTTGTCCCTCGCTGGATACCGTATTATCTGATGCGACTGCGGAGCCGGCATCAGATTCTTCATCTTCTGAAGGGCGTCTTGTCCGAACCCTACCATAGGTTGCTCGCTCGATGGTTCCGGACTGCAGACGGGTTCTAGGCCGGGAGGCTCTCAGAATTGACTCGAAATCATCCCGTGCCGATGTCCCCTTGCTGGTCATGTTGGTAGTGACCCTTGAACGTTCATCATCTTTGACCATTGTTCCTCTTCTTCGGAAACGTCTAGTCCTTGGCTTTGGCGCTTCCATGCTGAGTCTTTGGAACACGGAAACTCTTTCGGGAAACATTTTGGTGCAGTCGCACTCAGATAATACCGCCCGAATGAGTTTTGAGCAAGGACATTGAGTCTCTAATCTTTGAGGGCTCCTCTTTCTGGATTTGCTCGTACCTCCAGCACGATAGTACAGCTTGTCCGTTTGAAAGTCGGAGCAACCTATCGTGTGTTGGCACGATCTCCCAGGTATAACGTCATCGTCATCAGACAACAACGTTTCCTTCTGAGAATGAATTTCCTTCTTTGAGCTCTCCAGAGTCACACGCCTCGAAACGCGCCTTTGTGGGTGTGAATCTTCAGCGGGCTCCTGCACTTCGATGCGCAAAGTTGTGCGCTTGGGTGCCACGATTTTCTCCAAATGTTGAGGGTTGCGGCAACCCCCAGCATGTGTTGAGGGTTGCGGTAACCCCCAGCATGTTGAATTGTTTGGGACTTCTTCATTGGCCCCAACCGTTCTTGAACTGGAGCTTTGCCTCGTTCTTTGGGAAGTGGACCGAGGCGCTCCAAAATTGACTTTCTCCTTCGGGATGATTCGGCATGATCTCCCGGAGTAGTTGCGGAAATCACCAGCGATTTAGGTTGATTCGCCGTAGTTTGAACTTTCGGCGGCTGCAGTTGTTGTTCCTTGGTCTGAACCGCCGCTTCAGACTTCGGCCTCGTCACCTCCTTTTGCAGTCTTCTACGGGCTTCTTCAGCTTTGGCCCGTACTTGCGCCGATAATGCGCGGCGCTTGCGGATACGCTCCTCCAGCGTCGTACGGTTCCGTTTGACCCGGACCCACTCCATCGTTGATGGCTTGGAGGAACCACTCTTCACTTGATGTTGAGCCTGTTTGCCTCGTTTGTTCTTCAGATCCGCATTGTAGCGGACCCCGTCAACGGACTCCATGGCCTTGGCGAATTGCTTCGCGAGGCGTTGACGCTGCCTCTGGCGAGCTCTCTTAGAGAGAGTCACCACGCCTTCGATGGTGGATTTGACCTGCTTAGATGCCGATGGGACTTCACCCGACGCAACTTCGGCGTCGATCGGGGTGAGGTTGTCGTTGGTGGCTTCAACTTCTTCGCACCAACGGACTTTTCTCCTGGAGGAGAACTTCTGGAATTTCTTGGACTTACGGGGGGAGGTTGATCCAGATGAGGACACGTACTCCTCGTACTTTTGCTGGTCGAACTCATACTCGACTTCCTCCACGACCGGGATCGAGATCCGCGGCTGCGACGGTCCGATCTCGGCAGCGAGATCGGTGGCTCCCACTGTGGTCGCCATATTGTTCGCGGGAAAAATCGTTGTTTTCTTCATTGATTCCATTGCTATCTTGAATAACAGTTTTTCGGTTACAGAAGATCCGGTCTTTTTTTAGATCCGGTTACAATGAAAATCAAAAATAAAGAAAATTAAATTACAACTTTTTCTCTTTTGTCGAACAAATCGCGAGCTCCTGTTATTCGGTCACTCGCTTGGGTGGGTTGTTTGCCTGCGCCGGGGTTGTTTGCCGTGGACCACCGCGCGATCTAGATCCAAACAGATCTACGCAGTATAACGGGTATTATTTCACCAAGGAAATAATAGCCGGAGGGATTATTTCACCAAGGAAACAATCGCTCGAATCTCGGGATCAAAGACCAAGCTTTGATCCGGAGTGTAACAACGTAGATCTGAGATCTCGATCCCCTCAAACTCCTGCCTTTTGTGATGCGGGTGCTCGCCAAGAATCAGATCTGAATGTCCAAGTCTTCAAGCCTTCAAAAACTCCAAGATGAGGTCTTAATCCGGCAGAGTTTCGGCTCTCCAAAAGTTCTTCCAAAAAAGTCCTCCAAAATGATGAATGACCCCGCCTATTTATAGGCAACCAGATCTGTGCATTTGGCACAGATCTGGGCGGCCACCTCAGGGTGGCTCGGCTCATGCTGAGCCACCCTGAGGTGGCTCGGCCTTGGCCGAGGGTGGCTCGGTTTCGGCCGAGCCCCTCCGGGTTTTGCGTCCGTCGTTCGGTTGTTTCGGTTCTTGTATCCGCTTCGTCCGTGATTCGGTTATGCGGTTGATTGGTCTGAAATCGATTCGTTGACTTGATTCCTGATTTGGCAATAAATCCGATTCTGAGTTCGATTCCAAAACTGATCGTGACTCGATCGCGATTCATCCGAGTTCGCCCATGGCGTTGCTCTGAACCTCGATTTATTCTGAATCTTGATTTGGAAGTCTGGATCCCGATTAGGCAGTAAATCGGCTTTGGTGTCTGAGTTCGAATCCGTTATATGGTTGAATGACTCATTGACTCCCTGAACCGTTGGTTTGATTCCGTACGCGAGTGGATTCATTCCGTCGTTCGCGTGCGGTTCGTCAGCTTCGTAGCCTCGTTAATCCGCTCCGTCGCACATTGTTTGGCTTCGGTGTTGATGGGCTAACGATCGTGCTTAGATACGTCGCCCGATGGTTCATTAGTTCGTGTTGAGCCGTGTTAAGGGACCTATAAGCAATTTTATATGCCTACAAGGCCACTGTAAGAAAGAACCAAAAAGTCAGGACGGGATCTGCCCTAAGGATAAATCCGCCAATCAAGTAAAGACGGGTAAATTCGCCTGTCAGAAGGCAAGACCCGCTTAACGAGAACAAAGTCTGCCTAATGAAAATGATACCCCCCTTTATCGGAGAAAAAAGTCAAACTCGCCTATCAAAAACGAGTTCGCCTTCACCCAATAAGGGTCAGTTTCGCCTGTGGAGGCAGAAATCGTCCTCTATGAGCAAACACAAAATTCGCCCAAAAAGGGGCCGACTTTGCCCTAAATCGGGGAAGCTGCCAAAGATGATTAAATCCAGGGAAGACAAGCAATGCTCATTGCTCCCAACCCGACGTCTGTAGCCTACGCAAAGTAGTCAGACTAACCTCTCGACTTACCCAAGTGCGTATCAGGTATGCTGACGGGTGCGCCGGCGGCGAGGCGGTCGGAATAACGTCCGGGGCCTCCTCCTTTTGCAACACACCTCTTAGATTTCGGCGCCATTGAGGGGATTAAGCGGGAACTCTCTCGTTAGAAAATTTTCAAGATTCTTGAGCACGGTAACCCTCAAAGGAAGAGGACAACTTTTTTTTAAAGGCGAAGTTGCCAACGTGGCCACGATCGTCCTCAAAAAGCGAAGCACCGGCAGACAAGAGACGTAACCACGATCGAAATCAACGGCCCAGATTGCCCCCGATATTTAGAAGTGCCACGTCAAGACGGGAAACGGGCCGATCGAAAACCCAGGACCCAAGTCGAAATTGACGGTTGTATCCAACGACCAGGTTCGAAAACTACGGCCACGATCCAGACGAGGCGTACGAAGCTCGCGTCAGAGCGCGACGTGACGGAACCACGCCGTCTTAGCTGGGAAGCACGAAGCCCACCAGCGGACGCATGGCTCACCCACGATGAACCTAGTCTCGCCCGAAAGGAAGGGTCTCGCCCGCGAAAACTCGACCCAAATCCACGAGTCGAACAGAAACCCACCTCCAAAACTCAACTTCGCCTGAACGGCTCGTTCGCCCTTAAAGACAAACGACAAATAACACGACTCGCCCCAAACTTGGAACCGCCTACGAGATGACCTCGCTAAAACCCACGCCTCGAATAGCTGAGGTTTAGAGTAGAAATCTTAGCATCAAGTCTAAGAGAAACTACTCGACAACTCATCATACTGAGGGGAATAGTATGGCTAGCCCGATTCAAACGGTAATCGGTAAAGGCACATCAAACCCGTTGATAGCTGAGGGTTTGCTAAAAATCCTAAAAGAAACCAAATGTGCTTGCTTCGTCAAAAACTTCTTCATTCAAAGTATTCCAGACCACACGCAAGCCGGTTTAGGTCTGAAAACTTTGAAGGGGGTCTTGTAGACGGTAAAAAATACCGCTGTGAGCTTGCAAGAGATTCACCTGAATGATCAACTCGCCTGCACGAGCCAGAATCAACTGGGAATAGCGGAATTTCGCCTTTTACACAACTCGCTTGCTCGAGTCCAAAGTCGAATCTGCCCGCAAACCTCAAAGATGTAAGTACAGCTAGGTATCCGCTACCCCACGTGGCAGGGCGGGCTTTCCCATCCCTCTCGACCTGAGAGGGGAGAGAGCACAGTGCTCCAGGCCCGTCGAGTAGCCGTTCACAGTACAAGTGATCGGACAGGCGTCAGATCCACCTGAACATTCATAAATCCGTCGAGTAGCCGTTCACAGTACAAGTGATCGGACAGGCGTCAGATCCACCTGAACATTCATAAATGCGGTTCACCTCACCCATCCAGGTCGGGAGCTGGATCCGCCGGCATTCGGCAAGTTAGCCAGACCCACTCGAGTACTGTGCACCTACTTCACCGCCTCTCCTGACCAGAAAGGAGAAGGCACCGTGCTCCAAGTACGCCGAACGGCCACACACAGTACGAATGATCGGACAGACGCCAAATCAATCTGCGAACTCATAAATGCGGTTCATCAATGCTGGTCAAATCCACTCGAATAGTGGGCGGCCGTTGCCTCACGTACAAGGATGGGCCTTCCCATTCTATGCGACACGACATAAAGCACAATCCCTCAAATGACCATTCATAGTATCGAGAGGCGGCAAAACATCTCTCAACAGGATATGGTCACATCCCATGATTCAAGGAGCGGCCACGCCGTCTCTCCGCTATATAGGAACTTCTTCCAGCCACGAAGAAGAGGTTCAGTCCAATTCAGATTTTCTTCCAAGTCAAGAAGAAGAGATTCAGCTGTTTAGCCGTGCAAGCGATTCGCTCATAGTTGAACCAGCTAATTGAACCATTAGCTCTCAATCCCCAAGAGGATCGAGACCAAGTTGTTCGCATAATCCTTGTGTTACAGCACCACTGTCTAGTTCTAAGCTCCGATCGCCGACAAACTAAGCAGACCCGAACTCCATCAACTCGAGCTTCTACTGCGTACTGAAGCTCTCCAGCAACCTCGATCGAACGGTCCAAGGGAAGCAGACTCGACACAAGCATCGAGCGAAGCATCCTGTAGCCACCTAAAGTCCCCACACTAAACAAAGAGGGCATTCCCTCTGCTTCTGTTGTAATTTCGATTCATTAGTTTATAATAAGCTTTCTTATCAATACAAACGAAACTCCCTGTTTTCGGGAAATCCAAATTTACACCCTACATATATCATGCATATAAATAAGAAAGAATATACTCATAATATTTTTTATAGCCTCCCAAAACCTCAGCCAAAAACCCCAAACCAAATAAGAACTTAACTCAATAAGAACTAGCAATAAGATTGATATGAAATACAATAGTAGAAATGCTAGAAAATAGAGTTAAGGAAACTTCTCTATAAACACAAAGAGAGGATGAAAGGATATTGAAGATGAATTCCTCAACAGATGATGCAAACTCCTCTTTGTAACAGCAAACCCCAAAAACAAACTAAACAAACTTAAACTCTTTTAAAACTTGTTAAAACATTATCTTTGGTTCATTGAGAACTGAGATCAATGGGATATTTATAGCCTCCAAGAACCTCAGCCAATACCCCCAAACCAAATGACAAAAACAGCCCCAGCAACGGTAACAAAAATAGCCGTTGGAAACAGAACTGACAGAGCGGCAGTCGACCGAAAAAATTCGCGGTCGACCGCGATCCAGATCTAAAACTGAGAATACAAGCAGAACTTCGTCGGTCTACCGGTGCGGTCGACCGATAGAAATTTCGAGCTCTCGGTCGACCGCACCAGTCGACCGACAAACTCTCTGCTGCCCACTGACGACTGAACATATGAGCAGTCGACTGGTGCGGTCGACCGATAACTGATACTACAGAAAGCTAGTTCTGAAAACTGTTTTTCTGATTTTAAAACACTGTTTAAAAATATCAAATAAATTCCAAAAAATGTAAAACTTTGGGGAATGATTGTAGACATGATACTAAACATTCTACAATGACTGGTTTCTAAAAAGGACTTCCCAAATGAAAAATATCATTATTTTACAAAATAGTCCAAATCATGAAAATGTAAACATATGAGTTTGATATTTAGGCTAAACCATGTTTTAAAATTTTGCACAATGATTATATAGACTTAATAAAATATGTATATGATTATTGTTAAGTCCAAAAACTAAGAATACAAAATTTTCACAAATATGCATATTCTATGCAATAAATACTAAAATACAATAGAGTATGAAATATGTAATTTCATATATATAATTTCATATATATAAACATAAAAACCCAAAACACATGTAATTCCGCCAACCTCCTTTGGATATGATCGTTGAAGCTCTATTCCATCCATCCTCCAACATGTTGTTTGCCTAGAATAAATACAAAACACAAATACTAGACAAACAACATTAGAAGTAAATTGTTTGTTAAACATTATCAAAACAAGAAGGCCAACAACCCTAAGTTGATTATTGCAGGCTCTTAGCTTTTGGAGTTCGAATTCAGCCGATTTCTGAGAATCGCGCCACGCCTGTAACCTGGAGTCCATTTGAGAAGCAATATAGGAGGGTGCACCTTTGATGCGGAGATCCATTAGAAATTCAGCATGTTGTTTGAAGTCGGCCAAATAAGCGTCGATGGAATCAGCCAATTCACCATATCCTTCTTCTCGTATTTCCGACATATAGCGATCAAGAGGTCTCTTAAAATTCTCAAAATACGATCCTTTGAAGAGAATGTGATCGACCATAGCGTTCAAAAAAGAGATGAAGCCTTGGAGATCAGAGCAAATGATAGCCTTATCCGGATCTTCGTCTGCTAATAAAGCTTGGATTTGACTTGATAATGATGAAGGAGCTGCGATGAGGACAAATATGTCAGTACAAAATATATATGTGCATACATAACAACGAACGGAAGTATACCAAGCTTAACGAAAAATTCAATGACTTAACTACCTTGACTTGTCGATACCGGAGTCGGCTCTACAACTGCTAGAGTTGGTTCAGGAATGATACTTGTCAACGCACCCGCTACATCAGATGATTTTTCAACTAAAACCTCAGAGAACTTCGGGTCCAGATTAACAGGCCTTTTGGGAGAGGATTCTGCAAACAAGAGAATCACAATGAATATAATGGAATATTGATCAGAAATTTAAAACAAATGATTGATATAAAACTCACCAACTCTAGTCGCAACAGCTGCCGATGTACCGACTACTTCAGTTGGTCTCGTTTTTATTACAACAGGACTAAGTTGGGGAGTGACATTAATTTCTATCATCATGGGGTCCACAGGAGTAGTAGGTTGAGGTTCGAGAATTGAGGATTGAAAATCAACTCCGGTTCCTGCCCATGACGAGAGGTCACGACCCTCGGGCTGATCAGACATTTCAATGGTTATAGCGGCATCAGCTCCAGCACCTGATCCTATAATTCGAACACTTACATGATTAGGCAAGTTTAAAAAAAAGAAGAAGAAAAATACGGAGTTTACAGAACAAAGGCCCTACTCTCAGAAGGACCCGCTTCTGTTGAACCAACTCCAACAGTTGATCCGATGGCTGTATCAGAGGCTTTCCCCGATAATAGATCGGAGATATACTGATGGTCACCATCTGAGAGATCGAGATCGAGGTTATGCTCGTTGAAATCCTCGACCTCTGTCGCATGTGTGACCTCTCCTCCAACAGATTCTTTCATGATGGCATCTACAGAATATATTGGGTCATGAATAACACATATACTCATATGAACTCACACAAAATAGAGAATAGATTTATCTTCATTAACCGGGACGGATCCGAGGGCTCCACTACTTGCACCCGCTTCTTTTAGTTTAACTAAAAGGAGACAACGTGCACAAGTCATTAGAAGAGGCATGCGTTCTGACTCATTCATCTTTCGAAATTGTCTTCCAAATGGAGAAAGAGCCGTACCTATATTTGAGGCTGATGGATCAACATCAGAAGTTGCAGGAACACCAGCGGTTTCATCTGTAAGCGCATCTTGCATTTGTTGAACGAAGCTGGGCGCCTCAGCTTCCATACCGCCAGGAGAAGCAGTGTCAGCCTGAAGTTCTCCCTATTCTTGACTCCCTACAAGGATTGAGTGTAAAATAAGTCCGAGTATTAAGAAATATAAGAGTAGTAAAATGAAAATAAAGATGAATGTTTACCTTGTTCGGCTGAGGAAACATTGTGGTCAGATGTCTCCTCTAAAGCGGGAAGACGAACACGTGGCTTAGAGGCGGCCTTCTTCCGTCTTTTTAGTGGATGCGCTTCATCCTGGACCTCAGATCCTTCGTGACGATGTTTGGTGTGTAATTCAGTTATGGGAGGGACTTGGGTTTGAGCTTGAGCGGAAGATTGTGATCTTTGCCGACGAGCAAGAGGCATTGTATCTTCTTCAACCTCTTCGTCTCCACTGAGGACCTCTACCGTCATCCGATTGGGATAAGTCATGACGACTCTCTCCCTCCTTCTTTTCGGAGCGTCCTGCGGTTGGGCAGGAGCAGCATAGTGAGCTTTGCGAGCAATGGAAGGGTTTACAAGTCCTCTCTCGAAGAAAGAATCGGGGAGACCAACTGTCTCTCCTTCATTCTTCTGTTCAGCCTCTGCTTTTGTTTCCCTAGAACTCGAATCAATCTCACCCGCCCCCTCAGAAGTTTTTGTTTCATTAGTATGAAACTCTTCTTCGCTATCAGTTGGGCGGGCCTGTTCCTTTCCCTTTCTGGACGATTCAGTAGCCTCTTGCCTTCGAGGTGATAATATGGTTTCATGGGTCACTTCTGTTGTACGCCTTGGAGTTTCCTCTTCTTCTGAGTCCGATATCCTCCTATTCTGAGTGACGATATTAGCAGCTATCAGCCACTTACAATAGAGGAAAGTCATTCATAGGGGCAGCACTTCCAAGGGGAGATCAAACTCAACATTTGTACATCCGGCAATACTCCAAAACCAAGCTCTCGCCCAATCGATAAGGCCACCTCGAACGCTGAGTTGACGGTTCGGGTTGCCGACATACAGTTGATCATAGCCGAGTTGGTGAGCAAATCGACATGGAAAATAAGGTTCGATATGACAAACATCTTTCACCCTGAACACTAGATAACCAGGTCGAATGTTCACCAGCCATCTGAAACACCCGACATCCAAAATGGTGCGATTCTGTCTTGGTTCTTCAGCATCCAATAAAGTCGTATTGTACATACCGGAGAATCGAGGGAAGCAGGGAAAGAACTCCCAACATTTGTGAATTTTGAATTGCCTCGTTATATCCATCCACCGATGTTTAACCCATTTACAACCCTCAAGGGTCTGCAACAGAGGCAGGCTGGGATCCACTGTCTCAGGAGCCTCCATTAAGTCTGGCCGGTGAAGTACCAACCAGGTCATCAGATAGGTATATGGTAGTTCCAGCTTCAGAACGGATACACTGGCGGAGGGTTTCTTTCCCTCTTGAGTAAGCACAGAAACTAATTGTCGTAATCCACTGTGAATAGCGGCCACCATAGCAGGAAGCAAAGATAATTTGTGACCTGTAACTAACTGGACGGCTGGATACAACACTTCAATCGGCATAGCATCAGATGGTTGATGGGGAACGACACACCTTTTCAGCCATAATGCCAGAAAGCCGGCCAGCAGGGTAGTAGGATGAATCGGAACACCAGCTTGCCACAAATAAGAACTGAATTTAGTACCATGAGGAAATCCGCCTTCTGAGTGAGAGGTATAAGTTTGTGCGTTTGTTCTCTCTAGCAGTCGGTTGATTTCAGTCGGGGTCAAAGGAGATAATCCGCACACTTCTTCCGAACGATTCTCAAGATTCTTGAACAAATAATCGGCGAATTGTTTTAAGCTAATCTGGGGAGATTTCTTCTTAGCTCTAGTCTCCATCTCAGCCATAGCTATATGATAATGACAAGTTAATTCCCATAAAATATCATGGGTCACAGTTGACTGATCTTTCATCTTATTCAACTGACTTGCGGTTGGGAAGAATTCTTGATACGGGACATCACCTATAGGCAAACCAGACACCTTCATTATTTCATGTAATGGTAATCCGAGCTCCCCATTCTTGGTGAAGAATGTATTGGTGTCAGGATTGTAGATCTCGAATAAACAGAGGAAATGGCCTACACTAATCTGCAAACCATACATACTGACACGGATCGGGACTGACAACCCTAACTCTGCCAATTCTCGTCCCCAACGATTCAATACATATCGGGTCATTCTGGTCCACCACTTGTCTCCAAAATAATGGACCCATCCATAACATCTGAAATTCTTGTTGGTTAATTTCTTTCCCACTACAGCTAACCGATTCTTCATAGTGTTTGACTGTGCTGCCTTCTCATTCTGAGGCATATTATCTTGGCCTAAGATACCCGGATGAAGTCCTCGCACGGAAGCTCTATCACTGGAACCCGGGGTGGCTTCTTTCCCAATAAAACCATAGTGAATACGCTCGTGGTTTTCGGTCAATCTCCAGAACATTTCACGTCCAACTGACAAGTTTCTGAACTTTAACAGTGAATGCTCCCGAGGGATCCAGGGCAGATACAAGAATAATGACCCGCTCTCATATAACCACTGTGCAGGTCTACAAGAAACGATCTCTGGATCTCTTACAGAGTCACCAAACAAAAAATCTGGCTTCCTTATGCACTGGTTCGAGTCTTGTTCTGAAATTAAGGTTGCGTCCGTAATTAACCGTCACAGAATACGACAACTACCTCGTCGAATCAACTCTCTAGCTCCTTCACTATAGTCTGGCTTGAATTGGGGAGCTGATTCAATTAACGAAATCCCCTTGTAATAGGAGTGGGTAACACTACTTTGGCCCGTAACCTCATCAGCAGTAAAGATTGCAGAAGGAAAATGGACTGATAAAGAAAACATACACATAACTTGTGTAAGAATAGTCCTAAAATTTTAGAGAAAGCGGTATATCTTACTCCATAAGATATAATCGCTACCTCATAACAGGTGCGACAATTTTCCATCTACCACATGTATAAAAGAGATATGCGTTACTATGCACGAGCATTATAACAGCATATCAAAACCTTTCAACACACGTGGGAGGATACGAAATCGCCACTGTATATTCTGAAGTGTGTTCTGTCCAAGCAAAACAAACACTTTCTAGCGTCGATCCCCTCAAAGGAGGATACCGGATCTTCTCGGATGTATCTCAAAGGATGACAAACGAGGGTTGGCATACAAATACAGATATATACATATAGAATTGACAAAATACAATGTTTAAATTCGTGAAAGGTTGAAAGAGATGTACCCCCATGCGAGGCAGTGACGTGATCAGCCCCCTCAGAAGGCTGGACAGTCGGACGACCCCGGGGAACTCGAGATCTACACGGCGACATGACGAAAATACAAGCTACATTGAAATCCAACGAGAAAGTTAGGGTTTTGAGCATGGAATTGACAAAAATATCACAAAATACAGTTGAAATACGCATGCATAGGGAAGAATCAAAGAAAATCAGAATTTTTGAAAGGGAGGGGGAGAACAGACCTTCAATCTTCAAGTGGAATCCCTCCGAATAAGAACCCTATCCAACTCAAAACGAAGAGGAGAAGAAGAGGCCGAGAACTGATCGAAAATTGCTAAGAAATCGCCAAGAAATCGTCCAAAAAAACCGATTCAAATTCAATATGAGATAAAACCCGTCAAAAAACCCTAAGTCGGGGTTTTATATCCCCGACTTCGCCGTGCGAGACAACATTTACTGTCTCGCCGTGCAAGACAGCATATACTGTCTCGCACAGTGAGACAGCATATACTGTCTCGCACAGCGAGACAGTATAAGTTGTCCCGCACAGCAAGACAGTATAAGCTGTCTCGCAAAACGAGATAGCATATACTGTCTCGCACCGCGAGACAGTATAAACTCTCTTATCGCGAGACAGTGACGGTTGTTTCAAGTATAATAGGTGATGTCGTGGTGTTTTGATACACATGAATACTCCAATAGGTACACGAGTCTAAACTGTTTTTCTATATTCGACAGGAAGTTTCTGGAGAATATTACTCTGAATATTCTTAAGGATAACCTGACGAACTCTCGATGGATATACAAGTATCAATTTGGTGACAAAAGTCAAAGAAATACCAGCTTCGATTCAAGACCTCGATAACGGTCAAGCGATAAACACAGTACCGGAAGAGTATTAGCTATTCTACAAAGAACTGAATAGACTAAAGGATGAAGAGATCAAGAGCCGAAGCCATTTTATGGATTCTTCTACACGATCTACTCAACCAAGCATTGAAGGGATCGTAAGTAAAATCTATCTTATCCAAAGTATCCCAGACTCCTCTATAAAAGAATGAGTCTGGAATACTTTGGAGGGGGTATCTGTAGGCGTCAAAAAATGCTGATAGATATCCAAACATAGAGAAGAACATCCAAAAATCATAAAAAATCTACCTCATGCTGTCTTAGAAAAGATCAAGATAGTGTTTACTGTCTCGCCAGCGAGACAGTGTTTGATGTCTCGCAGCGAGACAGTGTTTGCTGTCTCGCAACGAGACAGTGTTTGCTGTCTCGCAGCGAGACAGTGTTTTTACTGTCTCGCAGCGAGACAGTGTTTTACTGTCTCGTAGCGAGACAACTTTGAAATGGTCAGAAACTACCTAAATAACTGCCACACATGTGTCCATTAACTGCCAAGGGACGTGGGAAACATCATGGGCGAAAATCACGTGGATAACTGCCAAAAAAAACATCGTGGGCGAAAATCACGTGAATAACTGCCAAAATAACGGAGTTTGAAACGTGGGAAGGTAGTTACAGTGAAAACTGCCAGACAGTTGGAATTTCCGAGACAGTATTTACTATCTCGAAGGCTGAGACAGCAAACACTGTCTCGGCCGCCGAGACAGTAAACATTGTCTCGCAGACTTAACGTTGTCGTTTGTTGTGTTTTTCATTTACGTGTCCCAGAGGCTATAAATACCCCCCTAGGGTCACTACTAACGAGGATCGAGCATTGATCGAGCAAATTGGAGCAGATCTGAGCATAGAGAGCAGAGAGAAAATAGTAAAATTTGAGTTCTTCGTGTGATTCCTTGAGATTCGAGCTTTGACTTGATCTTAAGAAGAATGATCGTCTTACTTTGATAAGATATTCACTTCAAATTCCTACTTCGATAAACGAAGGAAGAATCCATAAACCCCTCACAATTTGTGATTAGGTGGTCCACGAGTCAAAGCACTCCCGGCACAGGCAAAGTCCCACAAAACAAGAATCGATAAACGATTTTTTATGTTATTTTCTCGAAAGTTATAATTTTCTCAATTTTTTATTGTAATTCATTGTAAACGACCGAAGTTCAATAGAATTATCAATGGAAACGACTTTTGCAGAAAACACTTAGCTTTACCGTTTTGTGAATAGGGAAAATTTTCTTAAGAAAAACGGTGACAAATTCATCCCAAGTTGAGATGGAATTTGTCGGTAAGCTGTACAGCCATTTTTTAGCTTTATCCTTAAGAGCAAATGGAATAAATCTAAGCTTAGTTGCATCTTCAATTAATTCTCTCATTTTAATCATAATACACACTTCCTCAAATTCTGAAATAAAAATATATGCATCTTCTGTTTCATTTCCAAGGAATTTGGGAAGCATGTTTATGAAATGTGGTCTAAGCTCAAAATTTTCTCCATTTGTTTCGGGGAGCCTTATGCAAGATGGAATTGCATTTCTGGTGGGGTAACACATATCTTGAAGAACGGATTGATTTGCCATTTCTTGGATTGGTTCAACACGAATTAAACGATAAGAATTATCCCTAACCCAAGTTTGCATACACCAAAACAACTTCTTTTTATAAATTTTAGAAAATTAGTTTTTTTTATGAGAAGAAAACTTATTGAGCTCGAATCCTTAGGGGCCAACGTCTAATGAGTTTTAGAAGGCTTGGATTTGTGAAGTGAGGAATTAGTGATTTGTGGGCTAAGGAAAGGGTGATGAAATCCCTTACCTTATCTTGATTGGGGTTTTGCCCTTAAGAATGTTTTAAGTGTGTGCCAAATCAAGTGCTACAATCACTTTGGTAAATTCCTA
Organism: Asparagus officinalis; assembly: GCF_001876935.1. Lineage (NCBI taxonomy): Eukaryota > Viridiplantae > Streptophyta > Magnoliopsida > Asparagales > Asparagaceae > Asparagus > Asparagus officinalis. The sequence goes on from NC_033795.1 coordinate 60,092,353, forward strand.
CACTATATGAAATGCAACCCTAGAAATTAAAAGCGACTAAAAAGGATGATAAAAAAAATCTTTATATTTTTTTATTAGGGTTAACAATCAAACAACTATGAGGAGGTGGAACATTGTTTGAGTTTATTATCTTGTTAGTTAATGTTCAAGTGAAAGATGGATTTTATTATGGTCGACAAAAATAAATAATTTTTTAATCCTAATTGTCTCTAATTGTGAAACTAACTAAAAAGGGTGGAATTGAAAACGCTAGAAAGAAGACTTACCTGAAAGCAATTCTCTAAGTTCTTCTTGATCTTCAATCCAAGACTTTCAAGCTGCAAGCGGTTTCTTCATAAGAAAACACACAAGTTAAAGAACCAAAATAATTAAAACCTACTTAAGCACCGTCCCCGGCAACGGCGCCAAAAACTTGATGCGGCATAATTATGTACCAAAATTGCAAGTGCACAATTGATCAAGTTATAGTATAAAGAGTTATCGATCCCACGAGGAAGGTGTTTTGTAGGAGAGAATATAAAATCGGTTCTTATGTTGTGTATGTGACAAATAGGAGTGATGAGTGAATGTGATTGTGGAGAGAATGATTGTGATTGTGTAAATGAATATATTTGAGAGTGGAAGTGAGTAAAAAATAAATGTGATCAATAAGGCAAGAAGGAAGAATGAATAAAATCGAGAAACAAATAAAAATCAAGAATGTAAAGATAGAGGATTCAATTAAAGATATGGGTAATCTAGAATTGAATCATCTTCTTAGAAAAAGGTGATTCCCTAGAGAGTTCTAACCTAAAGGCGAATCAAAGAAAGTAAAAATAAACAAAAAGAAAAACTAAACCCAAGATGGTTCTAGCCTCAAGGTGAATAGTACAAGAAATTAAAATCTAACTATAAAATAAATTGCAAAATCTAAACTACAAAATAAATTACAAAAATACAAGAAAATAAATCTACTCTATAAGCATGAAATAAATCTAATCTATGAGCATGAAATAAATCTAAGGCAAGAGGGTTCTAGCCTCTTAGCTATTTAAACAAGAAAATAAAATCTAATTACAAGCATGAAAATAAATCTAACTAATAAGCAATAAAAGAAAAATAAAAGAGAAAAAGGAAAGAAATGCAAACCTCTAAATAATTCTTCATCTCCATCTTCATCATCCAACAAAGAGAAGAAATATTTAAAGTGGTGAAAAAATTATTATTATTAAGGGGCTGTTTGGTTCATTTTTTAACTCGGTGTAAAAGTTTTACACCGTATCCATATCAGATTTTTCGTGGCCACGTAGGATATAAGCTTTCCGTCGTATTTTTTTCCCATCTTTGGTTCGCTAGAGTTGAAGAAGGGAAACTCGATGATAATCGCCGCCACATCAGATTTTTTTCTCTCCCCTAATTTCTTCCTCAACCTCGTGAAATCGACGAAAACTACAGCCACGTCAGCTTTTTGCCATATAAACAAAAGTTTTTCTTTTTTTCCATGCGAACCAAACACAAGAAAAATAAATACATTGGTTTTCCACCATTTTTTTGTGCGAACCAAAACGAAACAATCTATTTTTTGAAAAAGTTTAGAAAACTCAAAACTTGTGTTTTTGTACATGGAAATGCATTTCCCTATATCTAGGAAACGAACCAAACAGCCCCTAATTGTAACAAAAAGTTACAAATTTGGAAGGCCTTCTCAATTAAGAGTAGTCTTCCTCTCCAAAAGGAGTTACAAAAATTTTCACACCTCTAACCCCTCACTCTCTACCCCTATTTATAGTAAACATCAGTGAATGTGAGCCATTGGATCAAAATCTTATCCAAAACAATTGATTTTCAGCCATTGAAGCGTAACAGATTCCGTTTGTATTGATGCCAGCATCGATACAGGCATCGATGCTGCCATCGATGCTGGCATCGATGTCAGGCTACTTCCTTTTTCAGCCCGCAACTTTTCTTCTCTTTGGCTTTTGGGCTTAGGCTTTTGGTATTTCTTCATTTGGGCTTCTGCTGATGTTTTCTTTTTTTGGTTTTGGCCTTTTGGATAATTTGGCAATTGATTTTCCAATGGGCTTCTTTGCTTTATTTCTTCACTAAATCAATGGCTTTTTGTTGAGTGATTGGAGTTTGAGATTTATTCTTCATTAACCTACAATTAAAGATAAAAACAATTATTAGTGGTATATTTATTCATATTAAATAGATAATGAGGGTATAAAATTGTAATAAAATGTGATTATCAATGGGTAATATTGACCATGAAAAGTTTTTTTAAATCTATACTTTTAAAGGGAGTATGATATTTTTTACAAATTTTTAATTTTCTAGGGGTTGTTAGTAATTTTGTATATTCATTTTAGTGTCTATAGGTTAGAATTTTCATGGTGTTTTTTTATAAATTATGAATTTTTAGGGTCTTTTTGCAAGTTTTTAAACTTATACGTCTTTTGTACATATTGTAAATTGTTTATAGACTATTTATAATTCCTATATTTTCAATTTACTAACGAGTTTGAAATTCTCAGGTGTTTTTTTATAAAATTTATATTTTGAGGGTTTATTTATAATTTTTGAAACTTTAAGGGTGTTTTCTTAAATTACAAATTATGTAGGGAATATTTATAATTCCTATATTTTCAATGTACTGTTAAGTTGAAAATTATCAGGATTTTTATAAATTTTATAATTTGAGGGTTTTATTTTACAATTTATAAAAAGTTCAGAGTGTTTATTACAAATTCCATAAATTTTAGAGGTTTTTGTGTTATTTGTCGGATTTTAATGTGTTTATATTTTTGAAATATAAGGGGTTTTTTTATAAATTTTGAATTTTTAGGGGTGTTTTTGTAATTTTTAAAACTTACAAGATATTTTCTCCAAAGTCAAAAAACGTTCAGTTGCTAGCTAGCATATGTTTTTCAGATTTCTTACTGAATTGAAATAAGTAAAATTTATAATTTTCAATATGTTTTAATAAAAATTTAAATTTGTAGGGGTGTTTTTTGCAATTTAAAAAACTTAGAGGATACTTTTTTACAAAGTTCAAAAACTTTTAGGTGCTGTCTAGCACATGTTTTTTAGATTTATCTGTGAACTGAAATAAGTAAAGGATTTAAATTATATCAAATATATCTCCTTTATCAAATAACATGTTAAGTCTTATTATGAATATGATAAATCATTTAATTACCAATTCAAAGAAGATATGATAATTAGAATAGATTAGGATAATAATATAATATTCAAAAAAGTTAAGGGTAATATTGACCATAGAAAGATTTTCCCAAACTCGTACGTTTAAAGGGAGTATGATATGATATGATTTGTATTTAAAGTTTTTGTATTTAGATCACACAAGACATGTGTACGCTTATTGACTCAACCATTCACTGAAATATCTTCCTATCCGCTCATAGTCAGTTCTAGGAGTTACCAAAGGGCACATAGTCTGATGTTACTTTCACCAAAATCCTAATAAAACACAGGGAAGAAAGAGGTGCATAAGGGATACAATATTCATCATAAGATATTGCCCTTACAAATATGTCACATGCTAAGCACGTGATTGGCTTTTGACGGATAACTAAACTGAAATGAAACAGAGTTAGGTTTTCAAATATGAAAGTTGCTAAACAAACATTGAGGTATCAGAACCGTAAAAAGGGAACATTTTGGCTATAAAATTATTATAAAAAAAACTAGGAAAAAAGTAAACAGAAAAAAGGTTAAAAAAATGTAATCTTAATATGGGTACATAACTTCAAATAACTCTAAAATGTAACGCTTAACCAAGAAGAAGATCTCAAGAGGGGTAAATATGCAAAAGGGCACATAATATCTAACCGACTCGCTCCTCCCCCAAATAAAAACCCCCACTCTTATCATAAACCCCCACTCTCACCCAACAAAACCTAGGGTTTATCCTCCTCTCATCACAAGATGGCCGGTCGAACCCTAATCTCAAAGCTCTCCCCTCTCCTCGCCACCCGAATCCCCGTCCTCACCGCCTGCGCCCCCTCGTCGCCGCCTCCTCCATCCTCCTCCGATCCTCCGCCGCCTCCGTCGCCAGCCTCCGATCGTTCTCGTCTCGGCCGACGACGTCGCTCTCTCACGACTCGTCGCCGAACTGGAGCAATCGGCCGCGCGAAGGGAGACGATTCTCCTCGATGGATGCGATTTCGAGCACTGGCTTGTTGTTTTGGAGCCGCCGGAGCCTAGTGCGACGAGGGATGAGATTATTGATTCGTACATCAAAACCCTAGCTCAAGTTGTTGGAAGGTCTAACTTCCTCCCTCTCATTTTTTTAAACTTTTTTTTTGGATCTAGTTGTAGATTGTTGGTAAACTTCATTGAATGAAACCCTAGGTGGGGCTTTTCGCGTGAAAAATCCCATTTTGGTGCGGTTTATTTTTCCATTTGTAAGATTTGGTTCTGTTCGTTGGCTGTTTATCGCGTAGAAACCCTAACTCTACCGGTGATGTGATCATCAGTTCTACATCGAAACCTAGTTAGGGGTTTACTTCTTTTTTATTGTGGATTGTTATTGTTTATATGATTGGGGTTGCTTATTTCTCTAAGATTTATCTATATGTTTAGTTTTTTTATTTGGTTGTGGATTGTTATTGTTGCTATGTCTGTTGAATCCTTGGTAGGGTTTTGCTTCTTTTTGATGTGTTTTATCTGTTTTGGGTTGGCAATTTCCATTTTGGTTTGTTTTACTGCTTGATTGTGGCTTGTCTATTCTTCTGAGGTATTTTTTGACGGTTGTGTTCTTATCAAAATTGAACTTTTGTGCGTTTAGGTTGTTTTTTCTCCCTTTTATTTTTATATAGCTGTGTTGTTTTCCTCGTTGTACTGAGAGACGTTTGTATTAGGTGCTACTGGGGTTTGCAATTATAGCTTGATTTGGATAAATTCTTTTTTTTTTTGGGAAAGTTGGACATTTTGGTAAGAAACCCTAGGTATGGGGCTATATAAGATTTTAGGTTGACCATCTGTAGCTGCATTGAATCCTTAGCTACGGTTTTGTTTCTGCTTGATGGGTATTAAGTTTTATCAACATGAAAGTTTTGACATTTGGTTTGGTTTATTGCTTGATTTGTAGCAAGTCTAATCTATTGAAGTTGTATTTGATGTTAGTTATCATATTGAAATGATTGGATTAAATGTTACTGGGATCTGTATCCAATTGTTGCTAGTTGAGATAAATAATCCTTATTAGTAGATTAACCTTTTGGTTATAAGTAAGAGTATAGCTTATTTCATTTTTAAATTTTTCTCTTTTTAAAATTTTCCTTGGTTGTGATTGGTTCTGCTTACTGAAGAGTTTGTTTAGCACCTCTGTTTAGTATCTCAATGGAAGTCACTTCTAATCAGATTTCAATCAGTGGTCATAGGTATGTTTTAAAAATGCAATTGCTGATCTGAAATTTATTTCTATGAAGTAGGTATATCTTTCTTGATTTTTTATGGCAATTGGTACTTATTCACCATGAAAGGTGATTCTAATCATTTTTAGGTCGCTTCTTAGCTTGGGCTTGGTTCGACAGTTGCCTATGTTCCACATTGATTTGTTTTGTTGTTGTATGATTTGGAATTATGATATTATCTTATATTAATTTTTTTTAGATTTTTTTATTTTTTTGTCTAATAATTTTTAGGTCTCTTCTTAGCTTGGGTTTGGCTCGACAGTTGCCTATGTTCCACAATGATTTACTTTGTTGTTTTATGATTTGGAATTAGGATATTATCTTCTATTATTTTTAGATTTTTAATATTTATCAACTTTAAAATAGGAAATTGTTGTTATTTGACCAATGGCAGAGTGATTAAGATTTATTGCGTTTTTCCTTATGTTATTTTGTTTATTAATGTTTCTTTTCCAGTTCTTTTTGTTATAAATGAGTAATAATTTACTGGCCTTTTGCGTTTACTTAATTTATTTGAAGTTCATATCATAATGTACTTCTAAATTTTGGTTGGCACTTAGGGGGGTTATTCATTGGTGTAATTTTGGGCAAATTGGGTAAAATTGTTCCAATGGGGTAATTTTACCCAATGGGATAATTTGAGTGGGATAATGTCAGACAAATTGGGTAAAATTGTTCCAATGGGGGTAATTCTCTTGCTCTGAGATGGACCAAGAATTCACATTTCACATCCATAATTTCATTCACATGAATCCATAAACTTAATTTCATTCACATTTCATCCATAAACTCAAATTCATTCACATGATATCTATCTATTGTAACAAAACTCATCACCAAATTCATCAAATTTTCTACTGAAAAGGGAAAAAAGAAAATAAAATAACTTCATTGGTCTTAGCAGCTGCAAGAAACCCTTGGATCGGCCTTCTTTACCAGCAAAATGAAAACCTCCAGAAATGGTTTCTGTATAAAATTGAGAACGAGCTCTTCTTTACCAGCAAAATCTCCTTTTATTACTTTCGTCGACCCACCATGGACTCCTCAATCCCCACCAGCAAAACCTCCTCTCCACCCCTCCCAAAATCCCCACCATGGACTCCTCAATCGCGTGCCAAACCTGGGAACTCGAGAACAACGTCGTCCCCATGGACCCAAACCCCTCCTCCGCCAGCGACTCCTCCGACGGAATCTACTACTACGACGAAGCAGGAGGAGTGGATTAGGGCAGAGATCTCGTGGGGTGGACTGAGACGACAATGGCGGTGGGGGAAATCCCTGCTCGGGAACGACGACGGCGGAGCGGCGATCGAGCTCGAGCACGGCGACGATGGAGCGGAAGTGGGGTAATTCTGTTCCCCTCTTGTTCCAGCGAATAAAAGGGGGTAAATTTTGAGGATGGGTCTGACTGTAGTTTATATATCTGGTGTAATTTTGGGGGGAAGTGGGGGATTGGGATAATTTTTACCCAACAAACCAATAACACCACAATGTTGACTCTAGTTCCAATTACACCAATGAATAACACCAAAAACTGGTGTTCCAAAAATTATCCCATTATCCCAATTTTTACACCAATGAATAACCCCCCTTAGCAACATGTTTTTGGTGGTCTGAAGGCACCTCTCATAATTGAATTGTATGTCATAATTAAATTGTGCTTGTAAAATTTGGTTAGCATTTAGGTTTTAATTCTTGCTCTTTATATAATCAAACTGTCAAATTGTTTGATTTCAGTCATATTGCAACAAAGGTTGAAGATGAACCTAGAAAAACATGAATTGAGATGGACTCAGATTGTAAGAAAGGAAGAGCTAAATGTATAATGTAGGTGGAAAAATATATATGGTAGTTGTTGATGTCGCTGACCTTGAAAGCTAGCCTATTCTAGTTTTTGTTGAGGTTTTTGCTTTGATAAGTGTTACTATTGGCAGTTATTTGGGGGGGGGGGGGGGTCTAATCTCCCTTTATCCCTTGTTCTTATGATCTCATGATTGGAGTTTGGATGAATCTTATTATTTGGTAGCATGTTAATCATGAGTTCATATCATGTCTGGTGCACACAACTTATATCTGTCACAATAATGATTGTTTTAATTGTGTCTAATTTCTCGCTTTTTTGTTGTACGCATGAGCTCACCTCTATGTTGTATCCATCCAAGTACGTTTCATGGGAAAGCCATTGTAAAAAAGAGTTTAGTGAATTTAGAATGCTTTTTAACACTATTTATATTCTTTCTTTAATTACTTTTTGTGTTGCAGCGAGGAAGAAGCAAGAATGAAAATCTATTCAGTATCAACAAAGCATTATTTTGCTTTCGGTGCCCTAGTTTCTGAGGAGCTCTCTTATAAGATTAAAGGCATGATTTCAGTTTCAATGTTTTAGAGTCCATTTTTCTTGATTGATTTATTTGAAATTGGAAATATATCACATTTTCTTCTTTCATTTGTGCAGCTTTGCCAAAGGTTCGCTGGGTTCTTCCTGATTCATACTTGGATGTGAAGAACAAAGATTATGGAGGTAAGAACTGTAGGTTCCTAGAATATATCTTAAGTGGTTAGTGATTTTGTTGCAAAATGGTTGCTTATTACAGTAAGGCTTCACTATTGTTGTTCTTGTAGCATCATGCTAATGCTATATTGGTTTTCAGCCTTCGGTCACTTACTTTGCTCTTAGGGCCTGTGTCAACTCATCCACTAACCAAGTCAATAGCACTAACCTGGTTAAGGGTTAAAAATGTGCTTGGCAACAATTGGTCCAAGATTGAACTGGAAAAAAGAGGCCCTTAACTAGGTTATCTTTGGACCATCTCCACCTTGGTTCAATCCTAATCCAAGACCTTGTACGAGTAGTGTGAAGTTGCCACACCCTTACTATTTGCATTTGATTGAGTATGAATGTGGCTTTCTTTAGCCTTGTGATGGCCTCCTAAAATCCTAAACCTCTTTATGTAAGTTCTTCATTTTTTATGAATATAAAATTAGACTCAAGTTTCTCAATTTTCAAACATTGATAGTATTTTTTGCTCAAATACATTCTTAAGTTTGTTTTTTCTAGAGTATAACAGTGAATTTAAAAAATTAACTATTATTGAGATTGAAGATTTGGGTGTTTTGGCATGATTGTGTGTATATATGTCTTTTCTTTCTTTGTTTGGAATTTGATAGTGGGTATAAGCATGTGATACAAGAACCACTTGAGGATCTCGTGGAAAAATATCGTTAGCTTCTTTTTATTGGAACATCTTTTTATGGGGTACAATTGAAGGTGACTGATGGTGGTGGATAATAATAGATGTAAATGACTACACTTAGTCTTGGTTTCTGTTTTTGATGGTATGAATTCTGTCATGGCCCTTTTATTGATGAGGATAATTTATGATTTGCATCTTTTCTTTTGAAATCTTCTTTTTTGAAACTTCAGGAGATCCTTTCTTGGGGGGCAGAAAGGGTAGATTGGGAAGTTGTAATTTACTTGATCTTGCTAAAAGTCATTGAATTCTTCTGTGACAAATTTTTATCCCCAAATTGTTAACAACATCAGTGACGTGTTTTTATCCCCAAAATTTGGGGTCGGTTATGCAGAGATCCTATTCTTCCATCAAGTATTTTCAGGCTATCTCCACCGTGAAACCACTAGTCAAAAGAGGTGCAAAAAAATCCCTGATGAGGATAATATATCTAGTCGTTCAAGATATGGTTACTAAGTATCTGTATCCAATAGGATATGGATATAAATATGGATATATAGTGAAATAGCCCTATCCGAAATATCCGAATATATGTTGTGCAATTGTTTTGATTTTAGATTACATTGTGTTTGGGAATTTTAGGGAAAGGGAAGGTAAGATAAAATAGGGGAAGGGAAGGTAGAGAGGGAGAGGGAAAATATAATATCTTGTTTGGGAGTTCATTGAGGGGAATAGAGGGAAACTTGTTTCATCATGTTAGGAAGCTCTAGTAAAGGGTAGGGAAGGGAAAAGGAGGGCCTCATAATCAAATGTCAACCGTTAATCCATAATCAAATCTCAGCCGTTGATCCGTAACGATAGAATGCTAAACATATTTTACAATTGCTTCCCCTCCCCTTCCCTCTACACTGATAAAATTATTATGCAACTTTACCCTTCCCTACCCTCTTTGACCCCTCTCAGAAAAACTCCCAAACAAAGTGACGTGCTATATTCTTTTCCCCTATCCTCTCCTACGTCCAAACACAGTGCTAATGGCTTTGTAATCTTAGCTTTTCAAATATAATGAACATATTAATGGACTCTCTTATATTGTATGAATTAAAAATTTTCATTATTATATGGTTTTCTCATGTATGTTCCTCATTTATATCTGTATTAGTTTTTAGTGGATATGACTTAAAGAGTTCCCCTTATCAAGGCATATCCATGTCCCTATCCATGATTAGTTGGCGGACATGGATATGGTAAGTATCATATCCGAGCCGTATCCGAACCGATTGCACCCTTACTACTCAACCAATCAATTTTTCATAGGGCTACTTCCAGTACTCTTGCTTCATTAATCTTGTCATTTCTCATAAAAGATGCATTGTAATGGTCTCAGTTGCACATGTCAGTTACACTCGCACGTGGGTGGTTTGTTTTTCCATGCTTAAATGTCTGTTTTCAAGGGATGAACTTCTTTTATATAGCTCATCACAGTAATCTGATTAGTAATACAAGTACAAAGAAAAAAATTGTGCACACATTAATTTTAACTGGAAGGGCCATGTGTTTTACGCAACTGTTTTTTGTGTTACTGTCCTCTTTTCATTGATGGTTCTATCAATTAGTAGCTTTTAGCTAGGGATCATCTACATCTATTGCTACAACTTCTTCTCAATTGGCAGGAGAACCATTCATCAATGGAGAAGCTGTTCCATACGACCCCAAGTACCACGAGGAGTGGGTGAGGAACAACGCACGAGCCAACGAGAGATCTCGTCGCAATGACAGGCCCCGGAATTTTGACCGCTCTAGGAATTTTGAGAGGAGGAGAGAGAACATGCAAAATCGACCGATGCAGAACCAAGATTTCCAAGGCCGTTCAAACCCACCACCACCACCAGCACAACAAAATGCTGCAGCGTTCAATCAAATGCCTAATAATAACGCACCATCACAGCCACCACCCAACATGGGATACCAGAACCAAATGCCTAATAGCAATGTTCCACCATCACAGCCGCCTCCACCCAATGGAGGTTACCAGAACCAGATGCCTAATAGCAATGCTCCACCATCACAGCCGCCTCCACCTAGTGGAGGTTACCAGAACCAGATGCCAAACCCTGGTTATCAGGGAGGCGCCCCGGTTTATCAAGGTCAAGCCCCCCCTGCTTATCAAAATCAACAAGGATATCAGGGAGGAAGTCCCGGTTATCAGGGAGGCGCGCCTGGTTATCAGGGAGGGAACTCCGGTTATCAGGGTGGACGCCCTGCTTATCAGGGTGGCAGCCCACCTTATCAAGGAGGAGACTCTGGCTACCAAGGTCACCAAGGAGGTAATATGCCTAATTACCAATCTACCCCTTACCCAGGAGGCAACTCGAGTAATTATCAGGGAGGCGGTGGTCCTGCTTATCAAGTAAGAGATGAGCCTGTTAGAGATTAGTAGATTTAAGATAAATGCAGAGTTTAGTAGTACTTTGTGGTGCTTTTCTTTTGAACGAGGTAACTTGATGTCAATGTTCCAAACGTGACGTGTAGTGTAGATTTGTGCCGCGTGTTTGCTTTTGATAATTGGGAATATAGTTCTGGGGCTTGATGCTATTATGTCAGGTAGACCAATGAGCATGATTTGTATCGAGCCAGTTGCTGCACATTGATATGGTGGTTGTGATAATTTGGTACGTTATATTTTCAACGAGTATGCTGGTTCTATAATCATGTGCATCTCCCTACATTTGCTCTGAGCTTCTGTATGGCGTTGATATCTGGGTATCAAGAACGCTGGGTGGAATGAGTTCTGCGGGGTCTATATTTCCCTTTGAACCTGGTGCAGCTTCTTATGAAGCTTAGTTTAGTGCTTTCTTCTTTATTATTATTACTATTACTATTGTTGTTGTTGTTTTCGATCTGTTTTGTTGTTTATTTCTGAACATTGTTGATTGTTATCGGAGTTATTTTCATGCAAAATGGTCTCTCTCTCTCTCTCTCTCTTTGGTGAAGGTCTGTGCAAGAAC
>NC_033795.1:60104968-60129421 GCF_001876935.1 Asparagus officinalis
GGTGGCTCGGTTTTGGCCGAGTCCTCCAAATGTTGGTTTTCGACGTTTTTCGGTTTCGCTGTTGATTTGGACTCTGATTTGTTGATCTGAATCCTGATTTGGCAGTAAACCCGCTTTGGTGTTTGAGTTCGAATCCGTTCTATGGTTGGATGACTCACTGACTCACCGAACCGTTAGCTTGATTCCGCATGCGAATGGATGTATTCCATTGTTTGCGTGCGGTTTGTTAGCCTCGTCGCCTCGTTGATCCGCTTCGTCGCGTGTCATTTGGCTTTGGTATTATGGACTAACGATCATGTTTAGATATGTCGCCCGATGGTTCGTTGGTTTGTCGAATCACCGTGCCGAGTTGTGCTAAGGGACCCATAGGCGGTTTTATACGCCTACAGATACCCCCTCCAAAGTATTTCAGCCTCGTTCTTTTATAGAAGAGTCTGGAATACTTTGGATATGATTGTCCCAACCTTCAGTCGGTGTAACGGGACCTTGGAATGGCTTCTGTTCTTGATTCCTTCAATCCTTCAGGCTATTCGGTGCTTCGTCGAATGTCTGTAAGGTTTCCGGTGTTGCATTTATTATCTGACCGTTGTCGGAATTTTAAACTTGAAGTCGATTCCTAATTTTCTAATCTTTTAGCTCGTGTTTGCTGGTTCAACATAGAACTGACCATCGATCGTTGACGTTGAGTCTTTATTTGCGACGCGTTATCCGGCGTAGTGTTGTTGAGTTATCCTTAAGAATATTTTTAGAAAAATATTCTCCAGAAACTTCTCAACCAAAAATAGGGAATAGTTTATACTCGTATACCTTATTGGAGTATTTTTCGTGCCCGAATGAGCTGAACCGGCCTGATAATGACCCAAAAAAGGCAGTAATTAGGCTCAAAAAATCTTCCAAGTCCTTTTTCCCCCACGTTGTTCTCCTTGGTGAGGCAATCGGGAAGAGCCTTGATTCTCCTTGGTGAGGATCGACGCTTTAAAGATGGGTTTTGCTTGGTCAAAACCATATCTCAAAATAAATAAAGGGGGCGTTTTGACGCTGCATTGTGCCTTATAAGGCAGGGATATATTGTCGATATACCCTATCTTATAAATGCGCAATGTGGCCAAATCGTCTCGCCCTTTATAAGGCAATGACTCTATCTTACCAATTTGTAAGATGAATTCAATTTCCTTTTATATCTGAAATTAACAAACACTTAACTGCTTGTTTTCAGTGGAATATCCTTCCGGAGCTTTTTCATCGCATGCGGTGAATGGACGTCGTGATGAGTATTATTCAACATCTGATGACTTTTCGCCCATTCCGCTCACCTCCCAGTTTGCTCCGGGCACGTCGTTGGAAGTTGTCCAAGTGGTGAGGGAAGGTGGCCATCAAGCTCTTCGCCAGCTGATCACAGATGCGCCTCTCGTGCAGGATGCCAGTTCCGTTCAGTCTCTTAGGAAGACTGACTTCTTGTTTGGAGACTCTACCAGGGATCCCGATGCAGTATTTATTGAGGCTGAGCAGTGGCTTTACCAGACTGGCAGTCGTTATATGTATTTGCCGAAGATTCCTCGACACCGTTCTTTGACTGAGCTCAGGCGCCAAGCTGTGAAGCGGGAGATGTCGTGGAGTTTGACAAAGGAACATGAGAGCGTTCACTGCGGCTATATTACTCATCAGGCAGTTCCTGGTTCGAGTCGAGATCACATTGTTGGACTACATCCTGGAGTACTGGGGCTAGATACTCCGCCTCGCAATGAGTTCCTCACCACTGCTTCTACTTTGAGGAATCGCCTCGCTATCTTAGGACGGGAGATGCCTGCACCGCGCCACAGATTCTATGGTTGGGTCCATTCTTTGGACAGGTTTTGGTGGGCTCGTATGACGAAGTATGTCTTGAGCCGATGGAGCGAGGAGTTACATGCTTGCGGTCTTTATGCAGCCATTCGGGCCACTATGCATGGCTTGCCTACAAGCGCGAAGCATTTCTTTGCCCTATGCGAGCTTTACAATCCAGATTCCAACACTTTTCTGACCAGGCACGGAGAGTTGCGTGTTATTTGTTCAGAAATCTAGAGAGCAATTCTGGTGAGGTTATTTGTGAGCTGGCACCACTCACTCCTTCAGGGGTTAATAGTCTACTGAAGAAGATTGACGCTCATTCCTATACCATTAGCAGTCCTGAGAGTGGCTTTCCTGCAGGGACCAAGTTTAAATCATTCTTATGGCATGCGACCGCACCGATTCGGCCGATGACCCTTCTCGCCGGTTACCTCGCCATCTGGTTAAAGAAATGCGTGGTCCCGTATCAGTCCGGTGATGCTTTGCCATTGGAAGTGCTCTACCCAGCGGTTCAACTTGCCTACAAAAAGGAACTTTCGCTTCTTCCGGTGATGGTGGCTAACATTCATCGAGGGCTTCGACAGATTTCTAGTGCTTTTACACGGAAGGAAAGTGAATCGCCGGCTCAGATTCCTACCATTAAGGGGGAGCTTCCGTACACTTATTTGATGGCTTGGTTCGTCCTTCATCATTCTGATATGATGTCGGTACCGAACACCACAGACCACTCTGTTCCCCTACTACAGTTGCTTGAGAATGGCAAGTGGGAGGGACGAGGATTCCCAGACATCAGAAAGCAGCTACAGGTCCACAAGTGTTGGGCATTTTCCACTTGCTTTCCGCAGTTCTCCAGTCGATATGGTGAGTGTTTGATTGATGAGGAGAAGCCGAGAGAGGGAGAAGCCGAGGGAGTATAGGACTTATCTGGATATGGGCTGCTTTAATTGGCTAGTGAACATTAGGCCGGGTTATCTGACCTTCCGGGTGAGGAATCAGTGTTTTATAGAGCCATATCTACCCTGCCAATTCGCCCGCTAGTTTGGTTATGATCAGCTTTATGTCGGGAATCCACGTCAGCAGCTTTGGACTCATGGAGGTTTGGTGGACGGTCTTCGTGCATGGTTGTGGACCGTGACGGGTTGCACTGGTGCTAAGTTCAGTCTCCCGAGTGCTGAGCGGCAGTTGAATCTCACCTTCTTAAGCTGCAGGTGGTTGTTAGCAGCTAATAAAACTATCCTCATGAAGCCGATCGAAGAGCTAGTGGCCGAGGAAGCTTCTCAGGTTGATTCTCGTGTGATTCGGGAGCATGCTCGGTCACAGAGGACACGGAGCAAGACTCGTCGGATTGACGAAGAGGGAAAGAAGATCTTCAATTCTGCTGATGAGGCTTCAGGCGGAGATCTTGAAGATTACGAGGACTGTTCCGAGCGAGGTTAGCTACCTATTCTTTCCTTCTGTCTTCCAAAATTATTAATCTTGACAGTTGTTTGATGTTTTAGGGACCGCAGCTGACAAGGATGAAGAGTTCCGTCCTTTTTCCCAGGCGAGACCTTCGATTGTTGTCCCTGCCGCTAGGCGAAAGAGATTAGCCCACAAGCCGCATGCAGATTCACGAGCATCTGAGATGGATTTGGCTGGTGATGATCCTGCTAGCGACGGAGGTAACATCTACCCTATAGATCATCCATTTGATCATTTAGAACTTCGACTCATGCTTTTCCGTCTCTATGTAGGAGAGCGTGGGGATAGCGAGATGAGTCCTGATCCTGCTCCTCATGATTATGTACCTTCTGGTGAGCCTGACTCACCGTACCAGGTAGAAAAGCCTGCAGAAGCTGCTGACGTTAGGGAGGCTATCAATGTAGGACCCAATTCAGCGAATCCAGGTACATCTACCATTGATAATATATCTTTTAGATGGCACACAAAGAAGTTGAACGATCCAAAATTCGTGCATTCCCTAATCGTCTCTATGCTTCTTACTCTTTTTAGACAAATTGCAGGAGGCAAACGTGGATCTTGGGAATAGAGAGGCTGACATACCCATAAGAGGTAACTTGTTTCTATTGGTCGTAGTTCCTTTATTTTCTTTCACACTCATATTCTCTTGTGTCAGATTTCTCAACTGATGATTTTGACGAGGAAGGTTTGCTTGTGGACACTCCTATGCTCCACTTCATGTATGGCTCTCCTCAGATTGATGACCAGATGCCTGAGGATATGTTTCCTGAGTCTACACTCCCTAAGAATCCCGAGGATTGTTCTTTTGAAGGTACGTGCCTCTTCTCAAGTTAATTATAGGACTAGCTAATTTTTGACTAATGCAGCTATAATGTGATGCATTTGAGCATTCCGTTTTGTGTTTAACAGGAGCTTTTGTTATTGTCTGACCGTTGTCGGAATTTTGAACTTTGAAGTCGGTTCCTGATTTAGCTGACCATCGATTGTTGGCGTCGAGTCTTTATCTGCAACGCGTTGTCCGGCGTCTTATTGTTTGAGTTATCCTTAAGAATATTTATAGAAAACATTCTCCAGGAACTTCTCAAAAATTAGGGAATAGTTTATACTCATATACCTTATTGGAGTATTAAGAAGCAGTTTATACTCATATACTTTTCGGAGTGTTTAAGAAGCAGTTTATACTCGTATACTTTTCGGAGTATTGATTCTTTCATTGCAACGCATTGATAGGCGTTGACCTAGGGTTACGCGTTGTCCGGCGTTGACCTTAGGGTTTTGGACGTCGTACGTTGACTGTTTGATTGCAACGCGTTGACTGGCGTTGACCTAGGGTTACGCGTTGTCCGGCGTTGACCTTAGGGTTTCGAACGTCGTTGGATGCTCAAGTCACGAGACCAACTAATGGAGCTGATGCGTCAGTGACTTTCGTATTTATAGGATTTTTGGCAAATCCTCAGCCATCAACGGGTTTGATGCGCCTTTACCGACTACCGTTTGAGTCGGGCTAGCATGCGGATTGTTCAAGTCCGTTCCGCATGTGACGTTAAGCTAAAAGAGTTAACCCTTTTAGTGCTACGATATTGAATACGTAGACTTCATCTTTCTCACGGGAATAGATTACCCGGCGACGCGTGTTAGGCGTTGACTTTGGGGTTTTTGGCAAACCCTCAGCCTTCAACGGGTTTGATAAGCCTTTACCGACTATCGTTTGAATCGGGCTAGCATGCGGATTGTCTAAATCCGTTCCGCATGTAACGTTGTGATAAGAGAGTGAATTCTCTGAGACTTTGTGCTATGATGTCGAATACATAGACTTCGCCATTGTTACGGGAATAGGCTACTCGGTGACACGTGTTAGTTGTTGACTTTAGGATTTTTAGCTAACCCCTAACCTTCAACGGATTTGATTAGCCTTTACCGACTACCGTTTGAGTTGGGCTAGCATGCGGATTGTCTAAATCCGTTCTGCATTTAACGTTATGCTAAGAGAGTGAATTCTCTTAGACTCGGCGTTACGACTTCGAATACGTAGACTTCGCCCTTGTTACGGGAATAGGCTACCCGGCAACGTGTATTAGATGCTGACTTATCCCTACTTAGGCTTTGGGATAAAATACCCCAGAATCGAACTCTGGTGTCTTTTTCTACGGAGAAAGACTAAACCGGCGACGCGTGTTAGGCGTCGGCGTATCCTTTCTTAGGATTCAGGATGAAATTCCCCATGCGTGTAAGGCATGGATTTTGGTGTTATTAATAAAAAACTGTCACAATATTAAATATGTGAACGGGTGTTCTTTTTAACGGTTAAGAACTAACCGGCAGCGCGGGTTAAGCGCAGACTTATCCTTGCTTAGGTTTCAGGATAGAATACCCCAGAATCGAACCGGAAAAAGACTAAACCGGCCGCGCGTGTTAGGCGCAGACTTATCCCTGCTTAGGATTCAGGATAAACTTCCTAGGATGAATCCTAGATTGATAAATTTTGGAAAAGATCGGTCCGGGAAAGGAAAAATTTTATATTCTATTTCCCGGTCTTCTTTTAGGGTGAAGGCGAACCCGAAAAAGCAAGGAAGGAAGAATTTTATATTCTATTCCCTGATTCTGGAAAGGAAGAATTTTATATTCTATTTCCAGCGCAAAAGAAACTAAAAGTGGGATCTCCACTCCGAGAATCTGGAAAATCTAGATAAACTTACCTTTTATAGGATTGGTTATCTAAACTGAAGATGAGTTTCTCGTTTATCGAAATGAAATTTCAACTTAGGTTATAACCATAAGAAGGCTTAACCAAAGAGAAAAAGAAGGGAGTCCTTTCGTTTATCGAAAGGGGATTCTAAACTGAAAGTGGACCTCTTGTTCATGGAAAGAGTCAAGAGGGCCAGAAAGATATTTTTGGTGAACTCACAGTCAATTGAAATTGATCAGTGAGGGATTTTGGTGGTGAAAATAATTTTGGGTTATCCTCTAGAATATTAAGTGTAATATTCTTCAAGGAACTTCCCGATAAATGGGTTATCCTGAATGTACTAGGGATAGTACTTTTTCAGGAACTTCCCATTTATTGGCATTAATTGCCTAGCGCCCTCTTGAGTAATTAGGCGATATGCACCGTTTGAGTAGACTGTGTCTATCACAAACGGTCCTTCCCATTTGGGTTCAAATTTACCTTTCTTCTTGGAGTTGAGGATTATCGGTCGGCGAGCAGCGAGGACCAGATCTCCTTCCTTGAAGCTTCTCTGTCGGACTCTTTTGTTAAAAGCCCTAGATATTCTGGCTTGATAAAACTCAATGTGTTGTTGAGCTTCCAAGCGCTTTTCATCCAACATTTCGAGTTCTTCGAGACGTTTCTGGTGTTGTTCTTCTGTCGTCATCTTAGTCGCGAGGGCGATCCGAAGGGATGGGATTTGGATCTCCAATGGTAGCAACAGCTTCACATCCGTATACCAACGAATATGGGGTGGCCCCTGTAGGTGTGCGTATGGTTGTGCGATAAGCCCAGAGTGCTTCACCGAGTTTATCATCCCAGTCTCGTTTATTAGTCTTCACGAGCTTTGACAGGATCTTAATGATCGTCTTGTTAAATACCTCAGCCAATCCATTCGCAGCGGGATAATAAGCTGTTGACGAAACATCTTGAATTTTGAACTTGTCACAAAACCTGACGAAGGCGTTGCTTATGAACTGTGGACCGTTGTTATGAATGATCCGTCTTGGCACGCCGTGTCGGTATATAACATGATGTTTGATGAAATTGATGACGTTGTTAGTCTTCACTTCTCTAAGCGGAATCGCTTCGGCCCACTTTGAAAAGTAATCCGTGATTGCGAGAATGAATCGATCACCTTTGACTGAAGGGGGAAAAATAGGACTGACAATGTCCATACCCCATGTCTCGAACGACCAAGACGTGGTTGACGTGTGTAAACGCTCTGGTGGTTGGTGCATATAATTTGCATCTATTTGACAAGCATGACACTCTCGGGCGTATTCGATTGCGTCACAAACCATTGTTGGCCAAAAATATCCCATTCTCCTGATGCGATCATACAGTTTGGGACCAGGCTGATGCGCACCACATTCTCCTTCGTGTGCTTCCTTAAGAACTTCTTCTGCTTCTTTGTTCGAAAGGCATCGGAGTAACAAACCATCGTACCCTCTACGGTATAATGTATGGGTCTCGGTATTATAGAAGAATCTTGGTGCTCTTCGGCGAATTGATTCCCTTTCCTTTACATCCTCTGGCAAAATACCATATTGGACGTAGTCAATGATAGGAAAACGCCAATCCCGGGACTCAGACCCAATTTGAGTTGAATTCACCTCCTTGGCGTTTATGTTTCTATCATCTTCCTCTTCAATATCCATATCGTATATAGTTATGCAGAGCTGATGCGTCCTTACTAAGACTAATAGTTCAGTTTCGGGAGGCTGCGCAAGTGATACCGCTAGTCCTGCCAGTGCATCCGCATAAGCGTTCTGGAGACGAGGGATGTATTCAATAAAGAATTCTTCAAAAGAATCTGCCATTTTGATGGCCTCCTGGCGGTACGGGATCAGGTCTTGGTTCCTGACTCCATACTCTCCACGGACTTGGTTGACTATCAATTGAGAATCCCCAAAAGCTTCGAGATATTCGACCCCCAGCTCCTTGGCGAAACTGAGTCCAATGAGAAGCGCGTTGTACTCGGCTACATTATTGGAACACGGACTAGTCAGTGAATAAGCCCGAGGCATCACATGCTTCCCCGGGGAAATTAAGAAAACTCCAACCCCGGAGGAGACTATAGAACATCCGGGGGTTATTGCCCTATTAACTGCCCTCGAAGCAACATCGGGCATCTGATTCTTCATCTTCTAAAGGGAATATTGTCCGAATCCTACCATAAGTTGCTCGTTTGATGGTTCCGGACTGCAGACGGGTTATACGCCGTGGTGCTTTCAGAATCGACTCGAGATTATCCCGTGCCGATGTCCCTTTGCTGGTCATATTAGTGGTGACCCTCGGAAGTTCCCCGTCTTCAACCACCGCTCTCCTTCGTCGAAAACGCCTAGGCCTTGATTTTTGCGTTTCGGTACTGAGCCTTTCGAAGATAGAAATTCTCTCGGGGACTGTATTGGTGCAATTACACTCCGACAATACTGCCCGAATGAGTTTGGAACAGGGGCATTGAGTCTCTATTTCTCGAGGACTCCTTTTCCTGGTTTTACTCGTACCCCCAACATGATAGTACAACTCGTCTGCTTGAAGGTTGGAGTAACCTATCGTGTGTTGGCACGACTTCTCAGGTATAACACTATCATCATCAGACGACAATGTTTCCTCCTGAGGGCGAACTGCCTTCTTTGGGCTTTCAAAAGTTACGCGCCTCGAAACATGCCTTTGTGGGCGTGAGTTCTCGGCGGGCTCCTGGACTTCAATGCACAAATTGGTGTGCTTAGCTGCCCTGATCTCTTTGTCATGTTGAGGGTGGCGGCGACCCCCAGCATGTTGAGTCGTTCGGGGCTTCTTTATCGGGCCCAAACGTTCTTGAACTGGAGCTTTGCATTGTCCATCGGGAAGTGGACCGAGGCGCTCCAAAACTGACTTCTTTCTTCGAGATGATTCTGCGTGATCTCCCAGAGTAGCCATGGGAATTATCGGCGATTTAGAGTTTTTCTCCGGTGGTTGAACTTTTGCTGGAGGCTGCAATGGTTGCTTTTTAGCCTGAATCGCCACTTCAGACTTCGGCCTCCAGACTTGGCGGGTTGGTAGCGGCTTCTTTGCCACCTCCTTCTGCAATCTTCTACGGGCTTCCGGGACTTGAGACCGTGCTTGCGCTGACAGTGCGCGACGCTTGCGAATGCGCTCTTCAAGCGTTGAACGATTCCGTTTGACACGGACCCATTCATTCGTTGGCGGCTTAGAGGAGCTGCCATTCATTGTTTGTTGAGGCTGTTTGCCTCTCCTGTTCTTCAGATCCACGTTATAGCGGATCCCGTCCGTGGACTCCATCGCTTTTGCGAGTTGCCGCGCCAAGCGTTGACGTCGCCTCTGGTGGGCTCTCTTCAAGAGAGTCACAACGCCCTCAACGGTGGAGGCATCGGCGAGAACAGGGTTGACCTGGTTGGAGGTGCGAGGAGGGTGTGAGAACTACGTCATGAGGGTGACAACGCAGGGCAACATGAGGTGGCGATCAATATGGTGAGAGTTTGTTGGCGTTATGTACTCTTCATACCAACAAACTTTCTCCTGGAGAGACCTTCTTGAGCTGCGGGGGAGAGGGTGGGATCCGGAGAGAAAGGAGGGGATGGGAGCAGAGATACTCCTGTCCGGGGTCAAACATTTGCTGTGTGAGCGGTGAGTTGATATAGAACTCTTCGCGGGACGAGATTGAATCGCGCGGCTTCGGCGACGCAAGCGATTCAGGCAGGAGGATCGTGGTCCACTGTGTTCCGCGCAGATTGTTCAGCGAGGGAAAATTGCTTTCTTCTGATTGCCATTGATTAAGTGTTGTTACATATTATGGTTCCACGATCGTCTTTTTGATAAGATAGGGTTAAGCAATGAAGAATCAAAAGAAAATGAAATAGCAATTTCCTTTATTTGTCGAAAAAATGCGGCGAGAGCGCCCAGGCGCTGTTTTGTGCTCGCTTTGTGGGTTCTCGCGCTGGCGCCGGGGTTATGATCGTGGACGACCGTGATCTTGATTGCGGTGGAGTTGACGGTGATAATGTGGGGAGAAGATGGTGCGTATTTATGATAGGGAGAGGAGAGTGATTTGGAGTTATTGAGAGCGAGTGAGTGAGTTTTATTAGGGTAGACGCTGTTGATGGTCGGGTTAGTTGGTGGTAGAAGGCGCCAAACTTCTTAGATGGGTACTAGCTACGATGTACAGGACGGTTGAAAAATGTCCAAGTCTTCAAGCTTCAAAACTCCAAGATTCGGTTCTCAGTCCGGCCAGAGTTTCGCTCAAAAGTTCCGAACCTGCAACAATGAGCCCCCCCTGACCTATTATTAAGCCGTGCAGATCTGTGGCTTGGTGAGAGGTGGAGGATCGGGTGGGGCGAACCGACGCTTGGTGGGGCTCGCCAGCTGGCGGACACAAAAGGTGGCATCGGCACGAGCCACCTTTTGGTGGCTCGGTTTTGGCCGAGTCCTCCAAATGTTGGTTTTCGACGTTTTTCGGTTTCGCTGTTGATTTGGACTCTGATTTGTTGATCTGAATCCTGATTTGGCAGTAAACCCGCTTCGGTGTTTGAGTTCGAATCTGTTCTATGGTTGGATGACTCGCTGACTCACCGAACCGTTAGCTTGATTCCGCATGCGAATGGATGTATTCCATTGTTTGCGTGCAGTTCGTTAGCCTCGTCGCCTCATTGATCCGCTTCGTCGCGTGTCATTTGGCTTTGGTATTATGGACTAACGATCGTGTTTAGATATGTCGCCCGATGGTTCGTTGGTTTGTCGAATCACCATGCCGAGCTGTGCTAAGGGACCCATAGGCGGTTTTATACGCCTACAATCATACTCATTCTTTTTTCAAATCCACTCTCACTTACACTTGCACCTATTCACACACCATTTTCACTCTCTCAATGTCTTCACAATCACATTCACTTATCACTCCGACTTGTCACGCACACAACATAAGAACCAATTTCATATTTTCTTCTACAAAACACCATCCTCGTGGGATCGATATCTTAAATACTATAACTTGACACGGTTGTGCACTTGCAACCTTTTTGGTACATGTTTATGCCGCATCAAGTTTTTGGCGCCGTTGCCGGGGAAGGTGCTTAAGTAGGTTTTAATTATTTTGGTTCTTTAACTTGTGTGTTTTTTGTGAAGGAAACGCTTGGAACTTGAAGATCGCGGATTGGAGAGCTAGGATTTGAAGATTTGCTTTAAGGTAAGTCCTCTTTTTAGTTTTTAATTCCACCCTTTAGCTACTTTTTCACAATTAGAGACAATTAGGATTTTAAAAAAAAAAATTATTTCCCGTTGACCATAATAAAATTCATCCTCCACTCTAACATTTACTAACAAGATAATAAATTCAAACAAATTCCCCCTTCTCATTTGTTTGATTGTTAACCCTAATTTAAAAAAAAAAGTTTTTTTTCCATCCTTTTTAGCTGCTTTTAATTCATAGGGTTGCATTTCATATTGATAGTAGGAATTCACCAAGTCATTTGAGCATCTTGATTTGGCACACACTTAAAAATATCTTTAAGGGCAAAAACCCATAATCAAGATAAGGTGAGGGATTTCATCACCCTTTCCTTAGCCCAAAAATCACTAATTCCTCACTTCACAAACCCAAGCCTAATAAAACTCATTAGACGTTGGCCCCTAAGGATTCGAGCTCAATAAGGAACAAGAAATCCTTAAGTGAACCGGTTTAAGTTTTCTCAGATTAGTTGGTGTCTAAGGCAAGGTTTAGGGGTTGCGTAAAGCGCTCCGTAAGGAAAGAGGTACTTAATTGATCTTTGATCACCCTCTAGTACTATCCTTACCTGGCTAACTACCTAGGTAAAACTTTTATCTTTTCACTGTAGGAGTTTTTGGTTAGGAGCTGGTCTAGTTGAGTTAGGCTAAACCCTAGAATTAGAGTTGATTGAAAAGTGATTGCTTTAATTTGTTTTTGTTAGGATTTTTTCTTTTTCTTTATCTTCTCATAAATAAAAAAATTAATTTTCTTTCTTTTCTTTAAAAAAATAAAAAAAATAAAAATTAAAAAAATAAAAAGAAATATTTTGGTGTATGCAACAGTGGATTAGGGATAATACACATCGATTAATTCGCTTTGAACCAATCATAGAAATGGAGCATCCTAATCCACCCGTTCTTCATGATATGTGCTATCCCATTAGGAATGCAATCCCCTCATGCATTAGGCTCCCCGAAACAAATGGAATAAATTTTAAGCTTAGACCGCAATACATAAACATGCTTCCCAAATTCCTTGGAAATGAAACAGAAGACGCATATATTTTTATTTCGGAATTTGAGGAAGTGTGTATTATGATTGAAATGAGAGAATTAAATGAAGATGCGGTTAAGTTTAGATTTATTCCATTTGCTCTTAAGGATAAAGCTAAAAAATGGCTGTACAGCTTACCAACAAATTCCATCTCAACTTGGGATGAATTTGTCACTGTTTTTCTTAAGAAAATTTTCCCTATTCATAAAACGGTAAAGCTAAGAAACAGCATTCAAAACTTTAAAATTATTCCGGGAGAACCTTTTTGGAAGTATTTTGACCGATTTAAAAATCTTCTTATCCAATGTCCTCATCACGGTTTAGAGAAATGGCGATTGTGCCAAATAATTTATGAGGGATTAGATTATTCTGCAAAAACTTCCTTAGAATCAATGTGCCACGGGGATTTTATGAGGAAAAATGCTGATGAAGCTTGGGAGTTTTTGGAGAGTCTTTCTGAAAAAACAATGCAATGGGAACAGTGCGATGACAGGGTTTCATCAGTTCCCCATTCTAAGTCTAGTGGTCTTTCCTTGGAGTCAAACATTGCTTCTGAAGCGAAGATGGCGACAATTCTGCGGAGGTTAGAAGCCTTAGAAATTAAGGAACGAGCTCCAGCTCAACTCAATCATGTTTCTTTCCCAGGATGTCATAATTGTCAGTCTCCTACCCACGTTTCAGAGGAATGCCCTCTCCTAGGAAATAACAAGAAACCACAATTCATTAGAACAGATGAACGCTGTATTCCAGCACCCTAGAAATGATCCATTTTCTCCAACCTACAATCCAGGTTGGAGAAATCATCCCAACTTTGCATGGAATATAGGAAATTCTCCCGGAACTCAAAATTTCACTCCCGCTTCGACCTAACATTTTCCTAGGGGAAATACAGTTCCGTTCAATTCTCATTCACAATTTCAACAACCCAATCTGCCATATCAAAATCAGTCTCCTCTTCATCAAGCTGTAATTCAGACTCCTCACAATCCAGATCAGGATAAACGTCTCAATGTCTTGGAAAGGGGTTTAGAAACCATAATTAAGGCCTCTACTCAAACCACGAATATGTTGACTCAAACGTCTAGCACGCTGAATTCCTTCATGCAATCAATTGGACAAATGCTCAACTCCAACACTCAAGCTATAGCTAGATTAAAATCCTAACTTGGTCAACTAGCTAGTGCCGTGAGTGAAAGAGAGAAAGGAAAATTTACGAGTCAACCCGTGGTTAACCCTAATAACACAGGATGCAGTTCATCCTATGAAGCTCAAGTGAATGCAATCCATTCACTTCAGTCAGGAAGACAGGTCGATAATCAAATAAGAACTCCTCCAAGTCAAACTTTTGATCCAATACAAAATCCTTCTTCTTCTCCTTCTGATGAATCTATTCAACAATCACTCCCTTCAGATGACCAAGAACCTGAACCCGAACCTGAGCCTGCTTTTGATAGATTTAGACCAGTTGCTCCCTTTCCAGATAGACTCAGGTCTAGGAAACACTCTCCTCAGGAAGAGAAGATCCTAGAAACATTCAAGCAGGTTAAGGTCAACATTCCTCTCTTAGATGCAATTGAACAAATTCCATCTTATGCTAAATTTTTAAAAGAATTATGCACTAAGAAGAGGAGAATAAATGTTCGAAAGAAAGTCTTTTTAGCCGCCAATATCAGTGAAATGCTGTCAAATCCCATACCTTTGAAACGTAAAGATCCAGGTTCCCCCATCATTTCATGTATCATTGGTAATACTCACATTTATAAGGCGTTTTTAGACTTAGGGGCCAGTGTCAATTTGCTTCCTTATTCAGTCTATCAGCAATTGGGTCTAGGTGTACTGAACCCAACCAAATGCACCTTACAGTTGGCTGATAGATCTGTCAAGGTCCCTATGAGTGAGTTAGAGGATGTTCTGATTAAGGTTGGATATTTTATTTTTTCAGTAGATTTTGTAGTCTTGGAAACACAGCCTGTTTCCAATCCCAAAGGACAGATACCTGTCATCTTAGGACGACCGTTCTTAGCCACTTCTAATGCTCTCATCAACTGTAGAACTGGCCAAATGAAGCTGTCCTTTGGAAATTTGACTGCTGATCTCAATATTTTTAATCTAGGGGACCAACCAAATAATCAGCCTCTAGAAATAAACTACATTCAGGAAAGATCAGAAGAAGAAGAAGAAGAGTCTGATTTGAGTTTTGAGGAAATTTTTGGTGAGGAGTTGGAAATAGCAGATCAAGTCTTTGAGAATAATGAAACTGTGTTAAATATGTGCTGCTTTGAATTAAATTTTGAAGAACTCTTTCTTGATGAACTTAGATTCTTGGAGAATAATCAACAACCAAATTTTCAAAACTGCACAGAAGAATTGGTTGTTAGAAAACAAAACTTTACAGTACAAGAGTCTAAGTTCATTAAGAAATGTAAAATGCATAACACCAATAATACCTACCTTACTTTGTTGCAAGAATTACTGAACACCCCGAAATGCTTGGAAATTCACATTATTGATTATATCATTCTGAATTTGTTTAAAATCCGGGGAAGAATTTTCAACAGTAAGGTAGGATTCAATGTAGAACAGGAACTCTTCATGTTGAATACTTCATTCTACATTGTTTATTTTGTTTATTTTAGAATAATAAAAAGAATTTATTCTTCTCTCATGTGAGAGTTTCTTGTTTAGTTTAAAAAAAAAGAAAAAAAAAGAAAAAAAGAGAAAAAAAAGAAAAAAAAGAAAAGGAAAAAAAGAAAGAAGAATAAATTTTTTGTTTTCATCCTCCTCAGACCAAAGGTAATTGTAGATTTTTATCAGCGGACCAAATATAAGTGTTTCACTTTTATCTGCTTTACTTTATGCATCATAGAGTTTGCATTGAGGACAATGCAAAATTTAGGTGTGGGGGTGAGAATTAGTTATTTTTTCTCTTTATTTTACATTTTTAGTTACATTTTTTTCCCTTTTTCTTAAAAAAAAATTATAAAAATATCGTCACTTGCCAAATTTATAGAGTTATGTAATAATTAATTTATTTGATAAATTTGAAATTTTCTAATCCCTAGTTGGTTATTTACTTAAGTTCACTTTTTATGATAACTCTAAATAAATTTCTTAAGAAATAATTTTCAAAGTAGTATACTTTACTTAAGCCTTGACTTGGACTTTTATTTAAAATAATGAATTTTTTGCATGCTTAACTTAGAGTTGAAAATAATTTTTTTTCAAAGTGTCTTGATTTACATATTTTCAAAATATATATACATATACAAAAAAAAAAATTGAAAAAGAAGAGTGCGAAAAATGGGCAACAAAAGAAAAGAAAAGAAAAAAAAATTCTTGAATTCAAGGTGATTCTATCTTATAAAGCCTAAGCTGACCGAGTAATTAAACCCAAGGAGTATTTCCATACTTAATGACCTAAGCCCATTTGGGTTGGGATCCATTGGCCCAAAACTCGTTAAATGGTCACTTAGAAAGCCCGTTAAAGAAGAAAAAAATCACCAAGGAAGAAAGAGTTAAAAATTTTTTTTTTAAAAAAAACTAATAAATGTTTTATAGTTGTATATATGGTCTTAGAAAATATTTTAAATCAAGCATCTTGAAAATTATTTAAAACAAAGAGTTAGCATGTTCTTTTTAAAACTTTTAAATTAAATTTCTAAGTTTGGCTTGGTTTCGTATTGCTACAATGAGAAGATTTTCTTGAAAATATACCTTAGAGTTATATATAAAAATGTTTTCTTGAGTGATAACTGGCTCCAATTAGATTATCTAAAAGTTATCAAGTGAATTTAGTTATTTACTGACTTCTTTAATTTGGCAAGTTGACCGAATTTTGTGGGTATATTCACTGCAAACCCTCACGAGACTATAACTCGTCCACTAGGGTAACCTAGGGGTTTAAAGGCTTGTTATATACGCTAAATACAACCGCGATTCCTGTGAAAGTAAGTTAGGATTTTCTTTTCATTTTCTTTGCTAGAGGACTAGCAAAAGTTTAGGTGTGGGGGTATTTGATAATCATATTTTATTATAATTTTATACCCTCATTACCTATTTTACATGAATAAATATACCATTAATAATTGTTTTTAGATTAGTTTATACATAAATGAATGGAAATATAAATAAATATTTTTAAATGTAAAAACCCCTCAAAATCTCTCTTCTCTATTTTTGTAGCATTTTAGAAGCACATTGAAGCAAAAAGCCAATAGAACCGGACTGCTGGACTTGGTTGTAGAGGCTTAGAATTTCAAAATCAAACGTGAACTTGGATGCAAATAATTGAAATGAAGTGGGCTTTTATGTATTTATTCAAGATTATAAAACCGGACTTATTTGCAAAATGACTTGTGGACTTTGCTCTTCAATTTTCTTTTAAAAAATCATTTGAATGGGGAGGATCTCCAAGGACCGGACTTTGAGGTGCTGCAGAATTTGGAAGTTGTGGGCCGGATTTGTTTGTAGCTTTTCATTTGCATTTTGGAAAATCACAAGTTGCTGCAGAAATTTTAACACATGGGCCGAAAATCAGAAGTGGGCCGGATTATGCTGCATGGACTTTGGTTTAAAAATCAAATGAAGATAGGCTAGGCTGCAGAAAATTAAATCATTCATGACCGAACTTAGGCTGCAAAAGAACAAAAAGCAAATTCAATGGTGGAGATTGTTGCTTGGGGCTCAAGACAAATCCAATGGCTCATATTCATTGAAGATTACTATAAATAGGGGTAGAGAGTGAGGGGTTAGAGGTGTGAAAATTTTTGTAACTCCTTTTGGAGAGGAGGGCTACTCTTAATTGAGAAGGCCTTCCAAAATTGTAACTTTAGTTGCAATTAATAATAATAATTTTTTCACCACTTTAAATTTTTCTCTTCTTCTCTTTGTTGGATGATGAAGATGAAGATGAAGATGGAGAATTATTTGAAGGTTTGCATTTCTTTTCTTTTTCTCTTTTATTGCTTATTAGTGTAGATTTATTTCTATGCTTGTAGTTTAGATTTTATTTTCTTGTTAAATAGCCAAGAGGCTAGAACCCTCTTGCCTTAGATTTATTTCATGCTTATAGAATAGATTTATTGCATTTAATTCTTGCAATTTTATTTTGTAGTTTAGATTTTGCAATTTATTTTGTAGTTAGATTTTAATTTCTTATATTATTCACCTTGAGGCTAGAACCCTTTTGGGTTTAGTTTTTCTTTTTGTTTATTTTTATTTTGTTTGATTCGCCTTTAGGCTAGAACCCTCTAGGGAATCACCCTTTCTAAGAAGTGGGTTCAATTTTAGATTATCCATATCTATAATTGAATCCACCATCTTTAATTTCTTGCATTTTCTTTTATTCTAGAATTTTGTTCTTCATTCTTGATTTTTTATTTGTTTCTTGATTTTATTCATTTTTTCCTTCTCACCTTATTGATCATACTCATTGTTTTTTCAAATCCACTCTCACTTACACTTGCACCTATTCACACATCATTTTCACTCTCTCAATCTCTTCACAATCACATTCACTTATCACTCCTACTTGTCACGCACACAACATAAGAACCGATTTCATATTTTCTCCTATAAAACACCTTCCTCGTGGGATCGATATCTTAAATACTATAAGTTGACACGGTTGTGCACTTGCAACCTTTTTGGTACATGTTTATGCCGCATCATATATCCATGACCTCAAGTCATTCACCACAAAAGAATTATTTATCACTAATGATTCATATATCTATATAACAAAAAATACGGGGTTTTACAGAGTGACCAACACTTAGAGGGTGCGGAGTGTAGTTACATTGTGTTATTATGTGGTGTAAACGTTATTCGCGTGATCGTAGAAAACTCGGTTGTTATAGTGGATTTCTCTCCGGGAGTGGGGAGTAGAGACGTAGGATGGAAGGTTCGAACTTCATGATCATTTGCTTGTTTTTGAGTTTGCTTTGGTGTTTCATTTGTGCTTAGTGTTCATTATATTCTTGTCGCCATTGTCAATTGCCCTATCATATTTATAGATTGTTTATTTTACCCTTGTGTTAGTTTATATATTCTTGCATATGTTTCTTAGTATATCTCATTGCTTGGATATATTCATTTGTTCATATTGCTTATTCTTACTTATAACATATTGTATATCTATCTTGCAAGAAGAATAATTTGAATTAGTTTTACTTGGCATAAAATCGGATTAGATTGGTATAAGATCCTAATCACCCCCCTCTAGGATCTAACAATTGATATCAGAGCTTGGTGCTCTTTGATTTAAGGTCTAATCGCCTTGAGTTAAAGATCCAAGTTATCTTTTTGTGCTAATTTAATTTTTGATTTTTGCATTGCTTGCACATAAATATATATATTATGGACATGCATTGTGCACCTTGTTTAGGTTATGCCATGAATATTGCTCCTCGTTTAGATAATTTCCCCTATGATCAAAGGTGTGTTAGATTTAAGCTATTTGTTAGATCTAAACATTTTGATTTATGAGAAATTATAGATGATGATTATATTCTACCCACTTTGGAGAAATCCAAGTGGTGTAAAAATAATAAAAGATTATTTACTATGAACAAGATTTTGTTAGAATATTTGCTAAATGCTTTTGATTCATCTATGTCTAACAAGTTTGTTCATTTTGATCGTGCTTACACCTTATGGAAATTTATTGAAGCACATAAAGGGAACTTAGAGGCGATCCGATAAGCTTTGGAGGATCCGGCTTCAAGTTCATATGGAGCATCATGCACACGACCACTGGGCGATAGCCCTAGTGAGGTTTACGAGTTCGAATCGATTAATAATTTATCTAGTGATGAACTTGCTTGTACTAGTGAAAAATTATTGCATGCCTACAACAAATTGCATAAAGATTTTATTGATTTACAAAGCAAGCATGTTAATTTAGAATCCGATCATGAGGAGCTAGTGTCAAAATTGGATGTCATTGCAAAAGAAAATACCATGCTTAAAGAAAACAATAACATGTTAATTTTGAAAAATAAAAAATTAACCTCATCCATTTCTATATTATCTCATGCTAAGGTTGATGCCATGTTAGAAGTAAAAAACATAAAAGATGATACAGCTTCTTTTATAAATGAACATATATGTTCTACTTCTAATAAAAATGCATATGTGCCTAATAATGAAGATTTGAATCTTGTGAATAAATACATCTCATCTTTAGATTCAACTTTGAAAACATGAATTAACAATCATAAGAAGCTTATGGATATGTGTGCTAAGTCTAAACTAAAATCATCCACTCATTATGCACACATATATAGCAAGGTTTACAAGTGCTCATTTTATGGCCGAAAAGGCCATTTAGCTAAATTTTGCAATGATGCACACAAACATAAAAATGTCAATTATCCTTGTGCATCTCATCAAGTTTCTTCATCACATGTACACACACATGCACTTATTGTTCATCATAAGCATGCTCATGTGTATAGATGTGATCATTATGGTCGTTTTGATCATTTGGCCGATTATTGTTTTGATTTGAAAAAGAAATCTTATTTGCCAAATGTTTCTAGTAAACCACTTGTTTTTAAATGTGATATTTGTGGTAGGTTTGGACATCTTGCAAAATTTTGTTATGATATGCAAAAAGCTTCTAAGTTACAATATGTTCCAAATAGGCTATTGTTTAAGAATGTTTCTCATTTGCAAAATAATTTTAAAAGATAATTTTTATTTGCAAATGATTCCCGTGCATGAGCTAAAGGTCCACAAGAACAAATGGATCTCTTTTATTGCACAAATTTCAATCGGAAGGGTCATTTGAGTAAATATTGCTTTGACGGTGTTAGTGCACCACATATGCCTAAGAGGGTTCATAACCCTAGGGCTTTAAGCTTAAATGATAGGGGTCATGTCCCTAAACTTTTTGGTACCAAGAATTCTCGAGTACCAAAACAAATTTGATTTTTTAAACCAAGAATTTTAGGGTTTTTCTTTTTCTTTTTCTTGGTTTTAAAAACATGTTCTAAACTTTTTATATGAAAACAATTTTTAATTGATCAAATCTTTTGTTTTCATGATTATTTGTTTCGATTTTGATGAGAGGTTTGTGTTTATATAACCCTCCAGGTTTATTGGGAGTTTATTCCCAAATCTTATTTACTTGGTACTAATAATCTTTATATGGGTTAGAACAAGCTTAAGAGCTTGATATATTGTTGCCTCTCTTGCATTTCTTTTGTCAAAAATTTTGTTTTGATTTATTGCTTTGAATTCATTATATAAGCACATATAGATGATTCAAATTTCAAATATGCTTTATAATGTATTCTTTATGTGGCTTGATCAAGTTTTACAAAAAAAATTTCCTTTATTGATCAAACGTCTTTTTTTGGGCTTAAAATTTGATTTATGATTTCATTTGGTTAATTTTTTTTCATTTGAAAACTTTTTGCATGATTCTCATGTTCCTCTCTCTTTTTATTTCATAAATCTATTTTTGTACATGAATTTTATGTTTATGTTTTGAGACACATTATTTGAATAGTACATCCATATGTGTTCTCATTATCTTGTAGTATGTGAGTGATATTTAGCATATTCATCTATGCTTACTCACATATGATTGCCTTAGCCTTCATTTTATACATTCATTAAGGCATTCTGATAGGGGGAGCAATCCCTATATTTGTTTTATACTCACTCATGCTTATTTGTAGGGGGGGCTTTCGCTCTCTTCATTCTTTATGGTTTTCCCCTTTTTGATGTTGTCAAAGGGAGAGAAATGTTGTGAGTATATTCTTTTTATTTATATGCATAATATATTATAATTTATATATTTATTTCCTGTTTGTCATCATCAAAAAGGGGGAGTTTGTTGGCCTCTTTGTTTTGATGATGTTTAACAAACAATTTATCACTAATGTTATTTATCTAGTATTTATATATTTATATTTATTGTAGACAAACAACGAGTTGGAGGATGGATGGAATCGAGCCTTCACGATCATATCTAATGGAGGTTGGCGGAATTGTGGTATGAAGACTTGCAATTCACGTTGAAGATCCAAGTTCAAGCTTCATCTGCAAGTGTATCAAGTCAAGCTTATTGAAGATCAAGATCAAGCTTGGGTATATTTAGTTTTAGGTTTATATTATTTGTGTTAGTACTTTAAGCTCAATCATATACACACATACACGCTTTGGTTTCTATGTATATTTAGTAATATATATACATACATGGTTTTGAGTTTTCAAGTTTTAATATGAAACAATTGAATATAATTAGAAAACATATTTTTGTTTCATACTTACATGCATATATATGATTTCATCAATATCAATTTTATTTAGTTCAATGAAATCATGTTTTAGTGCATTATATGTGTATTTTGATAAAATATTATATTCATTGTTTATAGACTTCATAACAATAGTTTATGTCTTTCTTCAAGTCTATAAAATCATTTTGTATTGTTTCAAAACATGGTTAAGCTAAAATGTCAAAACTCTTATGTTCACATTTTCATGTTTTGGACTATTTTGCAAAATGATGTTTTGGACTTTTTGTAGCATGTATATTATCATGTCTACAATTATTTTCCAAAGTTTTATATTTTTTAGAATTTGTTTGATATTTTTAAACATGGTTTTAAAATCAGAAAACTGTTTCAAACCTGCCATTTTTCATATATCAGTTTGCGGTCGACCGCCACGGTCGACCGCCTTGAGTCCAGAGACTCAGATGTTTTTTTGATAGCTCGCGGTTGATCGTTACGGTCGACCGGATGCAGTCCAGAGAGTTTCGCGATCGACCGCCACGGTCGCCAAAGCTCTGTTTCTGACCTGCTCGCGGTCGATCGCACATTTCCTACGGTCGACCGCCGATCTATCAATCAGGTTCCAACGGTTCTTCTCCTGAGTTGTTTTCCTTAGGCTTTTTAGTCATTTCTGTTGGGTTTTTGGCTGAGGTTTTGGGAGGCTATATATACCCCCCTTGCTCTCATCTTTCAGTAGTATCCAAGAAATGTTTAACAAAGTTTTAACAAGGGTTTAAGTGTTGTTTAAGTTTGTTTAAGAAGATTTTAAGCATTTGAGAGTTTGAGTTTGTGAAATCAATTTCACAAGAGCTTGAGGAGATCGTCTATTGGTGTTTGGGCATCCAACTACTCTCACTCGAACTCTTGATCTATTGAGAAGTTTTCTAAACTCTATTTCTAGCTCTTTTTATATATTTGATTAACATTGTTATTAAGCTAGAACTATATTGAGTTTAGTTTTGATTTATATCTCTTTGTTCACACACAACCTATTGAGCTTATTGTATTTACATTCATAGTATAATTGGGTTGTGGGATTGTGTAACAATTAAGAGTGAGCTTACATTGTGTTCTTTTCTATATTAGAGAACAAATCATTTGTTGTATTGTGATTTTTGTGAGATTCACTTTGTATTACACTAGTACACTGAGAGGAGTGTGTGATGAGAGACGGGGTTGCTTCCAAGAGGAGTGGCATCGGTTGACGAACCTAGGGAGAGGTTGTATCCGAGCACTTGAGGAAGGACACAGAGTGACCAACACTTTGAGGGTGCGGAGTGTAGTTACATTGTGTTATTGTGTGGTGTAAACATTATTCGGATGATCATAGAAAACCCGGTTGTGATAGTGGATTTCTCCCCAGGAGTGGGGAGCGGAGACGTAGGACGGAAGATCCGAACTCCGTGATCATTTGCTTGTGTTTTAGTTTGCTTTGGCATTTCATTTGTGCTTAGTGTTCATTACATTCTTGTCGCCATTGTCAACTGCCCTATCACATTTATAGATTGTTTATTTCACCCTTGTGTTAGTTTATATATCCTTGCATATGTTTCATAGTATATCTCGTTAATAGGATATATTCATTTGTTCATATTGCTTATAACATATTGTATATCTATCTTGCAAGAAGAATAGTTTGAATTAGTTTTAATTAGCAGAAAATTAAATTATATTGGCAAAAGACCCTAATCACCCCCCCCCCTTTTGGGTCTAACAATTGGTATCAGAGCTTGGTGCTCTTTGATTTAAGGTCTAATCGTCTTGAGTTAAAGATCCAAGTTATCTTTTTGTGCTAATCCAATTTTTTATTTTTGCATTGCTTGCACGTAAATATATATATTGTGGACATGCATTGTGCACCTTGTTTAGGTTATGCCATGAATATTGCTCCTCGTTTAGATAATTTCCCCTATGATCAATGGTGTGTTAGATTTAAGCTATTTGTTAGATCTAAACATTTTGATTTATGGAAAATTATAGATGTTGATTATATTGTGCTCACTTTGGATAAATCCAAGTGGTGTAAAAATAATAAAAGATTATTTACTATGAACAATATTTTGTTAGAATATTTGCTAAATACTTTTGATTCATCTATGTCTAACAAGTTTGTTCATTTAGAATATTTGCTAAATACTTTTGATTCATCTATGTCTAACAAGTTTGTTCATTTTGATAGTGCTTACACCTTATGAAAATTTATTAGTTTGTTCATTTTGATAGTGCTTACACCTTATGAAAATTTATTAAAGCACATCAAGGGGACTTGGAGGCTATCTGACAAGCTTTGGAGAATCCGGCTTCAAGTTCATATGAAGCATCATGCACACGACCACTAGGCAATAGCCCTAGTGAGGTTTGCGAGTTCGAATCGATTAATGATTTATCTAGTAATGAACTTTCTTGTGCTAGTGAAAATTTGTTGCATGTCTACAACAAATTGCATAAAGATTTTATTGATTTACAAAGCAAGCATGTTAATTTAGAATTCGATCATGAGGAGCTAGTATCAAAATTGGATGTCATTGCAAAAGAAAATACCATGCTTAAAGAAAACAATGACATGTTAATTTTGGAAAATAAAAAATTAACCTCATCCATTTCTAGCTTATCTCATGCTAAGGTTGATGTCATGTTATAAGTAAAAAACATAAAACATGATATAGCTTCTTTTATAAATGAATATATATGTTCTACTTCTAATAAAAATGCATATGTGCCTAATAATGAAGATTTGAATCTTGTGAATAAATATATCTTATCTTTAGATTCAACTTTGAAGACATGCATTAACAATCATAAGAAGCTTATGGATATGTGTGCTAAGTCTAAAGTAAAATCATCCATGTAGG
This sequence comes from Asparagus officinalis, assembly GCF_001876935.1. NCBI lineage: Eukaryota > Viridiplantae > Streptophyta > Magnoliopsida > Asparagales > Asparagaceae > Asparagus > Asparagus officinalis. Next base: position 60,129,362 of record NC_033795.1, read on the forward strand.
CATCAAAAATTGCCTATAGTTCTCCACAACCGGTTCAGTGTTAACGAGCGACGATGAACG
>NC_033795.1:60130421-60135721 GCF_001876935.1 Asparagus officinalis
TCTTCGAGCATCTTGGCCACTTGTTCCGCGCTTATCATCAGTGACTCGCGGGGTTCCCCCTCACTGGACGCGGTATTATCTGATGCGATTGCGGAGCAGGTATCCGACTCTTCACCTTCTGAAGGGCGTCTTGTCCGAATCCTACCATAGGTTGCTCGTTCAATGGTTCCGGACTGCAGACGGGTTCTAGGCCGGGAGGCTTTCAGAATCGACTCGAAATCATCCCGTGCCGATGTCCCTTTGCTCGTCATGTTGGTGACCCTCGGAAATTCTCTGTCTTCAATCACCCTTCTTCTTCGTTGGAAACGCCTACGCATTGGTTTTGGCGTCTCCGCACTGAGTCTTTCGAAAACTAAAACTCTTTCGGGGACCGCCTTAATGCAATTGCATTCAGACAATACCGCCCGAATGAGTTTGGAACAGGGACATTGAATTTCCTGTTCTCGGGGACTCCTCTTCCTGGTTCTATTCGTACCCCCAGCACGATAGTACAACTCGTCATTTTGACAGTCGGAGTAACCTATCGTGTGCGGGCATGCCTTCTCAGGTATAACACTATCACTATCAGATGATGATGTTTCCATCTGAGGGTGACTTGCCTTCTTTGGGCTTTCAAAGGTTACCCGCCTCAAAACATGCATGTTTGGGCGTGAATTTTCGGCGTGCTCTTGGACTTCAATGCGCAAATTGGTGCGCGCAGCTGCCTTGAGCTCTTTGTCATGCTGGAGGTGATGGCGACCCCCAGTATGTTGAGTCGTTCTGGGCTTCTTCATCGGGCCCAAACGCTCGTGAATTGGAGTTTTGCCTCTCACGTCAGGAACTGGACCGAGGCGCTCCAAAATTGATTTCTTCTTGCGGGATGACTCTGCACGATCTCCCGGAGAAGTTATTGGGATTAGCGGCGACTTTGGTTGATTCGCCGGAGTTTGACCTTGCTTTGAAGGTTGCAATGGCTGCTTTTTGGCCTGGGTCGCCACTTCAGACTTAGGCTTCCAGACTTGGCGAGTTGGTGGTGGCTTCTTCGCCTCCTCCTTTTGCAGTCTTCTACGGGCTTCCTGAGCTTGAGCCCGTGCCTGCGCTGACATCGCGCGGCGCTTGCGAATACGCTCTTCGAGCGTCGAACGGTTCCGTTTGACGCGGACCCATTCGTTCTTTGGCGGCTTGGAAGAGTTGCCGTTCATTGGTGGTTGAGACTGTTTGCCTCTTCTGTTCTTCAACTCCGCGTTGTAGCGGAATCCGTCCGTAGACTCCATCGCCTTAGCGAGTTGCCGCGCAAGGCGTTGACGACGCCTCTGGCGGGCTCTCTTTGAGAGAGTCACAACGCCCTGAACAGTGGAGGCGTTGGCGGGAGCTGGGCTGACCTGGTTGGAGGTCGGTGGAATTTCATCTGACGCAACTTCGGCGTCAGTTGGGTTGAGAGCTTCGTGGGCTTCCCGAGCAGCTTCAAACCAACGAGCTTTTCTCCCGGAGGAGAACTTCTTGGACTTGCGGGGGGAGATAGAGCCGGACGAGGACACGTACTCCTCGAACTTGGCTTGGTCGAACTCGTACTCGACCTCCTCCACGACCGGGATTGCAATCCGCGGCTGCGACGCATCGATCTCGTTGGCGAGATCGTCGGCTCCCACTGTGGTCGCCAGATTGTTCGCGTGGAAAACTGTTTTCTTTTTCATTGATATGATTGTCATCTTGGGTTACAAAGATCCGGTCTTTTATAGATCCGGTTACAACTAAATCAAAGAAAATAAAGAAAAATTACAACTCTCCTCTGTGAACAAATCACGAGCTCCTGTTTTGCGGTCGCTCGCTTTGGTGGGTTCTTTGCCTGCGCCGGGGTTAATCCGTGGACCACCGCGCGATCTAGATCCGGTCGGATCTACACGAGTATGCGGGTATTATTCCACGAAGGGAATAATAGCCGGGAGGGATTAATCCACCAAGGGAATAATCGCTCGGATCTCGAGATCTAAGACCAAGCTTAGATCTGGAGTGTAGCCTCGTGTAGATCTCAGATCTGTTCTTTCTTCCTCTCGAGATCCTGCCTTTTCTGACGTGGATGGTCGCCGAGGATCAGATCCGAATGTGCAAGTCTTCTGGTCTTCAAAGCTCCGAGTTCACTCTTCAATCCGGCAGAGTTAGCCACCCCAGGGTGGCTCGGCCTTGGCCGAGCCACCTCAGGGTGGCTCGGCTTGGGCCGAGCCACCTTGAGGTGGCTCGGTTTGAGCCGAGCCCCTCCGGGTGTGTTGTTCCGTCGTTTTCCGCTCTTGGTTCTATCTGTGATTCAGTTCTGTGGTTGATTTATCCAGACTTGATTCGTTGACCTGATTTGGCAGTAAATCCGGATCCCGATTAGGCAGTAAATCCACTTCTGAGTCTGAATCCGAAACTGATCTTGATTCGATCGTGATTCGTCCGAGTCCGCTCTCGGTTGGATGACTCGTTGACTCTTCGAACACTTGGCTTGATCCCGCACGCGAATGGATGTATTCCGTTGCTTGCGTGCGATTCGTCGATCTCGTCGCCTCGTTGGTTTGTCGGTTCGTGCCGAGCTGAGCTAAGGGACCTATAAGCAATTTTATATGCCTACAATGGTAAGTAGCAAGTTGGGTAAAAAAATGATTTTGATGTAAAAACTAAAGATGAAGGACTATCTGAAAAAAAAGAGGGGGGAAAAAAATCTGAAAACCAAAAAATTGGAAAGCAATAAATTTACAAACGAAACCACCATTTCACCGCAGAAGTAGGGAGAGAGGATTAAAAGTGGCTAAATATCTACGCGAGTCATCCTAACATACATCGTTCACCTATGTCTTTCCAAATATTTTAATTTCTCGTATTAAAAAAAATTCATTTCCTATAAGTATGGGGTGTGTCAGCCTTTTCACCAAAATCCACCTAAACCTATAGGATTTTGGTTTCCATAAAAACCCCCTCTTTTTCAATTTTATAGATTATAGATTTCGAAATCTATAAAATTATTATGAATCACACTTAGAAGTATGATTCATAAAGAATTTTTTATTTATAGTTTTGACCTATCAGATCCTATTTCTATTCTTGTTCTATAAAAAGAGTGAAACAAACCCCAATTATTATCTATATATATTACTAAAAACTCTTATCATTGCACACACCACTTGGCAATTTCTTCTTTTTTTAAAATTTCTTTAAAAAAAATTAATGCTATGAGAAATGTGTCCAGCCTCTCTCACAAATTTGCCATTTGGCATTTTCCACAATATAACAATAACTATTTTCCATAAATGCTTTCAATTCCCTAAGAATTCAACTGACTCTTAGAATTCCTCTACAAATTCAAATTTTCTCAAATAGCGTGAAAAAGAAGAAAATTCCGGATTTCCTTTATTAAATAAGTAGTCAACTTTTCTGCTGTGCTTTGATCTTCGGATTTCCTTGAAGGGGCAGTTTGGTTCGTTTCCTAGATATAGGGAAATACAATTCCATGTAAAGAAATACAAGTTTTGAGTTTTCCAAACTTTTTCAAGAAATAGATTGTTTCGGTTTGGTTCGCATATAAAAAATGGTGAGAAATCAATGTATTTACTTTTCATGTGTTTGGTTCGCATGGAAAAAGGGAAAACTTTTGTTGGTTTGACATTTCCCACTTTTCTTGTGTTTGGTTGTGTTTTAAAATTTTATATGCGAATTATGGCTGTGGGCTCAGAACTTGTTCAATATCATCATTGTTAGCCTCCAGTGCAATATCAACAGATATTGCAGGTTGCTAATCTCAGAAAAATTGACCATCATCATAGCCTAAATTGAACACAAATATAACTCCAAGTGACTGAACACAAACATAGCACAAAGCAAAGCATCAGGAAATCTGGTGAGTCCATCAACCTAAAAAAAAGGGCATGCTCATGTGGACTGTTTTGAACAAATAAGAATAGAACCTGCCGATAATGACAAAACCGGCATGGTCACAAACTGAACACAACTAGGCATGGTATAGCATCAACAATATATGCATAAAAACTGGCCGAGAACAAAAGCACAACACAACCGGTCTCCACAACACAACTAGGCTCCGCAACACAACACCAAAACTGGCCGAGAACAAAAGCACAACACAACCAAGCTCCACAACGCAACCAATCTCCACAACACAACCAGTGCAAACACATACATGAACTTTTAATGTATGAATTTTACTAAACAACATAAAGACACAGGCTAACTGTTGTTCTCACACTCAGAGAAGTCTGTATACATACACATATATATCACAATATGAAAAAAGAAATTGGACAAATTGGATGCAATTTCTGATAAAAACAGGTTTATGAAAATCCTTGAAATATCACAATATGAACTTGCATATATTTCCATTTGTATTTAAGTCTCAAGTCATAGAAATCTACAAAAAAGGAAGCAAGAATCACCTGCAAATGGCTCTTCACTTCATCATTGGTGAGTCCATCAACCTTCATCAGCTCCCTGATCTGCTTCGGCGTCCTAACTGCAAATATTCATCAAGCCACACCAAAAACCATCAGATACAATAACAAACAACACTAACATCAAAACCAACAAAAATTATTTGCATCCATTAAAACTCACTGTGAGATACACCGAGCTGTTGCAGGGCATCAAGAACCTCTGATGGTATCAAAAACAACAAACAACACTAACATGTGCCCACAAAAAACTGAGCAGAAAAAATCCAGAAAAACAGCATATGCACACCAAACTGAACGCAAATAGATAGTAATGGTCACAAAGAATATGCACACCAACAACATCAAGAACCAACCAACAACATCAAGTAATCATGAGCTATTTACTGATTATGGATGAGGGCTCGGAATTTGATCGATATCATCATTGTTAGTCATCTAGTACAATATCAATAGATATTGCAGGTTGCTAATCTCAGATATTATGACAATCATCATAGTACAACTGTAGGCTGTCTAAAAATCACAATGGATAGCTGATCCAAACAAGTTCCGACAATGAAAGTTACAATCAAACGACTTTCTAATCGCTGTATCTGCAACTCTGCAACCGCTATAAACACGGCCTCATCTTTGAGATGATTGATCTTGATGGCTGCGACAACAGCATGACTAATATTATATTAGCAACTATTAGAGATGCTGATGTGCAGTGTAATGATTTTAGAAATAAAAGGTTGGACTTAGTTGGTGAGTTGCTTGGTAGAGAGCTGTGGGCAAATATTCGTCTAAAAATCACTATGGATGATTGATTCCCGTCAAGTTCCAACAATGAAAGCTACAATCAAATAGCTTTCATGCCGACAAACGAAAGCTGCA